>NW_020954587.1:14033085-14142380 GCF_900497805.2 Vombatus ursinus | reverse complement strand
CTCTCTCTCTCTCTCTCTCTCTCTCTCTCTCTCTCTCTCTCTCTCTCTCTCTTCTTCCCTCTTTAAACCAATTCTGTGAGAGTGAGATCAAAGTGTTGCCCACTACTCTCCCCTTTTCCCATCCACTTGAAAAGCTCTTCCCTGCAAACCTCTTTTACATGAAAAAATTTCTCCTACTTTACCACCACTCCCTTTCCCCTTTCTCCCCATGCATCCCTTTCTCATGCCTTCATTTTTTTTTAGATCATTTCAGCATAATTGACTCACACTCATGCCCTTTGTCTATGTAGACTTTTCCTATCTACCCTAAAAATGATAAAGTTCTTAGGAAACTGCCGGCAGCTTGGCCAGGCCTAAGACCTTCCATATAGGAATGATTCCTCTTTCATATTTACAATTTTATGCTTCTCTTGAGTTTTGTGTTTGAATGTTAAATTTCCTATTTAGCTCCATGATATCCGCATTGTTTCTTTTTGCTTGCAATATTTTCTCCTTGACCTTTGAGGTCTGAAATTTGGCTATAATATTCCTGGGTGTTTTCATTTTGGGATCTCTTTCAGGAAGTGATCTGTAGAGTCTTTTTTAAAAAAAATTTTTTTTTGTAGATTCTTTCAATTTCTATTTTACTTTCTGAATCTAAGGTAGTGGGACAGTTTTTCTTGATAATTTCTTAAAAAATGGTATCTGGGGTCTTTTTTTTGGTCATGGCATTCAGATAGTCCAAGAATTCTTAAATGATCTCTCCTCAATCTATTTTCCAGGTCAGTTGTTTTTCTGATGGGACAGTTCACATTGTCTTCTATTTTTTCATTCTTTTCACTTCTATTGTTTCTTGAAGTCGCATGGAGTCATTAGCTTCTACTTGTCCAATACTCATTTTTAAAAAATTTGTTTGTTTTTTTTTTTTTTCAGTGAGCTTTAGTACCTTTTTCTTCTATTTGGCCAATTCTGCTTTTAAAGAAATTCTTTTCTTCAGTGAATTTATGTGCCCCTTTTCCCATTAGACCAATTCTGTTTTTTAAGTGATATCTATATCTATCTTACCCTGACTTTTTATTGGATAAGCCATATATATATATATGCCTTTTTTTTGGTGAGGCAATTGGGATTAAGTGACTTGCCCAGGGTCACACAACTAGTAAATATGTCTGAGGTCGGATTTGAACTCAGGTCCTCCTGATTCCAAGGCTGGAGCTCTATCTACTGTGCCACTTAGCTGCCCCGAGGTGATATTTTCTTCAGCATTTTTTTGGTGTCTTTTTTTTTTTTTTTTTACCAAGCTGTTAGTTCTCTTTTCATAATTTCCTTGTATCACTCTCATTTATTTCCCCAAATTTTCCTCTACCACTGTTACCTTTTTCTTTATAACTCTTCCAGGAATTCTTGTTGGGTTTGTGTCCAATTAGCATTTTTCCTTGAGGCTTTTGTTGTAGCTGATTTCACAATGTTGTCTTCTTCTGAGTTTATGTCTTGATGTGCCCTACCACTGTAATAGTTTTTTTTTTTTTAATAATTAAGTTCCTTTTTTCTTGGTTTCTCATTTTCCCAACCTATTTCTTGACTTCAAACTTTATGTTAATGTTGGGCTCTACTCATCTGGGGGTGGGGAAAGTATTTTCTTAAGTTTCAGGCTTTTTTATGTTGTTGTTTTCAGAGCTAGTTCTGGGGATCTGCAAGTTCTCAGTGTTTCCAGGGTGGTGTGATTGGGGAGATGTGTGGTCACTGCTCTCCTGGTCTATGCCCTGGTCTTTACCCAGGAAGGGGCCCTGCTCCCCTGCAGTTGAGAATACTAATGCTCTTCTTGGCCCTGCAACTATGACCAGGTCCCCTTCCTTCCTGCAGCCACAAGCACTAATACTTCTCTCTGCTCTGGAACTCTGACCAGGGTCCCTGCTCCCTCACAAACTGATCACAAACTGATCACAAACTGATCACAAACACTCCTCTCTACACTTGAACTGAAACCTAGAACTGCATATGGGCAATAGAGATGCCAGTCAGCATTAGCTACACCCAGTGCCAGCAAAGGTTCCCCTGTAATCTCTTTGTGACGGTTGAGAGCACCCAAAGCTGCTGCTGCAGTTGCAATCATCCAGGTCCACCATTGGTGTTCCCACCATGCTCCAGGCTGGCTCCCACCCTGGTGTCACATATCTCTCCTGCTGACCTCCTAAGTTGTCTTAGGCTGGAAAAATATCTTACCCTGACCTTTTGTTGGATGTGCCGTTCCAAATTTTTTTTGAGGAGTTATTTTAAAGTTTTTCAGAGTGGAATGTTGGGAAAGCTCAGCTCCACTATCTTGACTCAGTCTCATATAAACAAGATATATAAAGGATAAATTGGAAATGATTTCAAAGGGAAGGAGATTAAGGAGGATTGGGAAAGGTTTCTTGCACAAGGCAGAATTTTAGTTGAGACTTGAAAGAAGCCAGGGAAGCTAGGAGGTAGAGATGAAAAGGGAGAAAGTTCCAGAACGGAGGATAGCCAATGAAAACGACAAGAGCTGTGAGATGAAGTGTTTGTGTCAAGAATAGCAATGGGTCCGGTGCCACTGAATTACAGAGTGTGTGGAGGAGATCAAGATGTAAGAAAACCGAAAAGGGAGGAGGTAGAGCCAAGATGGCAGACTAAAGGCAGGGACTTGCCTGAGTTCTCCCCCCAAATCCTCCAAATACCTTTAAAAATGACTCTAAACAAATTTTAGAGCAGCAGAACCCACAAAAAGATGGAGTGAAACAAATTCCCAAACCAAGACAACTTGGAAGACTGACTGGAAAGGTCTATTGCATCAGGGTGAGAGAGGAGTACAATCCAGTGCAGGTCCCACAAGTGCAGACTGGGCTCCAGCAAACCGGGAGCAGGCCTCAGGGAACTGAATCACTGGCAGTACTGGTGGTTCCCAGACCTCTCATCTCACAGACACCAAAGACAACTTAGAAGGTCGGCAGGTATGGTTTGTAGCACCTGGGTGAGGTTAAAGTGCAGTCCAGCATAAGCTGCTGCCACACAGCTTCAGCCCCAGGAAACCAGGAGCAGACCAGACTGAATCAGCAATGGCAGTAGCAATGGCAGAGGCAGCAACTGCTTCTGGAGCTCTCAGTCCACAGACAGTAAGGGGATTGAACAACTGGTCAGAGGAGATTATAGCGGTCTTTTTACTAGCACTAAGGCAGAATTTTGTTGCTTTGCCCATACTCTGATCTGAGTCGCGGATCTGGTGGCAGGCCCAATGTTAGAGAGGAGCACTAGCATAGCAGAGCTTGTGGCCACGGTGGAGGGGGCCCCTCCTCACAGGTCCGGGGCAGAAAAGAGTGTTGTGGTCACTCACAGACTGGAGCACAGACCAGGAGAGGAGTAAACAGTTCTCCTTAGATCGTGCCACCTTGGAAGAACTAAAAACTTACAGGTCCTAGAAGTATCTCTGAAAACAGCTGCTCAAAACCCCTGAAGCTTGAGATAGTGCACCTTCTATCCTGGAAGCAGAGCCCTACTTTAACAAATAGTTAGAAGTCAAGTAATAGGCTAGGAAAATGAGCAAACAATGGGGAAAAAATCCAACTCTGAATATAGGAAGTTATTGTGGTGACAAGGAAGATTAAAACACACTCAGAAGAAGGCAAAAAAGTCAAAGTTCCTACATCCAAACCCTCAAAGAAAAATATGAATTGGTCTCAGGCCATGGAAGAGCTCAACAAAGATTTTGAAAATCAAGTAAGAGAGGGAGAGGAAAAATTGGGAAGAGAAATGAGAGTGATGGAAGAAAATAATGAAAAACAAGTCAGCAGTTTGGTAAAGGAGACACAAAAAAGTACTGAAGAAAATAACACCTTAAAAAACAGACTAGGCCTAATGGTAAAAGAGATCCAAAAAACCAATGAAGAGAAGAATGCCTTAAAAAATAGCTTTGGGTAGGTGAAGCCAAGATGGCAGAGTAAAGGCAGGAACTCACCTGAGCTCCCCCAAAACCCTCCAAATACCTTTAAAAAATGACTCTAAATAAATTCTAGAGCAGCAGAACCCATAAAAAGACAGAGTGAAACAAATTTCCAGCCCAAGACAACCTGGAAGGTTGACAAGAAAGATCTGTTGCACCAGGCTGAAAGAGGAGCACAGTCCAGCATAGGCTGCACCAGCATAAACCTGACCCTAGCAAACTCAGAGGAGGGCTCAGGTGACTAAATCACTGGCAGTTGTAGTGGTTTCCAGACTTCTCAGCCCACAAATACCAAAGACAATTTAGAAGGTCAGTAGGAAAGGGCCATCAGAGTTGGGTGAGAGAGAAGCGTGGTCCAGCCTCAGTCCTGGCACAGCCCTGGGGTGGCAGCTGCTTCTGGAACTCTTGGCCCACAGATGGTAGGGGGATCAAGCAGTTGATCAGAGGGGGATTTCAGAGATCTTTTTGCTGGTGCTGATGTAGGATTCTCTTGCTTTGCCCGTGTTTGGATCTGGGTCACAGTCCTGGGTGGTGGTCCTGGGTCGAGGAGGAGCACTAGTAGGGAGGAGCTTGTGGTGGCAGTGGAGAGGGAATCCTCTTCACAGTTCCAAGGCAGAATAGAGTGCTTGTGGTCACTCATAGACCAGAGCACAGGCCAGGAAAGAGTAAATACCTCTTCTTTGATCACACCACTTTGGAAGAACTGAAAACTTACAGGTCCCTAGAAGTATCTCTGAAAACAGATGCACAAAATCCCTGAAACTTGAGACAGTACACCCTCCACCCTGGAAGCAGAGCCCTACCTTAACGAGAATTTAAAAGTCAAGTACTTGGCTGGGAAATTGAGCAAACAGCAGAAAAATATTCAGAATATAGCATCTTACTTTGGTGATAAAGAAGATCAAAACATACAACCAGAAGAAGCCAACAAAGTCAAAGCTCCTACATCCAAAACCTCCAAGGAAAATATGAATTGGTCCCAGGCCATGGAAAAGCTCAAAAAGGATTGAGAAGCAATTAAGAGAAGTAGAGGAAAAACTGGGAAGAGAAATAAGAATGATGCAAGAAAATCTTGAAAAACAAGACAACAGCTTACTAAAGGAGACCCCCAAAATACTGAAGAAAATAACACCTTAAAAAATAGCCTAACCCAAATGGCAAAAGAGGTCCAAAAAGTCAATGAGGAGAAGAATACCTTAAAAAGCAGAATTGGCCAGATGGAAAAGGAGGTTCAAAAGCTCACTGAGGAAAATAATTCCTTAAAAATTAGAATGGAGCCAATGGAAGCTAATGAGTTTATGAGAAATCAAGAAATTATAAAACAAAACCAAAAGAATGAAAAAAAATAAGACAGTGTGAAATATCTCATTGGAAAAACAACTGATCTGGAAAATAGATCCAGGAGAAATAATTTAAAAATTATTGGACTACCTGAAAGCCATGATAAAAAAAAAGTGCCTACACATAATCTTTCAAGAAATTATCAAGGAAAACTGCCTTGATATTCTAGAACCAGAGGGCAAAATAAAAATTGAAAGAATCCACTGATCACCTCCTCAAAGAGATCCTCAAAGGAAAACTCCTAGGAATATTGTAGCCAAATTCCAGAGTTCCCATGTCAAGGGGAAAATATTGCAAGTAGCCAGAAAAAAACAATTCAAGTATTGTGGAAACACAATCAGGATAACACAAGATTTAGCAGCTTCTACATTAAGGGATCAGAGGGCTTGTGATATGATATTCTACAGGTCAAAGGAACTAGGATTAAAACCAAGAATCACCTACCCAGCAAAACTGAGTATAATCCTTCAGGGGAAAAAAAAGACATTCAGTGAAATAGAGGACTTTCAAGCATTCTTGATGAAAAGACCAGAGCTGAATAGAAAATTTGACTTTCAAATACAACACTCAAGGGAAGCATGAAAAGGTAAATAGGAAAAAGAAATGATAAGGGACTTATTAAAGTTGAACCGTTTACATTCCTACATGGAAAGATAATATTTGTAACTCACGAGACCTTTCTCAGTATTAGGGTAGTTGGAGGGAAAAAAAAAATATATATACATATACATATATATGTGTGTGTGTATATATATATACACATATATATATACACACACACATATATATGTGTGTATATATATGTATATATATATATAGACAGAGGGCACGGGGAGTTGAAGATGAAGGGATGATATCTAAAAAATATAATTAAGGGGTGAGAGAGGATTATACTGGGAGAAGGAGAAAGGGAGAGGTAGAATGGGGTAAATTATCTCACATAAAACAGACAAGAAAAAGCTTTTACAGTGGAGAGGAAGTGGGGAAAGGTGAGAGGGAATGAGTGAATCTTACTCTCATCAGATTTGGCTTAAGGAGGGAATGACATACACACTGAATTGTGTATGGATATCTATCTCACCCTAAAGGAAAATAGGGGGGAAGCGGATAAGAGAGGGGGATGATAGAAGAGAGGGCAGATTGGTGGAGGGGGGAAAATCAAAAGCAAACACTTTTAGGGAGAGGCAGGGTCAAATGAGAGAACAGATTAAACAGGAGGGGATAGGATGAAGGGAAATATAGTTAATTTTTCACAACATGACTATTATGGAAGTGTTTTGCATGACTACACATGTAAAACCTGTGTTGAGTTGCTTGACTTCTCAATGAAGGTGGGTGGGGAGGGAGGAAGGGAGAGAATTTGGAACCCAAAGTTTTAAAAACAAACATTAAAAATTGCTCTTACATGCAACTGGGAAATAAGATATACAGGCAATGGGGTATAAGAATCTATCCTGCCCTACAGGAAAATAGAAGGCGAAGGGGACAAGAGAAAGTGGGGCAGTGATAGAAGGGAGGGCAGATTAGGGGAAGGGGTATTCAGAATTCTTGCCATTTTGGGAGGGGAGAGGGAAGAGTTGGGGAGAAAATTTGGAACTCAAAATCTTGTGGAAGTAAATGCTGAAAAGTAAAAATATGTTAGTTAATTTTAAAAAAGACAATAATTCCTTAAAAACTAGAATGGAGCAAATGGAAGCTAATGATTCTATGAGAAACAAAAAAATTACAAAACAAAACCAAATGAATGAAGAACTCAAGAGAAGCATGAAAAGGTAAACAGGAAAGAGACATCATAAGGGACTTATCAAAGTTAAACTGTTTACATTCCTACATGAAAAGATGACATTTATAAATCATAAGACTTTTCTTGTTATTAGGGTAGCTAGAAGGAGTATATATAGACAGAGGGCACAGGTATGAGTTGAATATGAAGTTATGATATCTAAAAAATAAAATTAAGGGGTGCGTGAGGAATGTACTGGGAGAAGGAGAAAAGGAGAGGCAGAATGAGGTAAATTATCTTACATAAAAAAGGCAAGAAAAAGCTTTTACAGAAGCTTTTGAGGATAGATGAGGGGGAGTGAGTGAACCTTTCTCTTACCAAAATTGGTTCAAAGAGGTAATAACATGCACACTCAATTGGGTATAGAAATCTATCTTACCCTCCAGGAAAGTAGAAGGGGAAGGGATAAGAGAAGGGGTGTGTGTGTGTGTGTGTGTGTGTGTGTGTGTGTGTGTATGTGTGTGATAGAAGGGAGGGCAGATTGGGGAAGGGGTAGTCAGAAGCAAAACATTTTTGAGGATGGTCAGGGTGAAAGGAGAGAGAGAATAGAATAAATGGAGAGGGTAAGATGGAGGGAAATAGTTAGCAATTGTAACTGAAAAAAATTTTGAAGCAAGTTTCTCTGATAAAGGTCTCATGTCTCAAACATATAGAAAATTGAGTCAAATTTATACAAATAACAGCCATTCCTCAATTGATAAATAATCAAAAGATATGATCAGATTTCAAGTGAAGTAATCAATGCTATCTATAGCCATATAAAAAATAAAACTCACTATTGTTTGGAGAAATGCAAGTTAAAACTATTCTGAGGTCCTACCTCATACCTATTAAATTGGCTAGGTCAGAAATAGGTCAGAAAAGATAAATGACAAATGTTGGAGGGGATGTGGGAAAAATGAGACATTAATACACTGTTGGTAGAGTTGTGAACTGATTCAACCATTCTATAGAGCAATCTGGAACTATGCTCAAAGGGACATAAAACCTTGCATACTCTTTCACTTAGCAATACCACTATTAGGTCTGCATCCCAAAAGATAAAACAAAACAAAACAAAAAAAAAAGAAAAGGACGTATGTGTACAAAAATATTTATAGCAGCTTAATTCTGGGGGTAAAGAATTAGAAATTGAGGGGATGCCCATCAATTGGGGAATGACTGAACAACTTATGGTATGTGATTATTATGGAATAGTATTGTACTATAAGAAATGATGAGCAGGATGGTCTCAGAAAAACCTGGAAAGTCTTGCATGAGCTGATGCAAAGTCAAATATACTTTATACAAAGTAATGGCAATATTGTAAGATGATCAGCTGTGAACGACATAGCTAATTCTCAGCAATACAGTGATCCAAGACAACTTTGAAGGACTTATGATGAAAAATGCTATCCATCCCCAGAGAAAGAACTTATGGTGTCTGAATACAGATTGAAGCGTACATTTTTTTTTAGTTTTTTATTTTTCTTGTCTATATTTTCTTTCACAATATGACTATTATGGATATGTTATGCAAGACTACACATTTATAATTTATATAAAACTGCTTGCCTTCTCAGTGGGGGAGGGGAGGATGGGACAGAGAGGACGGGAGAGAATTTGGAACTCAAAGTTTTAAAAATGAATGTTAAAAATTGTTTTTACATGTAATTGGGGATAACTTTTAAAAATAAATATTTTTTAAAAATAAAAAAAGCAAGGGCAAAAAAAAAAGATATAAGAAGATTGGAAAGGGAAAAAGGGGAAAGATTATGAATCCAAATAGGATTTTATATTTGATCCTGGAGATAATAGGGATCCACCAGTGTTTATTAAATAAGCGTGGGTGGATGAGTGGGTGCTGGTGATATGGTCAGACTTGCACTTTACCAAATATCAATTTAATAGCTGAGTGAAGGATGTCCTGGAATGGGGAAAGATTTGAGGCAGGGTGACCCAGTAGATGGCTACTGCAGTAATCCAGGCTTGATGTGATGAGAGCTTTCACTTGGTTAGTGGCAGTTTTAGAGGAGAGAAGAGAGGGCATGCAGAATAGATGCTACCAAAGTGGAGTCAGTAGGACTTGGCAACTGATTGGTTATGAGCAGAAAGACAGTCACAAGTTAAAGAGTGCCACCCAGGTTTTGAGCCTGGGGGACTAGGACAGATGATGGTGCCTTCAACAGTAATAAGTTAGTAAGAGGGAAGGACTTGAGAGAAAAGATGAGTTCCGTTTTTAGACTTACAAGGTTTAAGAAGTCTATAGGGCATTCTATTTGAAATGTCCAATAGGCAGTTGGAGACAAGAGACTAGAAGAGAGGTCAGGGCTGGACAAATAAATCTGAGCATCATCTAGATAGAGATGATAATTGCATCCATGAGAGCTGATGAGATCCCAAATGAAACAGTATAAAGAGAGAAGGGAAGAGGACCCAGTTGGACACCTGCAGTTAGAAGGCATGATGAAGATTCAGCAAAAAAAAGACTGTGAAAGAGCTATCAAACAGGTAGAAGAATCAGGAGAGAGAAAGTCATGAAAACATAGAAAGGATAAAGGAGAAGGTGATCAACAGTGTCAAGGGCTGCAGAGAAGTCAAGGATGAGGAATGAGAACAGGTTATTAGATTTTGCAGGCTTTTGAACTTATCCTTGGAAAGGAGGAGAAATATAGGAATCCAAGTATAGGAAATGGATAGATCAAGGGAGGGTTTTTTGAGCATGTGGTAGGGGGAGAGAAGACATGGGCATATTTTCAGCAATAGGGAAACAGCTAGTAGATGTAGAAAGAAAAAAGATTAGTGAGAGACTTAGGATGACAGAGGGGGGCATTCTGCTGGAGAAGACAGAATCATATAAGATTTACATTTAATTGGGCATTTTATCCTAAATTCAATGTGAAACTATTGAATATTTTGAGTAGGGGGAATGACATGGTTAGAGCTGTATTTAAAGAACATTAATTTTTACACCTGTGATAGATTGAAGAACACAGAATTGAAACAGGGAGAACAATTAGGAGTCAGTTCCAGTAGTATAGGTTAGAGGTGATAATGGCCTGTAATAAGGCAGACGCTGTGTGAGTGTTGAGATAGTGACTTATGGAAGAGAATTTGAAGAGATAAAATTGATAAAAATTGGCAAATGTTCGAAAATGGAGGCAGAAGGAAGCAGCAAGGATAACGTTCAGTTTTCAAACCTAGGCGACTGGAAGAGTGGTAGGAGATAGGGAATTGGAGGAGGGCTGGGTTTAGGGGAGATATATTTAGATGTATTGAAATAATATAATCTAATATGTGTGTGAATTACCTCATATGTTCATATAATTCTAAAGAGCAGCATGAAATTGCATTAAAATATACTTTGTTTTTAATCAAATTTCTATCACTTTATATATTTTTAAAAAAAGATAATAAAAGTGATGATACATGAATTATCAAGAAAGACCATGGAATCTCTTTCTCTGGAAATCTTTCATAATATGATAGACATGTTTCCTAGAAGCAGGAGGATAGACTAGGGAACTGATAGAGATATGTATTTTTCTACTATGTCATTCGAATATTAAATATTTGTTATTTATTTAGTTACCTTGACAATTAAAAAAAATCAATACAATATCCTTGAAGTGGGCTGGATCCAGGAGTGTGCTGGTAAATGTTTAACAACCAGGTGTGTGGGGGGGAGGGGAGGATGTATGCATGACACACCTTTAAGTTTAGTTTGAATTACCAACACTTTCTCCATCACTTTCTTAAGTGTAGATAATAAAACAATATATCAAGCCCTGATTTGTAGCATTTGTTGATTTATGAGGGAGAAGTACTCATCCTGAAAATTTAATAATCAGCTCTCATGAGACTCTATGAGCTGACTCCAACATGTCCCTAGGGATCTCTAGTTTTTCTTTTTGATGAACACAAGAAGGAAAGTCTAAGAAACTTATATAGAATCAGATAATTTTAGAAATGGATGAAACCTAGGAAATCATATATTTTACTTCCTAATTTTAAAGATGAGGCAAGAGGCTGAGAGGTTAAGTGATTTGCTCAAAGTCAAATGACTAGTAAGTGATGGAGTCTGGACCCAAGAAAGGTATTTTGACTCCTACTGCTTATTCCACCATACTATATTTATCTTTAAATAGCAAGGTACCAATGAAGATGAGAAAAGAAATAGTTGGATTATATACCTTAATTTACAATGAGATGCAGTGGAAGTAGCATTGAATTTGAAATCAGAAGTGTTAGAGTTGAACTATGAGTGACAGAAAAACCAATGAAGGTCTAGCCCATAAATGGGGCATGGCTCTCTTTCTTTCTGGGTTGGCTCATTCACTGCAATTTGTCCTAACGTTGGCAGGTCTTTGGTTCCCAGAGATGTACCATATTATGTGACTATGAATCACATTCTCTCAATATCCTAGAGGTAACCCTCTTGCAGGGGAGTATACTCACCACTATAGCTCATAAGCTCCCACTGACCTCCTTCCCATTATAAACAGAATCAGTCAACATGATGCCATTAACACTTAAACATAAAGCATTTACTTAATGATAGGTCAAAAGCAAGAATAATCATTACAATTACTAGATGTAATGCAAATACAAAAATAATTGATATATCACAGTCAACATATAAACCTGAATCACACTCTTTCACTAATACAGCATTCATGGAAAAGAATGGAAGAATTCCTAGCGAAACTTAGCAAAGAGGCAGATGAGTAAGCCCATGTGCCCAGGGCAAGTCTGGACTGTAGTCCTTGATCCCCATATCTCTTCAAGAACAATCAACACCATAGAAAGTCAAAGCTGTTTTTCTTGTTTCTTCTGATCCTCATCACTTACCTGCTGGGCAAATTCTCTATTTCTACTCTTGAACTGATGAAACAGTGACAAGCTCATTTAACTCATAATTACCCTCAAAAAGATGCAGAAAAAATGTTACACTAATATAGTGAGAAGCAGTTCTCTTGAGTCAGAGAACTGCAAAGCTCCCTGGGTAGGCTCTCTGGGCAATGCAGACAAACCCAGTCAGTTTTTCACTCAGTTCCTTATACAGCTATCCCTTCCATATTGTGGGGATTAGGAGTGTGGTGCCCCCATGATCTGGAAAATCCACATAAAATTTTTTGGCTCTCCCTTTGTACCAGAGAAGAAGTCTGAATTATTATGGTATTAAAAGATAAACTGTTGAAATTATAGAATACTATACATATATTTATGCTTTTCTGTGCTTCTCAAGTTTTTCAGTGTTGTCTGCTAGCCTTCCTGTGTTGTCTGTGGCTTCCACAAACCCCCACCCCAAAAATTCCCATTTAATTTCTTATGCTGACCCACAACATATCGAAATCATGATGGGGAAAGTCGTAATGTGAAAAGAATAACTGTCTATCTTGGAATTAAGACTTTATCAAAGAAGCTTGCTGCAAAGGTTTCCACCCTAGTTGTCTACTTTCCTTCTAATTCTAACTGTGTTGATTTTGTTTGTGCAAATTAAAAAAAAATTTGTGCAAATGAGATTGAACTCTTCATTTTTTGTTCATGAACTGTTCTCCTATCCACATATCTGAAATTTCTTCTTTACTCTTCTATCTTGTTTGTGATGTTACTCTTTGGTGTATAGAATGAGAGGCTGGTTTATACCTAATTTCTGCCACCCAGCCTTCCACTTTTCCCAGCAGTTTTTGTCAGTGAGTTCTTATTCTAGCAGTTACAGCTTTGGGTTTATCAAACAGCATCCACTGGCCTCATCATCCAGGAGTGGGCGTGGAGTGAGAGAGAACCTTTAATACGCATACCTCCTCTCTCATTGCAGAGATGTGAGAAACTACTAGAACAGAATATTGAATAAATTGTTAGAAAAGGATCCTGTATTAGATATTTTAATACTGTTTTTCTCTTATACAAGAAATGGTTCAATCTAGGGAGTAGAGGTGAGGAATGACTGCAATATAGAGACAAAAGACATCAACAAAACCAATTAAAATAAACAAAAAACCTCCTTACCTTCCAGTGGTAGTGAGGCTCTAGCACACAAAAGATCATAAACACAGAGCTGAAAGGGACTTTACAGGTCATCTGATCCACCCTCAATTTACATATGAGGAAACTGAGGCCCAGAAATGTGAAATGACTTGTCCAAAGTCACAGAGGCAATAAGTGTCAGAGACAGGATTCAAAGTGAAGAAATTATATTGATTCTATATCATTTTATAATTTATTCTACTCTGTAATTGATTCTATTCTGTATTATTGCCTCATTTTGTATGACTGCTCAAGCCCTATTTGTCTCTTTGCCTATGAGCTAAGTTTGGCAATGCAGTTCTCCTGCTAATTGTTGTTCTATTCTTGCCTCAAAGAAATCTGTTACCTTTGAGGGATGCAGGTGAACACCAGGCAGTCTGGTCTAGTATCTTTATACCACCAGGCTACCTCTCTGTTTTATTATCCAAAGAAGTCTGGTCCACTATATCTAACCTTACAGGGAGACTCAAACAACAAACATTTCTTAGTCACAGGAAGGAAGGAAGGGGTTGTTGCTAGCCTCTCATTTCGAACGTCCAACCAATTGTGTTGCCCTCACATGATGCTGCCAGCCCTGTAGCCAGCTGCATTATCTTCCTTACCTACCTAGTTCTGTTTTATGCTTATAAAAAGGAACTGTGCTTTTTCCTCTGGGTAACTGGCCTAACTGAGTTATCCATTTGACCCACTTTATTAAAAAGTTTGCACCTAATAAACCGATACAGCTCAGAATTTTGCACCTCAATTTACCTTTATTAAATCCTGCTGAGACAAAACCCAAGTCTTCTGATTTCAAATATAGTTGTTTTAATGCTAAACCTATAACACTGACTGCCACCCAACAATTGATGTGTCATTCCTCGAGATAATACGCATCTATGTTTCCACTATCCTCCTTGGTTTTACCTACGATTGCCAGTGTCGATTCATTAGTTTTGTCTGTTCCTTATATAGACTAGCCCTTTAGTTCTCAGCTTTTGATCTCGCCCCTTCCCTCCCCTCTTAAGTCTAAAATTTTCTGCTTCCTAGAAGCACCTAAATTCTGGCTCAGGAAACTCCTATATGTAAAATAGTGTTCCTCATCCTTCATTCTGAGAAATACTACTGGGCACATTTTAAGTCCAGTAAAGGTAGTTTATTAGAGTACTTTCACTTAGAGGTACTTCAACAATGTCTTAGATAAAAAAAATTAGTTTCAAAGCACCCCTATGCATTTAGTTTGTGTATTTGATTTTTATGATGAGAGTCGTATGCATTCTCTGGTTTTCTTCATTTTCCTTTGAGTTTTTGGGACCACATATAACTAATGAGGGAGAAGACAGAAAGAGAAAGAGAGAGAGACAGACAGACAGACAGAGAGAGTAATCACCATCACCTTATACTCATTAATGTTTACGAGTTTAACTTATCAGGATTCATCTTCTTATATAACCATCCCCTAGGTCCACATCTGACTCTGAAGTAACACTTTCATCAGAAGAAGCATTTTCAGAGCATAGGTCTTCTTTAGAGGGGACATGGAAAAGTGGTGTCTTTACACATATAGAATGAGTTATAGGTTTTAATTCAGTCCCATCTGAATCCATTAAGCTGATTTTATCTTCTTGCACAGGCAATAATATCTGAGCAGCATCTTCTTCTGATGATTTATTATCTCCAGAATCTCCCACAAATACAGTGCTTAAATTCACATTAAAATTAAAACGGTCTTCTGAACTAGAAGAAAAGGTACTAGCTTCAGAAAGGTGGCTCCAGATACGACGCACTCTACTTTCATCTGGCCCAGTCTTTAACTGATATGATGTGGCATTATCTGTGTCAGCCAGAGGAGGGTCAACTTCTGGACTTTCAGGTTCATCTGGGTCTGAATCAGTGGGATTATATTCTTTCCAGCTGTATTTGGAGTCCTGACTTTGAGATCTACAGGTAAAGCCATTCATGGTGTAGTTATTTTCTATTCTCTGAGTTAATTCACAATCACTGTTAGTTTTCTCATCACTGTCATTAAATATCTTTTTCTTCTTGGTCTTGTAAATGATGTCTGCCCTTGTAATTTTCACATAAGGCAATTGAAGTGGGCCAGGTATGACAGTTGAGAAATCCTTAAAGAGAACAGAAGAAAGAGGGGAGGAGAGATTAATGCTGAAATTTTGCTTTTTATAGTTCACCAACAATCATTCAAATTTCAAAATCAATAATAGTAAACTCCTGAGAATATTAGATTGCATACTTTTCTGTTCTACCTCTTAACTAAAAAAATGATGAGAAAATAGCAAAAATATTAAGCATATTCTAGAAGATTTATAAGAATCCTAGGCAGTTCCTCAGTAGACACTGGTCCAAAATTCCAGTTCTTCCTCTTGCTTGTAATGTCTTCTACTCTCCTCTTTGTTTATGTAAGTCCTACCTTTCCTTCAAGGGGCAATGAAATATCACTCTCTTTTGGAGACTTGTCCTGACTTACCTTAGCCCTCAAGAGGCATTTCCTCCTCTGAACTCCTAAGGTGTTTATTATCTTTTTTTTTTTAGCCATTTGTCCTGTCTTCCTAATTAATAGCTAATAATACCTAACATTTATATTAGATTAGTAGGTGATGATGCATTCAGCCCATAGGGTAAAGACAACACTGAGGACAGACACTGATGCAGAGAGATAGTTGTCCAAGGGAGGAGATGGCTTCCTGTAGAGAAGGATCAGTGATGGTGGAGAGAAGTGCTGGCTATGTACTCAAGAAAGAAATAGACTCTGGAAGCCCAGCTAAATCGCCTGGGGTACAGAGAGCTAAATCCAAAGCTTTGTGAGGACTCTACAAGGAGAAAAAGGCCTTTCATCAACAGAAGTTGTGAGTCAATCTTCACCCCATGTTAGTCACTCTTTGCCACATCCTACACACATGTCTCTGTACTCTAAATTTGAGCTCACTCCCTAAGAAAATGGCACATATTTGTGGGAGAGGGCAGCCAAGACTTTTTTGAAGAAAATGCTTTCTAATAACTGTTCTTGCTATGCCATTTGTGTTCCTTTAATAAGAGATAATTAAATTCTACCTTTCTGTAAGATTTATCCAATTCTGAGAAGAATATTAATCCTACTATTACTGATTTATGTTCTATATATTTTCATGATTTAGTTAACTTTTCCTTTATGGATTTAGGTGCCATGTCATTTAATGTCAATCTCCTGGCTGATTGTTAATGAGAAACACATTGGCGGGAAGTTATGAGCTTTGGTAGTAGAAGTAATGACCTATAGGGTCACTCCAGGATATTGAAAGCTCCTCTGGGACCCAATCTGTGAGTATGAAATACAAGTTGAAAGAGTAGCCCCGGAAAAGGTATCATAGTAAGAAAGATGAATAAATACTAAATAAATAAAAAAAAATTAAGTAAATCACTCCATGTTTAAATATGATAATAGTAATGACTGTTTTTTTTGAAGAGTAAAAGATTGACTTACAGAGTTAAAAAAAGGAACAAAAAAGGATGGTGAAGGGATCACGTCCTTTAAGAAAGGACATAAAGGGATAAAGATGTAACTAGAACTTAAGGAAATAGAAGTGCTAGAAGAGTAGAACTTGAAATATGGAATAAACATTTTAGCCTCCTACAAGTATGTTAATGAATTTTGTGGGACAGAATTGCAGACAGAGAGGGAGAGGTATGAGACAGAGGCAGATAATAACAGCTAACTTTTATAAGATGTTTACTATGTGCCAGGCACTGTGCTAAAACACTTTAAACTTATGCTATTTGATCCTTACAAGAACCCTGAGGCCAAATTTGAACTCAGTTCTGAATGTGTGAAGAAGCATTCCTACCAAGACAACGGGGGAACAATGAAGGGATGGTGATTCTCATATTCTCATGTCAAGGAAAAGGTACTGTTGGAGAATAAGAGAGATGGCATAAAGGAGAGATTGAATCTGGGAGACTGGAAGAGGGAGTCTCAACCTATGGCAGAGAAGAGAATCCCACTAAAGTGTATTCCAATGGGGGAGAGGGTTTGTGTCTGAGATGGGTCTCACTCTGGGTTTAATCCATGAGGAGTTGGTGCATTGGGTAGTCATCTTCTCTGAGACAGTGTTGTACCTCCATGGACAGCAATCTTTCCAGTAGTTGTTACTCAGAATACTGGAGGGGACATAGACCTCATATTTTGGCAAATGGAAAGATAATGGTGAAGGCAAGAGGTAGGACTAGGTCACATAATTTGAGACACAGGATAATTTTTACCACTTAACTCTGACTTATCCAACATTGCTCCTCTCATGAGTTGCTACTTCTAAGAAAGAGGCACAGCAAAAAAGAGGATGATGTGAAATCTATAAAGCAAATAACAGAAGTGGGTTTACAAGAGGAAGATAAAAAACTACTTTGGAAGCTTTAACTCCATGAGGAACACACAGGGGCCAGTTGAGATTATGTAACAAATGTGTAGTGGACCCGTTAGAGCCATTTTTTAATTTTCTCCAGCTTCATTCAGTAGTATGGGAATAAAATCTAAGGTAGCAGATGGCAGGAGTTTGGGTTTGGTAAGGCTTGATTGGTGACGGAATAAGGGGGCAAGGGATTTGATTATATATAATAGAATTGATTCACCAAGGGATCAAGATAAGGAAGGGAGGTGAATGTAGCTTGAGGAAGAATACTGTTTAGCTATTCTCCAGTCAGTAGGTATTCACTTTGCTTCTAGTTTTTTGCCATTACAAATAATGCTACCAATAATATTTTGGTATACACATGTTTGTGTTGTACACATAATATAGAGTTTGCTGGATAAATGAGTATCAATAGTTTAACAGCTAATCAATCATTGAGCATTTTGCTAAGTACCTGCCACGTGCTCAAAATATGGTATGTGTTGCGCATTATAAACAGAAAAATGAGACAAGTTCTGATCTTAAAGAGCTTATATGAGTTGCTTTTCTCACATAATTCCAAACCATTTTCCAGAACAGTTGTATCAATTTAAAGTTCCCAACAGTGTATCAGTGTGCTTGTTTCTTCACAGCCCTCCAAATGAGACTGTTTTTTGTTTCTTATTATCTTTGCCAATTTGATTGATGTGAGGTGAAACCTTCAAGCTGTTTTAATTTGCATTTCTTTTATTAGTGGTTTAGAGCTTTTTTCCCTATGATTGCTGATCATTTGCATTTCATATTATAAAAACTGTTCATGTCTTTTTATTACTTATATGTTGGGGAATGGCTCTTGGAACATATGTTATTTATCTTTGTTTTGCTCATAACACCCACTACAATATCTTATTCATAGCAAGCAATAAATATTTGTTGAATTCATTCTCCTGTCTCTCATTATCTTAGTTCTGATCATTTAATCTCTGCACTTTAAATAGCTTCTTGGAAATTGTGTAATGTTTTCATATAATATTACTCATTTATGCCAAAAAGCCTACAAAGCATAGACAAAGAAAGACCTTTGAAAAGTTACAAAGTATCTATCTAAAACAAACAAACAAACAAAAAAAACCCTACCTAGTTTTACATGAAATGGGGAAACACTAGAAGCTTTCTGAGTGAACAAAGGAATAAACCAAGTCTATTCTGCTTTCCTGCTTTTACTTGACAAAATTCTGGAAATGCTAGCAATAGCAATAAGAGAGATTAAAGGTATAAAGATAGGCAAAGAAGAGACAAAATTATCCCCCTTTGCAGATAACATTATGCTTTAAGTAGAAATACCTAGAGTAGCAAAGAAACCAATAGAAATATTAGTTTCAGTAAAGTAGCAGGTTACTAAATAAACCCTCAAAAATAAACTATTTCTACATAGTAATAACAAAAGCAAGAAGGAATAATAGAAAAGGAAGTTCCATTCAAATAACTATAAAATGCATTAAATATTTGGCAGTTAACCTACCAAAGTATATTTAATATCCGAATATACAATTGTAAAATGTTCCTTAAAGAAATACAGAACAACCTCAATTGTTAGAGGGATAGTAAGTACTGATGATTGTGTTGTGCAAATGTAATTCAAATGGCAATGCTATAGAAATTAATTTATAGATGTAGTGCTACACCAGTGGTATCAAACTAAAATAGAAACAGGATCCTTGCTGTAGCATATTGATTTAGAAAACCACAAATTAACATTATCTAGGTTGTATTGTATTTTTAAATTTTGTTCAACAATTACATTTTAAATTGGTTCAGGGTGACAAGTTTGACACTTCCGTGCTATGCCAATCAAAATACCAAGAGGATACTGTACAGAGTCAGATAAAATAATACCAAAATTCATTTGGACGAACAAAAGATACAGAATTTCAAGGGAAATAAATTTTTTAAAGGAGGAATGAAGCACCTCCAGATGTTATATTACATTATATATCATAAACTATAATATAAAGCAATAATCACCAAAAGCATTGGGGACTGGCTAAAATTTTTAAAAATTAGATTAGTGGAAAAGACTGGTTAAGGAAGTATCAGGGATAAATAAACTAAATAACTTAGCATTTGATTAACTTTTAAAAAATACCTAGGAAAGAACTCCTTATCTAGTATAATAGGATTAAAAAGACGCCTCACATGACCCTCCGATGTAGCAGATACAAATGAGTCTGATCACACTCATTGTTAGATCATCCTATCTTAACCTGACATT
This sequence comes from Vombatus ursinus, assembly GCF_900497805.2. Classification (NCBI taxonomy): domain Eukaryota; kingdom Metazoa; phylum Chordata; class Mammalia; order Diprotodontia; family Vombatidae; genus Vombatus; species Vombatus ursinus. The sequence continues at coordinate 14,122,683 of NW_020954587.1, read as the reverse complement.
TGACTTGTTATATATTTAATTGATCTATCCTGAACTATATTGTGATCTAGTGGTACATTGGATAATTTATTTCTTGTTAACAAATTTGTAATCTCTTATTAATTAACTCAAGTTCCCTTGAGTTCCCTTAACTCTAATTCATTAAGAATTCATTATTCAATGAATTAGAGAAACCTCCTTTCTCATAAGTAATTACTATCATATATAAGTATTAAAATTTGCAAATATAGTAATATAATTTATTAACAAATTAAGGTAATTAAAAATGTAGACACAAATAACTATATGCAATACATTGGCTACGACCAACATCACCACTAGAGTCACCACACACCTTCAAAAATATCTGTAGTTGACTTTTCTGGAAATTTGGTCTAAAATATGATTAAAGTCTTTTAAAATATTATCTTCATATTTCTCTCCAGGATTAGTCCTTTCTTTTTGTCTTCTCTTCAATAAATACAAGAAATAGTCTTTCTCCAGATATACTGTACTGCTAACTTTTTACTTACTCCTCGTAAAGTTTTCTTCATAGGTTTTGTTTTTCAATTAGCAATGAAAACAGTTCTCATAAGAAAGAAATCCATTTTCATGAACTCTTTCAGTTACATAAATTCTTCAAAGGTTCTCATGGATCACAGATAAATACATACTTTCTCTCTGACTCAATAAAGAAAGACACACATATTGCAAATTCTTCATAGATCTTCATAGATCTATAAACACATTGTTTCCCTGACTTAATAGGGAGAAGTACTCCAGTCATTTTCTCAACTGACTTTTCATAGATCCCCATGGATTACAGATAAATGCATATATCTTCTCTTGGACTGTATAGGGAAAAGCATTTTCATATCATTCCATTTCCTTTTTTAAAATTTAATTTTTGTTTAAGCCATTTCTTAACTGTCACTTCAAACTGTCAGCACAGATCATTTTCTCCCCATAATCTATCTGAGATATTAAAGTGACAGTAGCATATTGCTACTAGATATTCTAGATATTCTAGAATCTCTTTGATACAATCAAAGAAAGAATCGCACTGGGAAAACTGGAAAGAAGTATGGTAGAAATTAGTTTAGGTCAACAACTTAAGACTGTATATCGCAATAAACTAAAAATGGATATATGATTGACTATTAAAGCTCATACCCTAAAATGAATTAGAAGAGAAGCACATCAGGTACATAGTCACTGCTATGACCAGGAGTTGAATTCTTAATAAAACATAGAATAGAGATGGTTATAAAAGATAAAATAGATAATTTCTATTACATGAAATTGAAAACCTTTTATGTGAACAAAATTAATGTGACCAATTGGGAAAAATATTTTTATCAAATACCTCTGATAAGGGTCTGGTACCAAGATACACAGGTGACTAATAGAGATATATAAACCCAAAGCTAGTCCCCATAGCTAACTGGGGTTATCAACAAACAACTCTCAAAAGAATTAACTGAAACTATTAACAACCATATGAAAGAATGTTTCAAATCACTAATAATAAAAGAAATATGAAAATCAAAAGAATTAGCATAGACAACAAAAGACGGAAATAGTTGGAAGGGCTATTGAAAGATGAGCACACTAATGAACTGTTGGTGAACCTGAAAATCAATCTGACCATTCTAGGAAAAAAATGGGAATCATTCAAAGAAAGTTAATAAAGTGTCTGTACCCTTTGACCTAGAGATTTCACTGCAGGGGAGTGGTCAATGGTAAAAAGAAAAAAATCCTTGGGTACTTAAAACAGTATTTTTTATTTTTAGTAAAGAACTAGAAACAAAGCAGATGTCTATCAGTTGAACTATAATCCTACTGCAGAAAAGAACTAATCCTATTTTAGAAATCTCCAATGGTAGCATGAATGTCATTCAAAAAAGCCCTAAGAGCTCATAAGAATGTTTGAGTTCTGATCATACCAAGAGTTAAAAATGAAGTTAAAAAAAGTAAAAAAATACTAAGACAAATACTTTCAACATGATCTTGTCATATTATATACATATTTATGGTAAATGAAGATGGCTAGTGGAGCCAAGAACACTTTAGTTCAAATCCAGCCTCAGACATCTAACTAGCTGTGTGACCCTGGGCAAGTCACTTAATCTTGTATGCCTCAGTTTTCTCATTTATAAAATGAGTGGAGAAGAAAATGGCAAACCACTCCTGTGTCTCTGCCCAAAAAAACTCCAAAAGGGGTCATAAAGAATTGTATATGACTGAAATGATGGAACAACAACATATGCAAAGCACTCTGGAAAGTTCTGGGGATACAAATAGGAAAGTAAGACTACCCCTGCTCTCAAGCAATATTACTATGCTGTAGTAGCAATGAGAATAATGAATACAGAGAATCATGGTAAGATTTATATGAACTGAAAAAGTAAAGTAAGTGTAACAATGAAAGCAATACACACAATGACTACAAAGTAAATAGAAGAATAATGCCTATGAAACAATTGAAACTGAATTCTGTGTAATTATAATGATTAATCTTGGTTTCATATAATATATTTGAAGCACTTCTTTGCAGAGGTGGGGGCTATGGTTATATATATGTTGCATATGATATCAGAGTTTTTAAAAAAATATCTTGGTAACTGGCTTAATTGTTCTTTCTCCTTTTTTTTTTCTTTTTTGTTATTAAGTGACAGCACTCTGGGAAGGGTTGAAGATGGATTTTTTTGGGAATTGTAGGTCACATTAAAAAGATAATGATAAAATTTTATTTTAAAAAATAGCAGGAAAAACATGGGAAACTTTTAATTTCACTAAGGAAATGACATCCAAGAAATTGTTATGGAATAATTCAAGGGAGTATAGTGGTAAATAGCAAAATGAGCATCTTTCTTGGAAATCCCTCTTGATTGTGCAGACTTCACAAGCACTCTTATGTGGTTGTGTTGTTTGTCCTTCATTCTTGAAGAGGAACTGATGAGGATGGGATCTGAACCCATAATAGGAAAAGCCCTGTACTTTCCCTATAGTCAAATCTCTGGTGTTTACCTGAGGCTATAATCATATTAACTGGCCTTTCCTTACCCCCTATGCCCAATCTCCCAATTCTTTTTTTTTTTTTTGGTGAGGCAATTGGGTTAAATGACTTGCCTAGGGCCACACAGCTAATAAGTATCATGTGTCTGAGGCTGGATTTGAACTCAGGTCTTCCTGACTCCAGGACTGGTGCTGTATCCACTGTACCACCTAGCTTCCCCTCTCCAATTCTTTGTTACCCTTAATTAAGCCTAGCCTTCTATTGTCTATTGCCTCCTGAACCCTTGGATACTTCCCACCACCCTTGATCCTATCTAGACCCCATTCTCAACCTCCCAGTCACTCCCATCAAGATCCTCCCTAGATCCCTCCCACAGTCCTTCTGTATATAAGGTCCATCATGTCTCCATTAAGGTGCTCAAATTCTTATAATCTAGCCAACAGTTCACAAATGCTCAGATTCCTTGAGAGTCTGGCCAATATGGTGGATTTTTAATAAACCTTGTCTTTGGCTGAAAGAAGACTTGGGTGGAATTTATTCTGGCAGGACCCACGTGTTGTGATTTTGAGTTCTCAGCATGCTTAAACCTTTAAACCTCAACAGAACCATGACATCAGAAAGATAATGCTATGACTTGCAAGTGAATTGGATTTAAGTGAGGGAGGACTGCGCAAAGTCACCAGCCTCACTTTCTCCTCCATCTGGGTCCAGTGGCCAGATATAGATCAGCACAAATGGAGATGACCCAACACAAACAATCTTATGATTCATTGCTGGTAGAATGAAAAGAGAATCTAACCTTCTATGAATAAAACAAAGAGATGACATAAAAGTACATACCAATGCTTTGGGAGAATATGTTTTTTTTCTGCATATATATCCTGTTTTTTTCAGTAATATCACAAAGATTATTATTGGGAAGATGATAAAACATACAGCAAATGGTATTACAGTGATTTTTTCTGAACCTGCAAATGAAAATTTAAGTGGAATTATTTAAAACAAAATTCAGTACGTATCAAGAGAGGACAAAAAACCTTTTTTTTTTTTTTTTTTTGTAAACCAGGAGCTCAAAATTTATGAACTTGTAATAGATCAAAGATTTTTTAGCTAAAAGTTTTGAACTATTTACAAAAAAGATACATGTCCATTACCTTCAGTAATTTACAGGATGTTTTAAAAAAAAGATATTAACTTCAACAAGGCTGTAACAAAATTGTCCTGTTTGTTTTTGTGACTCTTTATGAATTTTTTCCATATGCATTCTAAAAATTGTTGTTGTCCTTATAATTATCTTAATTTATATAATGATTTTGCTTTCTTCACCCTATATCATTTCATGGCTTCCCATATTTATTTATATTTTTCATATTTCTCATTTTTTACATTGAAATAATGTTCCATTAAACTCATATACCATAATTTGTTTAGCCATTCTACAAATAATAGATATTCATTTGATTTCCAGTTTTTTGTATTACAAAAAGTGCTGGTAGGCATATTCTTGTACAGGTTATGTCTTTTTTCATTCTCAATAACCTCCTGAGAGTAGAGGACCCGTAGTGGAATTACTGGGTCAAAAAGTATGAACCCTTTTTTTGTAGTTGCTTCTATTATTTAATTGCATATTGTTTCCCAAAAAGATAAAATCTATTCAAAGCATTAGCAACATCTGTGGGGAGAGGTTCAACACCAGACGTCCTCTACATATTTGAAACCACAGACAGGGAAGAAAACATGCTAACTTAAGAGTTTTCAAAATTTTCACTTCCCTCAATGTAAGAATTTGAATGATTTTTCACATGGTTACTAATAATTTTTACTTCTTTTTCCCCCTAAGCACTGCTTGTTAATATCCTTTTACAATATTTGGAAAATGGCTCTTAAAACCTGTAAATTTGTAAGTGTTCTTTGTAGATTTTGGATGTCAGATTTTTTTTTTAATTTGATTTTTTTTGGATGTCAGATTTTTATCAGAAACGTTTATTGCAAAGATTGCCCTCTGTATGTTTCTTTCCTTATGTGGATGCATTGCTTGATCTGGAGCAAAAAATTTTTTAAAAATAAAATCAAAATAATTTATTTTGTCACCTATGGCTTCTTCTAATTGCTAATGAAACTATCCACACCCTTTTCAAAGCTGTGACAAATGGAACATTTCATTAAAATCTATTTTCAATGATTTAAAAATACTTAGATCTTTTTTCAAAATGAATTTTATTATTTTACTGAATTCAGTAAAATGTTCCTTTTGATAATTTGCTATAGTACTAAAACTGTAAGTTAACTTTGGTAGTATTTTATTACATTGGCATACTTCAGATATAAGTACTTCATATTCAATTCAGCTATTTAAGTTGTTCTGTATTTTTTTAAGGAGCACTTACTAAATGGAATCTATGCAAATGTTTTGTGTGTTTTGATAGACTGATTCTTCCAACATTTTAAGCATTTTGTTGTTATTTGAAATGGGATTTCCCTTTCTACTGTTGTTTCCTGGATTTTGTTATTATTACATAGGAATGAAGTCAATTTAAAATAATTATTTAGTATTTTATTTCCCCCCAATTACATGTAAAAACAATTTTTACCATTTGTTTTCATTTTTTCATTTTTATTATTTTTTAAAATAACAATATTTGTTATCTGGGAATTAACTTACCAAAACACACATGTACTTACATAAAACAATTTTCACAGAAACAAAGGAAACCTAAATTACTGGAGAGGTATTTGGTGTTCATAATTGTGTCATAGTAATATAATAAAAATGACAGTAATATCCAATTTAGTTTATAGATTTAAGATTTTTAGGAATCAAAATACCAACAGAATATTTCACAAAATGAGATTAAAAAACAAAAACAAAAACAAAATTCACATCCTCTTCAACAATAGGAAGGAACTACATTTCCTTATCTCTAATCTGAGGCCAAAATTTGAACCTTAAAGTCTATGGAATTACAATGCAAGCTTTGGCAAGGCTCTACTGAGCCCTAAGGGCTGGAAAGGATTAGGCCCAATGATTTACTGGATCTCTCATACAATAACCTGTCTAGCTTTTTAGAGAGGTTCATCATCAGGTAATCAGTATTTCTGGCCACAGCTTTTCATGAAACTAAAGCACAAAAGGAATGTATATACTGTATCAGTTCAGGGAGGTACCCACATAAAACAGATAATGTATGTGAATTGGAGAACTTCCTCGACAACATCTCATTCTTTACAAAGCCATGGAAATTCTCCCCCATACTAAAGAAATTATTGTCTCTATCAGGCAAACTTCTAATGAGATTCATTAACTGATCAAAGAAAGAGTTGTTTCTTTACACTGGTACAACCCTTCATGAGATTCTGGTCTTCTGGTCCACACACCATATGTACATGACGTAGTTCTTCCCCTCTCTTATGTTTCCTTTAGGTTGGCATTCCTTTTCATGCTTTTCTTGAGTCTTATATTTGAAAGTCAAATTTTCTATTTAGCTCTTGTTTTTTCTCAAGAATGCATTAAATTCCTCTATGTCATTGAATGTTAATTTTCCCCCTTCATTGATTACACTCAGTTTTGCTGGGTGGGTGATTATTGGTTTTAATCCTAGCTCCTTCAACCTCCAGAATATCATATTCCAAGCCCTCCAATCCCTTAATGTAGAATCTGCTAAATCTTATATCATTCTGATTGTGTTTCCACAATACTTAAATTGTTTCTTTCTGGCTGCTTGCAATATTTTCTCCTTAACCTGGGAACTCTGGAATTTGGCTATAATATTCCTGGGAGTTTTCCTTTTGGGAGCTCTTTCAGGAGGTGATTGGTGGATTCTTTCAATTTCTAGATTAATAATTTAAAAATACTTAGACCTTTTTTCAAAATGAATTTTGTTATTTTACTGAATTCAATAAAATAATCCTTTTGGTAATTTGCTATAGCACTAAAACTGAAAGTTAACTTTGGTAGTATTTTATTACATTGGCATACCTCAGAAAGAATCTCTGGTTCTAGAATATCTGGGCAGTTTTCCTTGATAATTTCTTGAAAAATGACATCTAGGCTCTTTTTTTTGATCATGGTTTTCAGGTAGTCCAATAATTTTTATTATCTCTCCTGGATCTATTTTCCAGGTCAGTTGTTTTTCCAATGAGATATTTCATATTGTCTTCTATTTTTTCATTCTTTTGGTTTTGTTTTATGATTTCTCGATTTCTCATAGAGTCATTAACTTCCATTGGCTCCATTCTAATTTTTAAGGAATTATTTTATTCAGTAAACTTTTGGACCTTCTTTGCAGCATTCATTTTTAAAACTTTTTCCAAATTCCAAATTTTCTCCCTTCTTCCCTCCCCACTCTCCCTCACTGAGAAGACAAGCAATTCGATATAGGTTATACATGTGCAGTAATGCAAAACATTTCCATATTAGTCATATTGTGAAAGAAAACACAGACAAAAAAAAACTCAAGAAAAATAAAGAAAGTAAAAAAAAAGGTTGCTTCAATCTGTATTCAGACACTGTAAGTTCTTTCTCTGGGGATGGATAGCATTTTTCATCATAAGTTCTTCAGAATTGTCTTGGATCATTGTATTGCTGAGAATAGCTAAGTCATTCACAACTGATCATCTTACAACATTGCTGTAAATTTGTACACAGTACATGTCACTTTGCATATCAGCTCGTGCAAGTCTTTCCAGGTTTTTCTGAGAGCATTCTGAGAGCTCATCCTTCTTTTCTTCCTTCCTTCCTTCCTCCTTTCCTCCCTCCTTCTCTCTCTCTCTCTCTTCCTTCATTTCTGTACTTAACAGTATTTTATTTTTCCAATAACATAGAGATAGTTTTCAATAATCACTTTTATAAGATTCTGAGTTCCAATTTTTTTTCTCTCTCCCTTCCTCCCTTGCACTCCTCCCTAAGATGGCAAGCAATCTGATATAGGTTATACATGTACAATCATATTAAACATATTTCTACATTAGTCATGTTGTGAAAGAAGATTCAGAACAAAAGAGGAAAACCACGAGAAAGAAAAAAACAATTGAATGTCCATCTTTTCCCTTGAAAGATTATGCTCAGTTTTGCTGGGTAGTTGATTCTTGGTTGTAATCCAAGCTCCTTTGCCTTCCAGAATATCATATTCCAAGCCCAAGATCCTTTAATGTAGAAGCTGCTAAATCCTGTGTAATCCTGACTGTGGCTCCACAATATTTGAATTGTTTCTTTTTCACTGCTTGTAATATTTTCTCTGTGACCTGATAATTCTGGAATTTGATTACAATATTCCTTGGAGTTTTCATTTATTTTGGGATCTCTTTCAGGAGGTGATGGGTGGATTCTTTCAATGACTCTTTCACCCTCTGGTTCTAGGATATCAGGGCAGTTTTCCTTGATAATATCTTGAAAGATGCTGTCCAGGCTCTTTTTTGATCGTGGCTTTCAGGTAGTCCAATAATTCTTAGATTATCTCTCCTGGATCTATTTTCCAGGTCAGTTGTTTTTCCAATGAGGTATTTTACGTTTTCTTCTATTTTTTCATTCTTTTGATTTTGTTTGTTTGACTAATTCTTGATATTTCATAAAGTCATTAGCTTCCACTTGCCCAATTCTGATTTTTAAGGAATTATTTTCTTCACTTAGCTTTTGTGCCTCTTTTTCCATTTAGCCAATTCTTCTTCTTAAGGAGTTGTTTTCTTCAATGCATTTTCCCCCCATTTGACCAATTGTATTTTTTAAGGAATTGTTTTCTTCACTCAATTTTTGTCTGTCCTTTTTCAGGGTGTTGACTCTCTCTTGTATACCTCTCATTTCTTTTCCCAATTTTTCTTCTACCTCTCTTATTTGACTTTTAAAATCCTTTTTGTGCTCTTCCAAGAAGGCTTTTTGGGTGTGAGACCAATTTACATTACCCTTTGAGGTTTCACATGTAGGCATTATGACACTGTTGCCCTCCTCTGAGTTTGTGTTTTGATTTTCCCTCTCACCATAGTAGTTTTCTATGGTCAAGGTTCCTTTTTGCTTTCTGCCCACTTTTTTTGGCCCATTTCATGGCTTTTAAAGTTGAGCTCCGCTCTTGGGGCACAGGGGGCACTGTCCCAAGCTTCTTGTGCTGGGTGTCAGGGGCCTGGTCACTGGTTTTATGCACTGGGGCCTCAGGTGCTGGTGTCTTACTCAGTGTACTGGGATGGCCTGGCCTAGCTGCACCTGCTGTTGCCTGATTTCCTGGGCTAGCTATCTGTCTTCTGCACTGGGGCTGGAGCCTCACAGCTAGCCTGTTGTGCCACTAGTCTGCTGAGCCAGGACTTAGTGGCCTCAGTTGCTGATTTGTGCTGCAGCTAAGAGCCTCCCCCCGGCTTGACTAGATACCATCTGTGTTGGGCTTTCCTGAAGTCCTTCTAAGTTATCTTAAGCTGAAAAACCATTTCACTCATCCTTTTGTTGCTTCAGAATCTGTTAAGAGGCTTGATTTAATGTTGTTTATGAGGGAAACTGGGGAGAGCTCAGGCAACTTTCTGGCTTCTCTCTTCCATCTTGGCTCTGCCCCTCAACGAAGTTGATTTTTGAGGATTTATTTTGTAGCCTGCTACTCTGCTGAAGTTGTTCCAATTATTAATAGAATAAGTACTAATTTTTCTAATTAGTCTCTGTTGATCCCCTAGTATTTTCCAAGTGAACTTTCATGGTATCAGTAAATTGGAATAGTTTTATTGCCTCTTTATCCATGTTCATTAATTTGTTTTTACTCTTCTGTTATTGCTAATGCTAGTATTTCTTCCAGAACTATATCAAATAATAACGGAAAGAATGGGTACCCTTGCTTTATACTTGTATTACTTAGGAAAGTTTCAGTGAATTCCTGTTCCATATGATGTTTGCTTTTGGTTTTAGATAGATATTTTTTATGATATTAAAAAGGTCCCTCTATGCTTATACTGTGTAGGGTTATTTTTGTTTTTGCTGCATATGTAAGTGTCATACTTTGTCAAAAGCTTTTTCCAAATCTCTTGAAATAATCATGTAGCTTTAGATGTTTTTGTTTTGAATATGATTAATTATTCTGGTTGTTTTCCTAATGTTGAACCATCAAGCATTCCTGGCAAAATCCAACTTGGTCATGATGAATGATTTTTTTGGAAGAATTACTGTAGTCTATGTGAAGAATTTTATTTAGAAGTTTTGAATTGATATTGGTTAATGACATTGGTCTATAGTTCTTTTGTGTTTTATCCTTCCTTGATTTAGTTATTGGGACTATATTTATTTCATTAAAGAAGTCCTGTAGTGTGGTTTTTTTCTCAATTTTTGAAAAAAATTTGTTTAGCATTGGTATTAACTGTTCCTTAGACATTTGACAGAAATGTCCTATCCACTAAAAATTTATGTTACATGACCTCAACTGGACCCTCATAGTAGGTAATTTTATTATATGTTGTCTATCCACAACTCACTATCTCACTCTCCACAGTGGCATTTCCAAACCTTTTCATCTCTCCTCAAACCTCCCATGGCTCTCCTTCACCCAACACTCTCACCTGAGAACTTTGCCTCATACTTTACAGACAAAATTGAGGCAATTTGCCATGAACTTTCTCTTCTCCTCTCTTCCTCATCGCCCATCACTCATATGCCTCCTGCCAATTTCTCCTCCTTCATCTCTGTCTCACACGATGAAGTGATTCCTTATTCCTTAACAAGGTTAACCCTTCTACTTGTTCAAGCAATCCCATTCTATCTTGTCTCACCCAGCAGACTGCCTCTTCTGTCATTCCCACTTCGTCACTTATTTTCAATCTCTTACTGTCTACTGGCTCATTTTCTAGTGCCTACAAATATACCCATGTTTTCCCCACCTTGAAAAAACCCTCACTTGATCCTTCCATGCTTGCTAACTATTGTCCTATTTGTCTTCTGCCCTTTGTATCTAAACTCCTTGACAAGGACATCTACAATGGCTGCTTCCACTTTCTCTTCTCCCACTCTGAATTTTGGATTACTCCCACCACCTGCTGCCTAATGAAGCTGGAGAAAAGTCACAAAACCAAGGTGACTAGATCCATTACAAATTTATGTAACGTAATATCACTTGAGCCCTCACTGAAGCAAGGCAATTCTTTTATACCTCCCTCATTGTTTTATTTTCCCACTCACCACAGAGGCTTTCCCAAATCTTTTTATCTCTCCTCACACCTCTCATAGCTTCTCTTTCTCTTCTCTCGTGGCTGAGATTGCTGCCTCTTATTTCATTGAAAAATTGAGACCATTTGTCAAGAACTTCCTATTCTCCCCTCCTCCTCAACTCACACAGATGCCTTTTGCCACTACCTTCTCCTTCTCCTTTCTCACATTAAGATTTCACCATTCTCCTTGCCAAAGCAAGCCCCACTACATGTATAAGTGATCCCTTTCCATCTAATCTTCTACAAGAGTCTACCCTCTCTATCATCCCTACCCTCTCACTTCTCTTCAATCCCTCTCTGTCTGGATATTTCCCTAATGTCTACTAACACGCCCACATCTCCTTCATTCTTAAAAACCCCTCACTTGACCCATCCATACTCACTAAACATCATCCTATATCTTTCCTCTTTTTTGTGGCTAAACTTTGTGGTCAGATTTGAACACAAGTCTTTCTGGTTACAGGTTTGGCACTTTATCCACTGACAAAATAAAGGTCATCTACTATGAGCTTCTTCTTTTTCCCATGCCACGATTCAAAATCTCTTAATATTACCCCCTCTTCCCTCCACCCTTGCCATTGCTGTATACCCTAGGGAAAAGTTGGTCTTTTCCTTGCCAAGGCCAATCCCCCTATATATGCACATCATCTTATAGTTCCTCCTGTCTCACCTGGGAACCTGTCAAACAAAACATTCCTCTCATTCCTCTTTTCTCTCATCCATAATCTTATTGCCTACGACGCTTAAAAAAAAATCCAATGGACTCTAGACTCCCTTCAAGCTATTCTCATACCTTTTCTCTGTTGTTCAGTTGCTTAGAGGTGTTTGGCTCTTCATGACCCCATAGACCATAATGTCCATGGGGTTTTCTCAGCAAAGACACTGGAGTGGTTTGCCGTTTCCTTCTCTAGTGGATTAAGGCAAACAGAGGTTAAGTGACTTGCCCAGGGTCACATAGCTAATGTCTGAGGCCAGATTAGAACCCTGACTATAGGCCCAGAGCTCTATCCACCGGGCCATCTATTTTAATCTAAACTCCTAAAAGGAGTTATCTATGCTGGTTGCCTCCATTTCCCTACTTCATATTCACGTTTCTACTCCTGGCAATCTGGCTTCTGACCATACATACCACTCTACTGAAACTGCTTTCTCCAGCTGAATCAATGATTTCTTCAGTAATGAATTCTAGAGGCCTTTTCTCTGTCCTCACCCTACTTGACCTCTTTGTAGCTTTGGGCAATGTTGACCACTCCTTCTTCCAGGATACTCTTTCTTCCCCTGGCCCCTAGGACATGACATTAAAGAGGCATCTGCTTTACCAGCACCCTAAGGACCATAGGATGTTTCTATCTGATTTGCAGCTGGAACCTTCCATATGTGTGTCTCCACCACTAGAATGTGAAATCCTGAAGAGCAGGGGCTGTCTTACTTTCCTATTTGTATCTTCAATGCTTAGCACAGTGCTTTGCATATGGTAAATGCTTTATTCATTGGTTTTCCTTTCTGTCTGAATGCTCTTTCTTATTCTCTTTTTTAGGATCATCATCCATTTCCAATCCATTAAACATGTGTGACCTCTAGACTCTTTCTTAAGCCTTCTTCTCTTCTTTTTCTTCATTCTCTTGGTGGTACAAGCAGTTTCCAGGAGTTCAATTATGATTTCTATATAGATGATTCCTTATGTCTGTTGAGGGCAACATTATCCTTCTAGTTACCTACGTTCTTAATGTTAGAGTTATTTGGACTCTCCTTTCTCCCTTACCCCTGATACCCAGTCGGTTGCTAAGTTTTGTTGATTCTGTTTCTACATCTCTCTGACTTCTCTCTTTCACTCATACAACCAGCACCCAGGTCAGGCCCTCATCACTTCTTGCCTAGATGGTTATAAGTCTACTAAATATCAAATCTCTCTTTTCCCTAACTCATTCTTCACACTGCTGCCAAATTATTATTTCTTTCTTTCTTTTTTTTGAGGCAATTGGGATGAAGTGACTTTCCCAGAGTCACACAGCTAGTGAGTGTTATGTGTCTGAGGCCAGATTTGAACTCAGGTCCTCCTGACTCCAGGGCTGGTGCTCTATTCACTGGGCCACCTAGCTGCTCCCTCAAATTAATATTTCTTAAAAATGACTTTAACTATGTCACTCTTCTGCTTAAGAAATCTTACTGATCTCACTGACCATTCTGGATATTTGATGTTTCACTCCTTTATACACTCTACTTCCTAACCATACTGGCCCACTAGCCGTCTCCTGAATGGAATATTCCATCTCCTTTCTTTTCACATCCTGTCTGTACTTTATGTCTGGAATATGCTCCCTTCTTACCACTGCCTCCTAGGAATTAGAGCTCCCTTAAAAAGATTCAGCTTTGCTGCCATGTACCACATAAAACCGTTTGTTACTACACCTCCCTCCTGACCACAAGTAAATATTATTTTATTTTGTAGTCTCCCCAGTGGAATTAAATTCCTTGAGGGAAAAGATTGTTTCATTTTTGTCTTATTTTCTTCAGCATCTGGTATAGTCCATGTACATAAGAAGAATGTAATAAGTGTTTGTTAAATTGAACTTACTTGATTTGGGAAATGCCAGAGCTTTTATGATGGACAGAAAGTGCCTTTGTTTGGCTGAAGTAGATGAAAGAGAGTAATATATTGTAAGAGAAAGGCAGAAAGGTAGCATGGTGTCAGATTGTGATATGTAATTGTAGACAAAAAATGGGCAAGTGACAATTCATCATTTTAATGAATGGCATCCTACCTATTCTGCCTTGTTATATAAGCAGTCTTTGAGCTAATATGAATCAGTAAACATTTATTAAGTGCTTACTTTGTGCCAGGTACTATGTTAAGCTCTAGAAACTAAAGGAAAAAGTAAAAACAGTCCCTGACCTCAAAGACCTTATGTTCTAATGAGAGATATAGCATATACATAAATTGGTCCACAAAAAATAAATAGAGAGGAGATCAGAGATACAAAGATATCTTAAGTTGAAATGATGTAAATTGAATCTTATTCCCACAGAAGCAATGGTATGACTATGGGTTACGTTTCTGACAAAGGGTTGATGCCTAACATGTTACAGAAATAATCACTAACACCACATGACACTAACTACAAATGATATCCTATCTAGTATAGAGCTTTCTAAAGAATAGAAAAATCAGTAAAGACAATACAGAAACCAATCACAACATAAAATTACTATGAAAATTATCATAGAAAGGCAGTGTCTTATAGTCAACAGAAGGCCAATCTTGAGAAGAAAGAATTAGGTTTAACTTCTGCATCTGACACAATAGACACACTGCACCTGACATACTAGCTATGTGACCATTGGCAATTATTCATTTATCTCTAGGGTCCCCCCCAACAACTTTGCTTTGGGGGTGAAAGGTTCCATGTAGAGAATTCCCTACATTGATGAAATGAGAAGTTCAGATCTAATATGATATACACTGTGTCATGTACAAAGTTTCCTGTAACTTCATATTTTTACTTCAGCAAATCAGAAGGTACAAGAGCAAAGGACCATTCCAATTTAGAGAGCCTTTTTAGAGAATTTTTGATGGTCATCTTTGATGAAACTTTTTATGAGGTTTAGGGCTATGTACCAGTAACCTGAACTCAAGGAAGGTGAGTGTGAGATTCACATGCTGCAATGGTAGCTGTAATGGTGAATGAATATCCATTGAAAAACCATACATTAGCAGTTAAATTGTTATTGAACAACAAAATCTACCCTCCAACCCCACTTATTTTGTGTACAATCTTGAGGAAAGTTCAGAAGTGAAGTGTGTAAAATTGCAACATACCTGATTCTTGGCTAGGAGAAAGCATGACACATTGTAAGGGAGATTGTGTTACATTCTTAGAAAACTGTAAATCCCAGTGAGCTGATACACAGTAATTTGAATTTGGAATCAGGGAGTCTATTATTGTAGTTACGTTTTCTCTGTCATCCATTTCAACTGTCAGATCCTGAAATGAAAACCAATGTTTACTTTTAAAATAGGTTTATTATGAACATAATATGGAACATCAATATAGTTAATTAAATTTGCTTTGCATCTACTTCATATTAAATGATAATTTCAATGCATAAAATGTCACAACAATTTTTCTATAATTCCCTCTAAGTTTCCATGAGGACTTTTATTCCATTTATTCCCA
Source organism: Vombatus ursinus (assembly GCF_900497805.2). Lineage (NCBI taxonomy): Eukaryota > Metazoa > Chordata > Mammalia > Diprotodontia > Vombatidae > Vombatus > Vombatus ursinus. The sequence goes on along the minus strand of NW_020954587.1, from coordinate 14,107,347 downwards.
TTTTTCATTTTATATGGTCATTATATATATTTCCTTTGCTTTTTAAAAAACTTAATATTATTTCTTATATTTCTCATGCCTGCTGAGTTTAATTCATTATAGTATTATATAACATCAATGTCACACAATTTATTTAAGCATTCCCCAATTTTTTGGATAATTAGGTTGCTTCTATTTTTTTCCAATTACAAATAATGCTGTTCTGAAAATCTTTGAAAAAGGAACTCTTTAAAAATAACTTTCAAGGTATATTTCCAACAATTTCATGGTTGGGATAAAGATTACTAACATTTTTGTAACTTTTACTGAATATTGCCAGATTGGTTTCTAAAAGATTGTAATTCAAGGTTTGCAATTCCATCAGCAATGAATGACCATACCATTTTTCTACACAACTTCACTAACTCTGAGTTCTTTTTACTCATTTTTGCAAGTTTGATAGGGGTAAGATATGTTAAAGTTCTTTTAATTTAAATCACCTTGATTATTAGTGAAGTTGAACGTTTTTTGCTTTTTGGTGAGGCAATGGGGGTTAAGTGACTTGCCCAGGGTCACACAGCTAGTAAGTGTCAAGTGTTTGGTCAGAGGCCACATTTGAATTCAGGTCCTCCTGACTTCAGGGCCTGAGCTCTATCCACTGCGCCACCTAGCTGCCCCTGAATGTTTTTGAAGAGACTTAAATACATAACTTTTCTCTTTTGAAAAGTCTATCCAAGTAAAATCAACAAATATTTATTGTGTCTACTCCATGTTAGGCACATAGCTAGCTTAGAATTTGTATGGCAAAGTATACTTTACATATTTTACCTCATTGATCTTCACAACAACCTTATGAAGTAGATGCTATTATTCCTATTTTACAGATGAGGAAACTGAGGTGAAGAGAGTTAAAAGTTATTTGCCCAAGGTCACACAGCTATAGTAATTATCTTAGGCAAGATTCAAACTAAAGACTTCCTGATTTTGAGTCTAGCCCTCTATACCCTTTGCAACCTATCTGTTCTTCATCTGTAAAATGGGGATAATAATAGCACCAACCTCCCAGGGTTGTTGTGAGGATCAAATGAGATAATACATGTATATTGCTTTGCAAATCTTAACTCTCAATATAAATGCTAGCTATTACTATGATTATTGTAATTTTTATTGTTGTTGCTATCCAGGATAGATCTTTATACATTTTAAGAGTTTCTTATATATGTTAGATGCCAAATTTTTATGTCGTTAGATGCCTGTGATCTCTATTCTATTTCACTTATTTATTTATCTGGTTCTCCCCTCCCTGCCAGTTTTGATGGCAGCAGTTTTGCAATATGTTTTAAAGTCTAGGAGTGCAAAAGTAGAATTTTTTTTTTACCATAACTTTTGTCCACTTTTTGTCACACAAATTTCACTTTGATTTTATCTAGTTCTATGAAGAAATCCTTTTTTTTTTAAAATTAGTATTTTATCATATAAGCAAATTAATCTGGGGAGTATTATCATTTTATAATATTAATTTTATACAAAACAGTCAGTTGAACACAGTGGTTAGAAAAGTGAGCTTTAGAGTCAGGAAGACAGAGATTCAAGTGCCACCTGTCATATGCTGGCTGTGTGATGTGGATTAATCTTTCAAAGCCTCACTCGCTAGACTGGCAAGACTGTAACTTGCAAAAGAGTTGACAATTTGCGTTGGTTAGAGGAAGTTTTCTCTCTGTGAACAATGACATCTGATATTCAGAAAAAAAAAAGAATTCTATCCATCTCAGAACATACACAATGTCACCAGTTATTTAGGTGTTTAATTATTTAGGTCAGGCATTATAGTTTTATAATTGTTCTTACATAGATTATGTGTATTTTTAGGGAGATCACCAAATATTTGATGACTTTTGTTATTTGGAATAGGATTGCCTTTTTAGCTGCATTTTCTTAATCTTCATTGCTAGTAATTTAAAGTGTAGGTGATTTTGGTGGGTTAATTTTACATCCAATTAACTTGTTAAACCATTTGTCTTCATTAATGTTTGATTGAAACAGTGTATTTTTTAGACATGTTATCTGCAGAAGTGATATTGTGACCTCTTCATATGTAGTGGTAATCTCCCTAACATAGTGGCACAGTGCCTATGCTGGAGTCAGGAAGACATGAATTTGAATCTGACTGTGACTTACTAGTTGCTTGATACTGACCAAGTCACTTTACTTCTCAGCCATCAGTTTCCTCATCTGTAAATTATGGATAATAATGGCACATACCTCATAGGTTATTGTAAGGATGTAATTAAATGACATAATATATGTAAAGTACTTTATATATATGTATGTAAACCTTAAAGCACTATATTATATATTCCATATATATTTATGTAAGTATTATATATTAATATTGTTATAATTTCTAGAATTTCCATTATTACTTCAATTCAAATTGGTCGAAATGAATAGCCTCATTTTGTTTTCATGAAATTATTTTTCTACTAAATATTAAATTGATTCATTGCTTAAGGAAATTTTAATTGTGCTGAGGAAAAATCCTTCTATTTATATTCTTTTAGAGAAATTAATAATGAATTCATGTTTCATTTTATCAAATGCTATTTCTACAGTCGTTGAGGTAGCCATATGGCTCTTTTGGAAAAAAGAAAGTTCTTTTGTTTATATGTGGTATTAGATTGATAGTTTTACTGATATTGAGCCAGCCTTGCAAACCTGGCAGAAACCCTGCTTGGTCATGATGAATAATTTTAAAATGTTGGCTGTTAATTTGTTTAGTATTTTAGGAAACAGCCTATACTTTTCTTTTTGTGTTATCTTTGTCAAGTTTTATTTTTTAATAATATTTTATTTTTTCCAATTACATGTAAAGACAATTTTCAACATTCATTTTTTGGAAAGATTTTGAGTTCCAAATTTTTCTCCCTCCCTCCCCTCTTGACTTCCCTCCCCAAAACAACAAGCAAACTGAAATAAGTTATACATGTGCAATCATATAAAACATTTCCACATTAGTCATATTATGAAAGAAGAAATAGAACAAAAGTTAAAACACACACACACACACACACACACACACACACACACAGCCTCCCTCTCCCCCCAAGGTAAAAATAGTATGCTTTGATGTGCATTCAGATTCCATCAGTTCTTTCTCTGGATGTGGATAACATTTTCCATCATGAGTCTTGGCATTGTCTTGGATCACTGTATTGCTAAGAAGAACTAAGTCAATCATAGTTGATCATCGCACAGTGTTGATGTTGCTGTGTTCTGCTCTCCTGGTTCTGCTCATTTCACTAGCATCAGTTCATGTAAATCTTTCCAGGTTTTTCTGAAATCTGCCTGCTTATCATTTCTTATAGTATAATAGTATTCCATTACATTTATATACCACAACTTATTCATCCATTTCCCAACGGATGGGCATGCCCTCAATTTCCAATTCTTTGCCACCACAAAAAGAGCTGTTACAATTATTTTTGTATGTATGGGTCCTTTTTTATGATCTCTTTGGGACACAGACCTAGTGGTGCTATTGCTGGATCAAATTGTATGCACAATTTTATAGCCCTTTGGGCATAGTTCCAAATTGCTCTTCAAAATGGTTGGATCAGTTCACAACTCCAACAAAAATGCATTAGTGCCCCAATTTTCCCACATCTTCTCCAACATTTATCATTTTCCTTTTCTGTCATATTAGCCAATCTGATAGGTATGAAGTGGTACCTCAGAATTGCTTTAATTTGCATTTCTCTAATCCACAGTGATTTAGAGCATAAGCATACATATACTTAGATATCTATAGTCATTCTCATATGTAGACATACATATTTACATTCATCAATGTAAGACCATACTATACTTGTTTGTCCTCTGTTTCTCTGAGGGTGGATAACATCTTCCTTCATAAGTCTAAATCTTTCCATATTTTTTCTAAGTCTACCAACTCATCATTTTCTAGACCACAGCAATATTTCAACCTTATATTGTCTAGTTATTTTAAGTAGTCTAAAACAATATTGATTAATATGATTGACATATAGTGTAGTTTTACTGTTTTTCTCTTTTATTTAAATCTATTTTAGATTTAACTTTGTCTGATTTTTTCTTTTTGAGGAAAATTTAGCAACATACAAAAAGATTTCTGTCATTTATAACCCTCTGGTTCTAGGATGTCAGAGAAGTTTTTCTTGAAAATATTTTTTTTAGCTTAGTCTTTTTTTTTGTACTTTATTTTTTTATTAATTTATTTTGATTTATCAACAATCACTTTCATGTGCTTTTGAGTTTAAAATTTTTCTCCCCCTTCCTCCCTACCACTCTCCCCAAGACGGCACACAATCTGATATAGGCTATATATATATATATATATACATTCTTATTAAACATATTTTCAGATTAATGATGTTGTAAGTAAAAACTAGAACCAATAGGAGGAACCACCAGAAAGAGGAAACAAAACTCAACAGAAAAGAAAAAAGTAGCAAACAGTATGCTTCAATCTGCGTTCAAATTCCATAGTTCTTTCTTTGGATGGGGATAGCATTTTCCACCACAAGGCCTTTGGAGATGTCTTAGATCCTTGTATTGCTGGGACGGGTTAAGTTTATCAATATTAGTCATTGTACAACATGGCTCTTATTGTGTACAACGTTCTCTTGGTTCTGCTCACTTCACTCAGCATCAGACCATACAAGTCTTTCCAGGGTTTTCTGAAGTCAGCCTGTTCATCATTTCTTGAAAGATGCTGTCCAGCTTCTTTTTTTTGATCATGGTTTTCAGGTAGACCAATAATTCTTAAATTATCTCTCCTGTATCTATTTTCCATGTCAGTTGTTTTTCCAATGAGGCATTTTATATTTTCTTCTATTCTTCCATTCTTATGATTTTGCCTGATCGGTTCTTTTTTTAAAAAAAATAATTAATTAATTAATTAATTTTTGATTGATTCTTGATTCTCATAGACTCATTAGCTTCTACTTGTCCAATTCTAATTTTTAAGGAATTATTTTCTTCAGTTAGTTTTTTACCTCCTTTTCCATTTTGCCAATTCTACTTTTTAAGGTGTTGTTTTATTTTTCTAAGTTGTTGATTCTTTTTTCAAAATTCTCTTGCATCACTTTCATTTCTTTTCCCAACTTTTCTTCTAACTTTCTTATTTGATTTTTAAAGTTCTTTTTGAGCTCTTCCAAGAGGACTTTTTGGACTTGAGACCAACTCACATTCCTCTATGAAGTGTTACACATAGGCATTTTGAGATTGTTGTCCTCTTCTGAGTTTGTCTTTTGATCTTCCCTTAGCTTTCTGTGATCAGGACTCTCTCTCTTTTTTTTTTTTTACTTATTTTCTAGCCTATTTTGTGACTTAAAGTTCAGCTCTGCTCTTGGGGTACAGGGGGCACCATCCCAAGTTTCTTGCACTGGAGGCTGGGGGCCTGATCATTGGCTTTCTGTGCTGGGGCCTCTAGGACTGATGGCTTGCCCAGTGCTCTGAGGTAGCCAGGCCTAGCTGTGCCTGTTGTGTCAGGGGTTTTGGGGCTGTCAGTTTGCTTTCTGTGCTGGGATTAGAGGCCTCACAGCTGTCTTGACGTGCTGCTGGTCTGCTGAGCTAGGATCACAGGGCCTTGGTAGCTGATCTGAGCTGTGGCTAAGAACCTCCCTCTGGCTTGCCTGGACGCCTCCTGTGCTGGGTTGCACTCTCCTTTTACCCAAGTGAGACAGACCTTTCCTGAAGTCCTTCTAAGTTATCTTGGACTGGAAAATTGTTTCACTCCCTCTTTTTGTGGGTTCTGTCGGCTTAATTTAATGTTGTTTCAAGGGAAACCAGGAAGAGCTCAGGCAAATTCTTGGCTTTTCTCTACCATCTTGGCTCCACTGATTCTTTGTTAAGTTTTAAATTCAACATGGTATGATTAAGGGCAATCAACAAAGTGCTTAGAGAAAAGGGTTACAGAAGGGAAAGGATGTGTTCTGAACTGGGATCAAAGAATGTATGTACCAGGGGTAGTGTGTGGTTAAGAATTCACTGACATACTAATTCAAAGGATGAAGTCCAATATTCTTTCCACTGCATCATGTTCCTTCTCTATGGGTCACCCCATAGAAGTACATCCTGCTATGCAAAACAAAACAAAACAAAACAAAAAACCAAAAACAACAACAACAATAACAAATTGTGTCTGTTGTGGTTAGATTAAGTTCTTTAAATGACTTATTCAGAAAAAAAGTCATTTCTTCCTTTTCTAGGATCAGAAACTGCTATTAGACTAATACTGTGTACTTAGCTAATGCTGGACTCCTCTTTCCCATTGATTTGACCGAAATTATGACTTATTTAAGGGCAGCTAGGAGGCACAGTGGATAGAGTGCTGGGCCTGGAGTCAGGAAGACCTCTCTTGCTGAGTTAAAATCAAGCCTCAGACACTTATAGCTGTGTGACTGTGGGCACGTCACTTAACCCTATTTGCTTCAATTTCCTCATCCGTAAAATGAGCTAGAGAAGGAAATGGCAAATCACTCCAGTATCTTTGCCAAGAAACCTCCAAAAGGGGTCATGTAGAGCCAGACACAACTGAAAAATGACTAAATAACAACAAAGATTACTTTATATATTTGCCCACCCTTCTCTTTTAATATCAAGGGTTTTTGTTTTGTTTTTTAGCCTCTTCTCCTTTTGATTCTCTTCTCTTTCTGATAAAACTAAGCAAAGTCAACCTTTCAGCTTCAGTCTCCTCATCTATAAAATGAGGATAATAATTTCACATGGTTGTTGTGAAGACAAAATTAGTTAAGGTTTTTTTTTGTATAAAGTTATTTTGTAAAATATAAGGTACTATATAAATTTGAGGTTTTTTTTAACATAGGAGACATGAAGAGGCCTATAAAGGATAACTTTTAAATTATTTTTACATAATTCAGAGAAGAGCTGTAAAACTGGAAAGATACTCACACTTCATTCGTTAGGTTGGGCAAATATATTAAAAATATTATTACTTCTCAAACTGACTTAAAGATTTAATGCAATATAAATTAATTATTTTTTAGAACTTTTTTGTTTTTGGTCTGAACTTGTATTTTCAAAAACATGAGGAGTTCCAGGTGTAGAAATTCCTTCAGTGAAGCAGACTGGGAACTACTTTGTAACATAATCTTAGAATTGCCTGGAGACACCAAGAATCTAAGGAACTTAGCATGGGCAAGTGACTAGAATATGTAAAAGACAAGATTTGAGCCCAGATCATCCTCGCTATAAGGTTGGCTCTCCATTATGCGATGATGCTATTCTAAGTACCAATAAGTTATTTCATAGAATTGGGATCCATTAATAAAAAATGAATCAATAATCTAAATATTTTTTAAATGGAAGAAAAAAGTAATAAATTCATCTAACTATGGAAAGAAGAATCATCTCATTAATTGATCAAAGAAGAAATTACCAGAGACAAAAATGAGTTTGATTATAAGAAGATAAAAGGATTCTGCACAACAAAACACAATATCATAAAATTTAAAGAAAAAAGTAAGACTTTCAGGTAATATGACCAAAAAAATGGAAGCATTGATATTTTCTCTAATCCTCATAACCAAAGCCTCTCCAAAACAGGAATTATGCACAAAAGATAAGCAACTATATCTCTTTCTGTGTTTGAAGACATCAAGAACTCTAACTGATGAACTAAAAACAGAGAAAGCTCATCTTTAATCCCTAAAGTACTCCCTACACACCCCATCCCCCAATGGCCACCACAATCTGGCAAGGCTGCACAAGCCAAATAATGGGCTTGCAACAGAACTCAGCCACTTTACTGCCTAATACAAGAAAACTCAGTTAAAGACTTTGAACACTTACTGATAAACCAACAGGAAAGATTAATTCTGTCATATTAATGACAGAAGGGAAGAGGGACTCCAGGGCATATGAGTCCAAATACCACTGAATAAATAATGGAAGACAAAGGAAATTGAATGACTACTGATGAGACTGAGGCCACTGGATTCCCAAGACAGCAGGGAATCACAACAGAATGTTCCTGAATGGTTTTAAGAAAGAAATAAGAATTGTGAGAGCAGAATCTGTGACCTGAACATCAGAAAGATCAGCAGGTGAGTCCACAGAGGCAAGTCTCATTGAAGAAATAAAAAAGCAAATAACTAATTGGGAATGCAAATTAACAAGAGTGAAAGAAAGTGGAAGAAGAGGAAACTCATACAAGAAACTATGTTTTCTACACAAACAAAACAAGTTGATTTGAAGGTGGGAAGTGCTTTAAGGATTACAGGCCTTCCAGAAAAACATAACAATTCAAAAAACCCGAACACTAGAATGCAAGAAATAATACTCTGAAAACTGCCCAGAACTTCTGAACACAGAAAACAAAGTGTTCATCAAGAGAATCCATAGACTGACTCTAGAAAAAAAATGACTATGCTGCAAATTCCAAAACATATAGCTGTTATATTCAACAATGCCAATGACAAAGAACAAATTCTACAACTAACAAGGAGAAAGACCTTAAAATATAAAGGAAAAGACATCTACATGACACAAGACTATTCTGTACCAACTAGAAGTATGGCAGGAAATGGTATTACATGCTCTGAAGGTCAAAGGAGCTCAAGATGCAACCAAAAATGAACTCTGAAAATCAGAGCTTAATCATCAATGAAAAAGATGGCTATTTCATAAAAAAAGAAGCATTTGAAGGATTTCTACAAAGAAAACTTGACATGATCAGATTATTTGGTTTGTAAACATCCCAGACAACAGAATGAATACAAGACAGGTTAAAAAAATATAGCAACACAAGTCTGGCAAAGGTAAAAATGAAAGAAATTGCTGCCCTGCAACCTGCCCTCCCTCCACCCCCCCAAAAAAGAAAAGAAATTCTAGAAAGTGAAAGACTCTTATGGGGTCTTTCCATGTTATCTATCATCATCATCATCATCATCATCATCATCATCATCAGTAACACCATAATGAGAAACTATTAAAAGATTCCTTTCTGATAGTAACAGAGGGACAAGCACTTTAATCTGGAAAAGTCAATTTCATTTTCTCAGATGTATTTGCTCTTTTAGGTTTCTCTTGACTGAATTTCAAAATTTCTACTAAGGACTGGTCTTTTCATCAAGAATCCTTGAAGATCCTCTATTCTAATAAAGGTCCATATCCTTTGTCCTTGTTATGATTATACTCAATTTTCTAGGGTAAATTTTTTTTGTTAAGTCTTTAACTTTTTTTTTTTTTGAATATTGCATTCAAGATCTCTTTTCCTTTAAGAAGTAGCTGCCAATTCTTGTGTGAGTTGCATTATGGTTCCTTGGCATTTGAATTTTTTTTTCTTTCTGGTTGCTTGCTGCATTTTTTTCTTTGACCTAGAGGTTCTAGATTTTGGCTATGACATTCCTGAAAGTTTTCATTTGGAGATTTCTTTCAGGAAGTTAACAGTAGATTCTATTTTCAGTTTTTCCTGTGGTTTGAATAACTCTGGGCAATTTTCATTTATTATGTCTTGAAATATGTGATCCAATCTTATTTTGGGGGAAGTTGACATATTCAAGAGAAGTTATGAAGGAGAAAATATAAGATCTGGCAACTGTATGTAGGATAAGTGAGAGTGTGGAGTTGAAGATGACAGAGAGTTCGTGAAGCTTGGTGACTAGAAGGATGGAGATGCTTTCACTGGAAGAGAAAAGTCTGTAATAGTGATGTCAAATGCTAATGTCAAATACTACTGAACAGTATATCGAGAAGAGGCTTATCTCCTTGCAAATTAAGGCCACTTTGAGTCACATGGTCAACTTGCACTTTAGGAATATCACTTTGGTGGCTGAATGGAGGATGGTTTTAAATGAGGAAAAACTTGAGGCAAACCCACTAGCAGGCTGTTTCAATAGTTTTTAGTTTAAGCTGTATACTTTGAATTAATATATTTTTTATACAAGTTAAACATAATACATTATAAGATTCTTACTATTGTAATCATAATATTAGAATCCACTCACCTTGCTTAATGTGTTACTTGACTGTACTTTAATGACTACTGATGAAAAAAGTTCTTTTTCCTCATTCCTTATCTTAGATAAGGATGCTGGATGATGCACAGTGACATTAATTGCATCTTTAAAACCCAAAATACTAACTTCTGGTGGATCCAAAATTGCTGTTTGGAGAAAAAAACACATGAAATAGTCAATAATTAAGAATCTTCTGAAGACCAACAATAATAATACTTGCTTCACAAAGAAATTTTCCTCAAAGAATCTCAGTGCTTTGCAGATATTTTCTTTTTGATCTGCCCAAGAACCCAGCTGAGACAAGAATCATTCTCATTTTACTGGTAGGAAACACAAAGGATATAAAGACTCAGTAAATTCCCCAAAATAATAAAATGCACAGTGAGAGCACTAAGGACAGAATCTAATTAAGTGTCCTAAATTCTAGTCTACTACACTAAATATAATCAGATCAAATTCATTTCTACCAATTTTTTATTGCAATGAATCTCAAGGTCTTCCAAATTATTTACTTACGTGGAATTTTGTTATCATGAAAACTTAATATTCTCAGACTAGAAGACAACCACCTGTTTTACTGAAATAGCTAGAAGCATTATAGTAGACAGAGTAGGGTGGGTCAGCAATCCTTTTTTCCCAGAGTGCTTCCAGGACTAAGCTAGGTACATCTGGAGTTACTAGTATATCTAAAGCATAGGGATAAATATGAGATATGTAAATGGAACTACAGGATGGGGAGTGGTAGAGTGACATTATAGCTGCTTCAGGTACCATTTAATGGCAGTTACTACAGGTTCCTTATCCCTTTGGGAGAGAAAGTGGTATTATTCATATACTGATACAATCCCTTTCCTTCTTCAAATTTTTAGATAATATGCTTACACACAATCACACGTAAATGCATATGTAAGAGTGTTGTTTTGTTGTGAGTTGGGAAATGAAAGAAATTAGAAGAGCTGAAGAGAGATAAAAATGCCAGAATGAATAATTTAGCTATTGCTCAAGTCAATTCTATTTTACTTCACCCTTAGTCTTGTAGAAAAGCAAAAAAAAATCAATAAAAATCAACTTACTATCTGTTATGGGAAAGAAACTGTCCATACATTCAACTAATTTTTCCTTTCCATTGAAGCCTGTTACATTGGTATAGTAGGTTTCATTGATTTCATAAATATCTGTCATGTTACATGATGATTTTGTGATATGTGTGCAATTTTCAACAGCCTTCCATTCTTCATCAGCACTGTGTTCAAGGGAAAAGAGATAGGTAACAATCAATTTAAAGCTTCTGTAAAGAGAATCACAAACTAAGTCAATACCTCAAGTTTTAAATATAAAAGGAAGGAGATTCCTCTTCGCTATAAGGCACAGAGAAAAAAAATGCGATTATATTTGTAATTAAGAGATCATTAGTAACTTTGAGGATAGTAATTTCAGCAGGATGATAACTAGTGAAATGGTATGATCTAGTGAATGTTTCGGAAGATTAGGCGATAAGTGTATTTGATTGCAGCAGGAGTGAAGTCAGTACACAGGGAAAAATTAGAGGAGAGGATAAACTTCTAAAGAAGATTGAAAGCAACTAGAGTCAAGGGTACACATAGAGGGTTGGTCATGATGAGGAGAAAGGTTACCTCCTCATCGGAGATAAAGTAGAGGGGGAAATGGTGCAGGAATATGTCCATGTAATGATTTATTTACAATACGATACCATATGGTTACACTGAGTCATCAAAATTTCAATGCAGGAAAAAACTCCCACAAATTTACAACAAATTATTAAATGTAAGATGCATCGTTTAAAAAAAAACTATGTTTTTTTAAATGACACAAATTTTTTTTAAAAAGTTAAAGGGTTAAAAAAAAGTAGATTTCCAGAGTGGCGTTGAGTAATTTTTTTTCTTAAAGGGAACAATAGGCCAAATAAGTTTGGGAACCTCTGAATGAAAGGATGGATATGTTGGAGATTCTTGTTCAGGTATGAGTTGAACTAGATATCCTTTAGTTCCTTCCAACCCTGAGATTCTATAATTTTGTGAAATAAGAGACTCTAGGATGATGAGTTCAGTCCTAGTCTTGTGACACATAAGAAATAATTCCCCCCCCCACCAAAACAGTAGACTAGTTTAACATACTAAACTAAGGAAACAGCAAAATGACTAAAACTGAAAATGATTATTTTGACTTGTTAAAGAATTTGGGCTAGCTTCTTTGGGTATGAAAATATATTTGGCTAATGTATGAGTTTAGCTTGTTATCTAAGTGCACTTGGCAAATCTGTGGGTTTGGTTACTCTAAATGCATTGGTCAACTAAGGTTTTGACTTGTTTTGTAAAAATGGTTATTCTTCCTTTGGCTCACCCCATTTCTACATTTCAAGAATCTTGGCTTAAAAAGGAAGAGAAAAAGTCAACAAATTTATTTTAATGTTTAGATCCATCACAACTGGATTTCCCCCAATAGTATTCTCCCCCAAATAGAAAACTGGTTCTCTTGAACCAGTTAGCAAAGTACAAATTGTAAAACAGACCTTATGACTGTGTAAGACACAGTATAGTGAGTTGGTATAGTGGCACTGCTGTTTAATTCCCAAGATAAAATGTGCTGAAAATTACGAGATGTCATCGTTAAAATGCAAGGCTGCAAGGGCATTTCTAAGGAAAGAAAAAAATTAGTCACAACACTTAGCAATATTGGAACAAGGGGAAAAAAAGGTCTTATGTTCAATTGTTTCTTAATCTATTCACTAGCAACCTAGGTTTAATTAGCACACAAAGACCTGAGAGAAATGATTATTAACAACCAATGATTTGGGGAGATCCAAAGTTCCCCCTTTTTTATAGTCCTCATTTCAAAGTTTGGTCTCTTAAAGGGCATTACTGATAATGAGATTGAATTAACTCTTCTCCACTCAACCTTACAAGCCCAATGTGCTCTACTAAGATTTGGGTGAGGATAAATTCTTTGATTAGATTGCCCAAGGGGGAAGGTTATTTAGAAGTAAATGACATAATCAAAGTTCATTAGAGTAGATCCAGCCCCGCATTGTAATATAATCAGAATTGATTGCTACCCTCTGGAACACCTGCTTTTCCAAGGGCATATAAGCAGTGAGCCCGCCACCATAATTGTCTTTGATATTAGAGAGTTCCACTGACCTCTTCTATTAAAATGTATTATTAATAAAATGATTAGTTACCCAGAATTTATATCTCTTGAACTTTTTAAACGCCATAGACCAATTTAAGTCATGATCTATCAAACATTAGTTCAGGTAAAGAGTTTTTCCATAAGGTCGTGAGGATCTTGGAAACATGAAGAAGAGCTATATTTCATGTCTAATTTCAAATGAATCTTCACTGAAACAAGATGATTCTTCGACTTTATCCTTACAATATTGCTGTTAATGGGTAAATTGTTCTCCTGGTTCTAATTACTTCACTTTGTTTCAGTTCACACAAGAATTCACAGATTTTTCTGTAATTACCCCCTTCATCATTTCTTACCACAATAGTATTCAATCATTTTCATATACCAGAACTTGTTTAGCAGTTCCCCAATTGATGGGTATCCCCTCAGTTTCCAATTCTTTACAACTACAAAAAGAAGCACTATATATATTTTTATGGGCAGCTAGGTGGCACAGTGGATAGAGTGTAGGGCCTGGGGTCAGGAAGACCTGAGTTCAAATATGGTCTCAGATACTTATTGGCTATGTCATCTGGGACATATCACTTAACACTGTTTACTTCAGTTTCCTCATCTGTAAAATGATTTGGAGAAGGAAATGACAAACTATTCCAAATATCTTTGCTGAGAAAACCCCAAAAAGGGGTCATAAAAAATCAGACATTACTGGAAATGACTGAACAACAATAAAAAATAAATATTCTTGTACATATAGGTCTTTTTCCTCTTTATTTGATTTCTTTGGAGTGCAGACCTGATAGTATACTGCTAGGTCAATGAGTATGCCTGGTTTTGTAGTTTTTTTGGGCATAGTTACAAATTGCTTTCCAGGATGGACTAGTTCAAAGCTCTTACCAACAGTGTATTAGCATACCTATTTTCCCACATCCCCTTCAGCACAATTTGTCATTTTTCTTTTCTGTCATCTTAGCCAATCTAATAGTTGTGAGATGTTACTTTAGAGTGATTTTAATTTGCATATCACCACTTATTAGTGATTTAGAGCACTTTTTTCATATGGCTATTGATAGCTTGGTTTAGATCCAATACCATTGGATCAGTTTAGGAATGACCCTTATTTTTAATAATTTGACTCAGTTCCCTATACATCTTGGATATGAGATGTTTATCAGAGAAACTTGCAAAGTTTTTCTCACAATTTCCTGATTTTCTAATTTTAGCTAAACTAATCTCCTTGCTAATATTTTATTTTAAAATTTTTGCATCAATATTCATGAGAAAAATTGGGTTATAGTTTTTTTCTCCTTTTTGGGCAATTGGGGTTAAGTGACTTGCCCAAGGTCACACAGCTAGTAAGTGTCAAGTGTTTGGTCTGAGGCTGGATTTGAACTCAGGGCCTCCTGACTTCAGGGCCGGTTCTTTATCTACTGCATCACCTAGCTGTCCCTATAGTTTCTTTTCTCCATTTTGGCTCTCCTTGGTTTAAAGATCAAGTTCATATTTATGTGATATTTGGTAGGGCTCCTTCTTTACCTATTTTTTTCAAATAGTTTATGTAGTATCGGAATTAATTGTTCTTTAAATGTTTGGTATAATTTGCTTGTAAATGCATCTGGTCCTGACTTTTTTCCTCTGAAAGAGCTCATTTATGGCCTGTTCAATTTCTTTTTTTTCCTCTGAGATAAGATTATTTAATTATTCTATTTTCTGTTCTGTTAATCAGGGCAATTTACATTTGTGTGAATATTCATCCATTTCATTTAGATTGTCAAATACACACACACACATTGTTGGAAAAAATAGCTCCCAATGAATGTTTTTATTTCATGAACTTCATTGGTTGTGAATTCACACTTCATTTTTGATACTGGTGATTTGATTTTCTTTTTAATCAAATTAACAATGGTTTATATATTTTATTGTTTTTTAAGTCCCTAGCTTTATTTATTAGTTAATAGTTTTTTTTAACTTTCATTTTTATTAATCTCTACTTTGATTTTCAGGATTTCCATTTTGATGTTTATTTAGGAAGTTTTAAATTTGTTCTTTTTCTAGTTTTATTTTTAGTTGAATGCCTAATTTGTTGATCTGTTCTTTCTCTCCTTTATTGATATAAATATTTAAGAGATATTAATTTTCCGCAGTGTTGTGGTTTAGTCCATGGTGGTTCAGGCCTGTTTCTTTACCATCTCTTCTTCTATTTTTCTTTCACTTCCACTCTTATCTCCTTTTGTAATTTTCATTTGTAATTTTAGAAAGAAATATCTTCATGGTCTTGCTTGTTCATTTATTGTTATTGTTCTTGGTTGTGTTATTTGATTACCTTTCTTGTATTTCTGTTGTCTTGGGTGTTTGCAAAGCAAATAATTTATTTAGTTCTGCTTTTCTTCTATTTCCTTCTATTTCTTTTTTATTGAATGTACATCTATTTTTCATTAATGGTTAGGCGCAATTTTGTATCGTATGTCATTCTGGGTCGCATTGTGAGCTCCTTTGCTCTTTAGAAAGCATTTTTCCATTCCCCCTGCATTTTCTGGTACAGAATAATCTCATATTATTCCAATTCCTTTCCTTTATATTTGAGGGTCTTTCTACTGGTTGCTTGTAAATTCTTTTGTCTGTCATTGGAATTGTTAAATTTAACACTATGTGTCTTAGAGTTTGCTGCATAGGGTTGTTTTTTTTTTAAGGCAGTCTGTGGGTTCCTTTGATGGACATTTTGGTTTCAACGTTCAGAAGTTCTGGGCAGTTTCTTTTTATAAATTAAATTCTTTTCAATCAGCAAAAATTTACCTTCTCTGCCTCTCATTGCCCCTCCCCCAATTGAGAACTAAAGAAAAACAAAATTCCTATACAAACGTACTCAAGGAAGACAAATTATAGGCCATGTCCAAAATGAATATATATATATAATATATATTTTTAACTATATATAACTACATTGTGTGTATATGTGTGTGTATGTGTGTGTATATATATACACACACATACACACATGTACATATATATGCTGTGAAATTAATTATTGATTTGTGAAGTTTTTTTAATCACTGAAACCTATATCTATGGATCAGATTTGAATTTAATTGTGTAGACCTTAGTAGTAGAGTTTGTAAGAGCTTAGGTACCCAAATCTTAATGACTACAAGCTGGTCCTGTCTCTTGAGAGAGATAAGGAAGATGAGTGGTGGATGAGTCAACCTGTTCAGGAGATATTTTGCCAGACTCTGGGTCTCTTTGATATTGAGTGCTAGCTATCTGGCATTGACCTTCCAGAAAATGTTATTCAATTCTGTGTTTTCTCCATTGCTCTGGATTCTGGAGACCCCTTCTTGCCAGTCAGTGTGCTGTATAGCCCACACTTTGCCTTTCTTATAGATTAATCACAGTCTTAGTTTAGTTTGCATCACTTGACCTTATGTAACCACCAAACAGAATAAAAAGCTGCTTTGATTGTAAGGTGTGTCTTTGGTAACCAAGGGACCATTAACCTTTATTATTGGTAACTGCTAGCCTTGCTGATAAATAAATTTTGCTTGGACATAAAGGTGCTTCCACTTTTGTGTATATTTTTATTGTAACAATGCACAATACATAGAGATATGTCTCATGCTGCACTCTGAGTCTTTCACGTTTCTATCAAAAGATAGCATATTTTATCAGCTCAGAATTTTGGTTAGTAATTACGCTAATCAGAGTTCCTAAGTTTTTCAGAATTATGTATCTGTACAACATTGTCATCAGTGTATAAATTGTTTCTGTTCAATTTACTCTCTATTATTTCATACAGGACTTCTCAGGATTCTCTGAAACCACTCTATTCATAATTTCATTTTATCTCCAACATATATCATAACTTTTTTAGTCATTCCCAAACTGCTGGGCACCCCTTCAGATTCACATTCTTTGCCACTTCAAAAAGAACTATAAATATTTTTGTACATCCTTAGAGTTTGTTTTGTTTAGGACTAATTCTTCCTTATTCTATCCTCTCTCTAATTTCCCCTTCTCCCCTTTCCCTCCTATTTCCCTGTTGAGTGAAGCATATTTTTGTACCCAATTCTGTTTCTGTCTAATCTTCCCTCTTTTGATCAGCTGAGATGAGAGTGAGGTTCAAGTGTAAGTCACTCCTCCACCCCTTCCTCCTCATTTGTATAGACTTCTACTTGTGGATCATGTGAGATAATTTTACATAACTTTTCTTTCCCCTCTCTCCTCCCCCATCTAGAGTACCTCTTCCCTTGCCTTTCCATTCATTCATCTTTTAAGATCATCAAGATATAATATAATACTCCCATGCCTGAGACTCTCTCTATGACCCCTGATGATGAAGATAAAGTTCTGAAAGGACACACGTATCATCTCTTCATATTAGAATGTAAATATTTTATCCTTGTTTTGTCCCTTATGACTGTTCATTAAGTTTACCTTTTTATATTTTTCTTAACTTCTGTGTTGGAGCTTCAAAGTTTCTACTCAATTCTAGTCTTTTCACCAGAAATGCTTTGAAGTCTTCTATTTAATTAATAGTCTGTTACCCCATCCCACCATGACTGTACTTAGTTTTGCTGGATAAGTTATTCTTGGTTGTTAGCCTATATTCTTGGCCTTCTCAAATATATTCCAAGCTCTCCACTCCTTTAGAGAGGTGGCTATTGAATCACATGTGATCCTGACTATGGCTTCTTGGTACTTGAATTTTTTCTTTCTGTCTGCTTTCAGTACTTATGATTTGTCTTGGAAGTTCTGTATTTTGGCTGTAACCATCCTAAGGGTTTTCATTTTGAGATTTCATTCAAGAGGTGATTGGTGGATTCTTTCCATTTCTACCCTGCCCTCCCATTCTAAGAGATCTGGGCAGTTTTAAGATTTCTTGAATTATAATGTCTAGGCTCTGTGTTGGGTCATGGCCTTCTAGTGGTCCAGTGATTCTTAAATTTTCTCTCCTCAATCTGTTTTCTAAGTCAGTTGTTTTTAATATGAGATATCTTACATTTTCTTTTATTTTTTTTATGCCTTTTGACTTTTTGTCTCAATATTTCTGGTTGTCTCATGGAGCCATTGGTTTCTATTTGGTCTATTCTAATTATTAGAGAGTTTGATGTTTGAGAAAGATTAGGTATTTATCTTTTGTTAATTCCTTGTTAATCTACCTGTCAATTCCCTTTCCAATTTTTTCTTCCATAGCTCTCTTTTCTTTTCCAATTTTTACCTCTAGTTCTTCATTTCATTTACAAAACCATTTAAAACTCTTTCTTCATCTTTTCCCAGAATTCTAGCTGAACTTGTGTCTGAGCTGTGGTTTCCTTTGAGGCTTTGCTTGTAGATGTAGATATTTCTTTGTCTGGGCTTGTTTATTGGATGCCTCTGTCACCATAACAGTTTTTTTTATGGTGAAATTATTTTTCTGCTTGCTCATTATTCCAACCTACTTCCTGACTTTGGTCTTGATGTTAGGATCAGGCACTGTGCATTTCTGCGGTGAAGGTCTGGAATGGTCCTGTTGCCACTTTTTTTGGAGGGTACTAAGTGTTGTGTTACTCCAGGTCTCAGGGACAGCTCAGACTGGAGACCTGAAAGCTTTTAATGTTCACAAAGTGGTCTGATTCAGGACAAACTCTGGTCACTGACCACTGTTCACTCCCCCCCATTCTGAATTCTACTAAACTGTTGCCCAGTTTCATTACTGGAAATTGGAGTTTAAAACTATTCTACTATTCTCACTTTACTGAAGAGTCACTCCTAAATACTCTAATTCCTATTAAAAGTTTATTCAAAGCACTTAAAAATTTCTTACCCAATGAGGTATGTGATAATGTAAAGCGGATGGACTCTAGAAAAAAGAAGATAACACATTAGAATCACAACAAATATTTCTGTAAGTTAAATTTACAATCTAGTTGACTACTGCACATATGTAATTACTGGTTACCTTCTTACTAAAGCATTTTGGGTGTATTTCTTCCCACATGTTATAGAAATTTCAACTAAATGGCTCCCAGACAATCAACATGGGTAATCACAAGGAACAGAGTTTTATAATCTGAGTAAATTAAAATGGAAATCAACTAGGATAGAGAAGATTTTTAAGCTGATGTATGTAATATTAGAATAAGAAACATACATATGTACACACATGTAACATATTTAGCAGGGCAGGAAAATTCTGAAAACATGGTTTGTTAACTAATAAATAATAGATTTTACAGGGCAAGCAATTTACCAATAGAGTTGGAAGAGAGAAAAAAGTTGTTAATTATTAAGATGATGATGGTGGAAGAGATCATGTGGTGGTGCTGACAATGTAAGAACAGAGGGAAAGATAATGGAAAAAAAGTGGGGAAAAAACCAATAACCTACTAGAAAACAGAAAGACAGACTATTCAGAAAAATTGGCTTGGTAGGAGGTAGTCCAGCCCAGTCTGTATTGGCAAGGTGTTTGACAGTTTTAAAAAGTAGATTTCATTTGCATAGTCACACAACTGATGGAAAGGTGCAGACAATACAAGATCCAGATGTATTTATTGTTTGCTGGTTATAAAAAGCATATAATTTGGCAAAAGAAAACATAGTCTTTAAAGGCTGTCCTCCATTAAATTGTCACCTGTACATGTTAAGATCATCCTTGATTCCTTGGTCCATGTAACAACTATCCCCTGATCCTCTTACTATCAATGTAAATTGTGGCATGAAAACAGAGACAGGCTTGCTATTCTGAAGGCTGTCCTATACAAAGTTCCAATGGAAAAAGAATTCTCTAAAGATCACGACATCCTTTATATGCTTCTGTTTGCAGATATTGTGTTTACTGTACCAAACTCTTTAAAAAAATTTTAACATTTAATAAAAACTTTGAGTTCCAAATTCTCCCTTTCTCTACCCCCCCGACTGAGAAGGCAAGCAATTCCATATAGGTTATATATGTGTAGTCATGCAAAACATATCCATAATAATCATGTTGTGAAAGAAAACATAGACAAAAAAAAACTCAAGAAAAATAAAGTGAAAAAAAACAACAACAACAGTTGCTTCAATCTGTGTTCAGACACCATCAGTTATTTCTCTGGGGATAGATAGCATTTTTCATCATAAATTCTTCAGAGTTGTCATGGATCAATCTATTGCTGAGAACAGCTATGCCATTTATAACTGATCATTTTACAATATTACTGTTACTTTATACTCAGTACATTTCACTTTGCATCAACCCATGTAAGTCTTTCTATGTTTTTCTGAGAGCATCCTGCTCATCATTTCTTGTAGTACAATATATGCCATCATAATTACATACCACAACTTATTCAGCAATTCCCCAAATGATATGCATCCCCTCAATTTCTAATTCTTTACCCTCAGAAAAGATCTGCTATAAATATTTTTGAACATATAGGTCCTTTTCCTTTTTGTTTTTTTCTTTTGGGATACAGACCTAGTAGTGATATTGCTATGTCAAAGGGTATGATGGTTTTATAGCCCTTTGGCCATAATTCCAAATTACTCTATAGAATGGTTTAATCAATTCACAACTTCGATAAGAATACATTAAAGTCTCATTTTTCCCACATCCCCTCCAGCATTTGTAATTTACCTTTTCTGTCCTATTATCTAATCTAACAGGTATAAGGTAGTACCTTAGAATTGTTTTAACTTGCATTTCTCCAATCAATAATGAGTTAGAGTATTTTTTCATATGGCTATAGACAGCTTTAATTACTTCATCTGAACACTATATCTTTTGATCATTTTTCAATTGAGGAATGACTCTTTTTTTTTTTTATAAATTTGACACAATTCTCTATGTGTTAGAGAAATGAGGTCTTTATCAGAGAAACTTGCTTCAAAATTTTTTTTTCCCACAGTTACTATTGCTACCTGTATTTCCCTTCATTCTATTCCCACTACCCTGGTTTATTCTATTCTTTCTCTTTTCACCCTGTCCCTCCTCAAAAGTGTTTTGCTTCTGATTATCCCTTCCCCCAATCTGCCCTCCCTTCTATCATCCCCCACCCCTTCTCTTATCCCCTTTCCCTTCTATTTTCCTGTAAGGCAAGACAGATTTCTATGTCCCACTGCCTGTGTATCTTATTTCCCAGTTACATGTAAATACAATTTTTGACATTCGTTATTAAAACTTTGAGTTCCAAATTCTTTCCCTTCCTCCCACCCCCCCACCCCTGCTTTGAGATATAGGTTATACATGTGTAGTCATGCAAAACACTTCCATAATAGTCATGTTGTGAAAAACTAACTATATTACCCTGCATCCTATCCCACCCCCGATTTATTCTATTCTGTCCTTTCACCCTGTCCCTCCTCAAAAGTGTTTACTTCTGGTTACCCCCTCCCCCAATCTGCCCTCTCTTCTATCACTCCCCCCTCTCTTATCCCCTTCCCCTCTACTGTCCTATAGGGTAAGATAGATTTCCATACCAAATTGAGTGTGTATGTTATTCCCTCCTTAAGCCAATTATAATCACTCATTCCCTCTCACCTTCCCCCTCTTCCCCTCCACTGTAAAAGCTTTTTCTTGCTTCTTTTATGTGAGATAATTTACCTCATTCTACTTCTCCCTTTCTCCTTCTCCCAGTGCATTCCTCTTTCACCCCTTAATTTTATTTTTTAGATATCATCCCTTCATATTCAACTCTTCCTCTCTGTCTCTCTCTCTCTCTCTATATATATATAGATAGATAGATAGATATATATATAACTCTTGCTCTCTGTCTATATATATTCCCTCAAACTATCCTAATAATGAGAAAGGTCTTATGAGTTACAAATATCATCTTTCCATGTAGGAAGGTAAACAGTTCAACTTTAATAAGTCCCTTATGATTTCTCTTTCTTGTTCACCTTTTCATGATTCTCTTGAGTCTTGTATTTGAAAGTCAATTTTTCTATTTAGCTCTCATTTTTTTCTCAAGAGTGCATTAAATTCATCTACATCACTGAATGTCTATTTTTTTCCCCTTCATTGATTGCACTCAGTTTTGCTGGGTAGGTGATTCTTGGTTTTAATCCTAGCTCCTTTGACCTCTGGAATATCATGTTCCAAACAGGATCCCCCCCCCCCCCCCAATCCCTTCGTGTAGAAGCTACTAAATCTTGTGTTAGCCTGATTATGGTTTCACAATACTTCAATTGTTTCTTTCTGGCTGTTTGCAATATTTTCTCCTTATCTGTGAACTCTGGAATTTGGCTATAATATTCCTAGGAGTTTTCCTTTCAGGATCTGTTTCAGGAGGTAATCAGTGGATACTTTCTATTTCTATTTTGCCTTCTGGTTCTGGAATATCAGGGCAGTTTTCCTTGATAATTTCTTGGGTTTTTTGTTGTTGTTGTTGTTGTTTTTTGCTAGGCAATGGGGTTAAGTGACTTACCCAGGGTCACACAGCTAGTAAGTGTCAAGTGTCTGAGGCTGGACTTGAACTCAGTTCCTCCTGACTCCAGAGCCAGTGCTCTATCCACTGTGCCACCTCATAATTTTTTAAAAGATGATATCTAGCCTCTTTTTTTGATCATGGCTTTCAGGTAGTCCAATAATTTTTAAATTAAATCTCTCCTGGATCTATTTTCCAGGTCAGTTATTTTTCCAATGAGATATTTTCACATTGTCTTCTATTTTTTCATTCTTTTGGTTTTGTTTTATACTTTCTGGATTTCTCCAGAAGTCAGCTTCCATTTGCTCCATTCTAAGTTTTGAGGAATTATTTTCTTCAGTGAGCTTTTGGACCTCCTTTTCCATTTAGCCAATTTTACTTTTTCAGGCATTCTCCTCATTGGCTTTTTGGACCTCTTTTGCCACTTGGGTTAGGGTATTTTTTAAGGTGTTATTTTCTTCAGTATTTTTTTGTCTCCTTTACCAAGCTGTTGACTGGTTTTTCATAATTTTCTTGCATCACTCTCATTTCTTTTCCCGATTTTTCCTCTACTTCTCTTACTTGATTTTCAAAATCCTTTTTGAGCTCTTCCATGGTCTGAGATCAGTTTTCTTGGAGACTTTGGATGTAGGAACTTTGATTATGTTGTCTTCTTCTGGTTGTATGTTTTGATCTTCTCTCTCACCAAAGTAAGATTCCGTAGTCTGAGTATTTTTCCACTGTTTGTTCATTTTCCTAGCCTATTAATTGATTTTTAACTCTGTATTAAAGTAAGACTCTGCTTCCAGGGCAGAAGGTGAACTGTCCCAAGCTTCAGAGGTTTTGTACAGGTGTTTTCAGAGATACTTCCAGGACCTGTAAGTTTTTAATTCTTCCAAGGTGGTATGATCAAAGGAGAGGTGTTTACTTCTTTCCTGGCCTTTGCTCTGGTCTGTGAATGACCACAAGCACTCTTTTCTGTCCTGGAACTGTGAGAACAGTCCTCCCTCCACTGTGGTCACAAGCTCTGCCATGCCAGTGCTCTTCCTCGCACCAGGGCTGCTGCCCAGGACTGCGACCCAGATCCAAGTATCCAAAGCAGCAAAATCCTGCCTCTGTGCTAGCAAAGAGACCCCTGTAATCTTCTTCTGATAAGTTGTTTGATACACTTGTCTGTAGGTTGAGAGCTCCAGAAGCAGCTGCTGCTGCTGCCACCGCTGGCCACTACCCTGGGGCTGTGCTGGGGCCAAGGCTGGACTGTGCTCCTCTCTCACTCAGGTCTGACAGACCTTTCCTACTGACCTCCTAAGTTGTCTTTGGTGTTTGTGGGTTGAGAAGTCTGGAAACCACCACAGCTGCCAGTGATTCAGTCCCCTGAGGCCTGCTCCAGGTTTGCTGCCCCTGCTAGACTGCACTCTTCTCTCAGCCTGGTGAAACAAACCTTTCCTGCCAATCTTCCAGGTTGTCCTGGGCTGGAAATTTGTTTCATTCTGTCTTTTTGTGGGTTTTGCTGCTCTAGAATTTGTTTAGAGTAATTTTTTACCGGTATCTAGAGAGGTTTGGGGGAGAGCTCAGGTGAATTCCTGCCTTTACTCCAGCATCTTGCTACTGTAGCAAACTCTTGAATACCACAGGTCTTTCTCAAGTCAAAATAAATGAGCAAAACAAGCTAATTTTTAAGAAAAAAAATGAAGAGTGTATACTGTTCAGATTATGCCAAGCAGTTAGATGGGCTTCCACTAAGTAAGCCTACAATACATTCATCTGAATGTTGCAGATGGACAATAAGCTAGACTGAGAATTAAATAGGGGAAATAAGCAGACTAGATCACATTGAAGGAATTGCACAGTACCTTCAATGATCCTAAATTGCTCTGTGACACAGAAACCTATTTTTCACACTAATATTCTCCCTGTGATGACATGGCATGGTTAAAGTTGTGAACTGTGTAACACCACAAACTCCAAAAAAATTCCAAATTGTTGGTGAACCAATAGGCAGTGGAGAGATGCATGGTAGATGTAAGTAGGCCTGCCACAAATCATCAGCGATGACTTATGAACCAGAAGTGGCAGAAAAGATATACAGGAAATGTAAAATTAGAAAAGAAAGTAAGTTGTTAATAAAATGATATCAGAGGAAAGTAGATGGACAGCCCAATTACTGTACTGGTACCCAGAAAATATTCTAAGTATGGAAGAATATAGACAAAAAAATTGCGCAGAAGTTGAAAGCATGAATGTGTTACAATCTGTACCAGTGAAGGGAATAGACACATTGAGTATATCACAGGAATACTCAAATATCAAGTTATTCCTCAAAGGACATAAAGAGATTTACCAATGGCTGTTACCCTCTAACATAACTTTTAATGATCACATGATTATGCACGTAAGATTGAAAAACAAAAGCAACTTACCCCAGGGGGAGAAAAATAGTAATCCAATAAATATGGTGCACTGATTCAGAAGCATTGCCATTAAGATTAACTTATCTTGTTTTCACATCTGAAACGACATTAAATGAAAACATTATCTGATTTTAAAGAGCCTATTAAAATACAAATATTAAATGGGCAAAGCCAAGACAACAAGAGACAAAAGACATAATTCAACAAATATTTAATATTAGTTCCAACTATGACTACATTGTAGTGGGTGCTGTGGGCAACACACACACACACACACACACACACACACACACACCATGGCCGAAGAGCCATTTCCTGACAGATAAGTGATCAAAAGACACAGTTTTCAGAAGATGAAATGCAAATGATCTGCAACATGAGAAAAAAGTTCTAAAACACTAAAAATAAAGGAAATGAAAATAAAAATAACTTGTTTCACCTCTCATCTATCAAGAGGCAAAGATAATATGGGATGGAAGCAGTCCCTGTTGGAGGAGCTGTGAGAAGACAAGCATATTAATTCACTCTTGGGAGTGTCAAACTGGTTGAACTGTTCTGGAAATCACTCTAGAATTATGGGAGAAAAATTATTAATATAAACTCTTTAAGGACAGGACTTGTCCCATTACTACAGATTTGTCTCCTTTTGTTGTTGTCCAGTCATTTTCAGTTGTGTCTGATCTTTCATGACCCCATTTGGGGTTTTCTGGGCAGAGATACTGGCATGGTCCACCATTCCCTTCTCCATCTGAGCTAAACAGGGTTAAGTGACTTGCTCAGGGTCACACAGGCATAGTAAGTGCTTGAGGCCCTAGACTGAACTCACCTGAGTGAGTTCCTGACTTTAGGCCAGGTTCTCTATCCACTGCACCATCTAGCTGCCCATTTCTTTCGCTAGCATATAGTAAAGTGCTGAGCATGTAGCAGGTGTTTATAAATATTCATTGACCAATTAGTTACTAAAATGTTTATACCCTTTTATCCAGCTTTTTTTTAATCTTTTTACATGGCATATGACATAAGGAGAGTAAGGACAGAAAAATCTCATGTATTTCAAAATATTATTAGCAACAATATTTGTAATAGCAAAAAGAATGCCCATTGACAAGGAAAGAGTGAACAAATTTTTGTATTTGAATGTAACATTGTTTCTTAGGTCTTCATTCTTGCCCTGGCTATACTCTCTTCTCTTCACACTCTTTACTCCTTGGTGAATTGGTTTAACTTTACACTATCCTATACACTGAAATCCCTTGTCTTCTGGTCCTATAACTAATCATCTTTTGGAGCCCAAACAGTGAATTACTCCTAGTCACAAGCTACTGAATGAACCTACAGAAACAAAATGATCCTGATTACAAATCTGGTACATAATTTCAACTGAGCCCTCCTTGAAAGAAGACAAACTTTTTACACCTCCCTAATCAATTTGTTAATCTGCTCATCACAGCCACTATTCCAAACCTTTCCATCCAACCTCAATCTTCCCACGTTCTCCCCTCCCCCAACCCTGCAGAGGACCTCACCTTATATTTCACCAAAAAAAAAAAAAAAAATTGAGGTCTTTTGCCAAGAAATCCCCTATTCCTCTCCTCTCCTCCTGAACTCATAGCAGTTGGCATTTGGCCTCTGGGTGGTAGGTAAGGCCACTTCTGAGCAATGGTAGAAGACTGGAGAGAGTGCCTAGAATGCGGCAGAATGGTTGCTAGGAAGCTCCCCTTCTTCCTAGACAGATATAGGCAAGGCGATTTCAATGGAGCTGGAACAAGCTATTCAGTTTAAGCAAAACAGTACTTCCCACCCATAAGTCTGTTACTGCTACAAAAACAAGAAATATTTTCTCAACTTTCATTCAGGGCTAATTTTAGCCATTACAATTTCCCCACCCAATTACAGTGTCAAAGTCGTGTATATAATTTTCCTGGTATTTCATTCTGCAACACTTCATATTTCTCTGAATTCATTATATTTATCTTTTCTTACAAGGCAAGAATATTCTATTCTATTCATATATTACAATTTGTCTAGCCACTCTCAAATATACGGGCATCTACTTTAATTCTAAATCTTTGCTACCAAATATATAAATCCTTTCTATCTTTGACCTTCTGGGAGTATATGCCTAGCAGGGGAGTATCTGGGTCACAGCTGTACTTTGAAAAAAAATTAATTATTTATTTATTGTTAGTTTTCAACACTCACTTCCATCAGATTTTGAGTTCTAAATTTTCTCCCTCTTTCCCCTTTGATGTCCCCAAGACAGCATGTAATCTGATATAGGCTCTACATATACATTCATATTAAACCTATTTTCACATTAGTCATCTTGTAAAGAAGAATTAGAACCAAGGGGAGAAATCATGAGAAAGAAGAAATTAAAAAAAAAAGAGAGCAAATAGTTTGCTTCGATCTACATTCACAATCATAGTTCTTTTTCTGGATGTGGACAGTATTTTCCATTATGACTTTTAGAGTTGTCTTAGATAATTGCATTGCTGAGAAGAGCTAAGTTTATCAAAGTCAGTCATTGCACAATGTGACTGTTACTATATACAATGTTCTGGTTCTGCTCACTTCACTTAACATCAGTTCATGTTAAGCCTTTCCAGGTTTTTCTAAAGTCCTCCTGCTCATCATTTCTTATGGAACAATAGTATTCCATTACATTCATATACCACAACTTGTTTAGCCATTCCCCAATTGATGGGCATCCCCTCAATTTCCAATTCTTGGCCACCAGAGAGAAAGAGAGAGAGAGAGAGAAAGACAGACAGACAGAGAGAGAGAGAGAGAGAGAGAGAGAGAGAGAGAGAGACTTGATTAGCACTTTAGGAAAACCACTCTACTGGTTAAATAGAGGATTGCCTGGAATGGGGAGAGACTTGAGGCAGGCAGGCCCACCAGCAGGCTATTGCAATAAATTCAGGCATGAACTGTTAAGAGAAGGGAGTATGTATGAGAGATACTACAAAGATGAAATTAACAGGACTTGGCAACAGAAGGGATATGGGAGAGGTGAGAGAAAGTGAAAAAGCCAAGATGACTCCTAGCTGTTGCAAGCCTGAGGGACTGGGAGGATGGTGTTGCCCTCCATAGTAAAAGGGAAAGGGGCGGGGTATAATGAATTCCATTTTGGACATATTGAATTCAAGATGTCTGAAAGGCAGTTGGGGATGTGAGAGTGGAGGTCAGTAGAGAAACTGAGGCAGGATAGTTAGATTGGAAAACCATCAGCACAGTGATAGTAATTAAATGGGGAAGAGGGGTAATGAGATCAAAAAGTGTAGCATAGAAGGAGAAGAGTGAAGGTGTGATCTAAAGGAGGATCCATGGTCTACCAGTGAGATACTTATGCTTATTGCCATTTTACAGATGAAGAAATTATGGCTGAGAGAGGTTGAGTAACATACCCAGTGTCACAGAGCTAGTAAGTTTTTTTTTGTTTTTTGGCTAGGCAATTGGGGTTAAGTGACTTGCCCAGGGTCACACAGCTAGTAAGTATCAAGTGTCTGAGGTCGGATTTGAACTCAGGTCCTTCTGACTCCAAGGTCAGAGCTCTGTCTACTGCACCACCTAGCTGCCCTGCTAGTAAGTTTTTGTGGTGGAATTCAAACTCAGGTCTTTCTGACTCTAAATCCTGTGCTCCATCCACTATGGCCAGCTGCCTCTCTGGAAACACCTTGAGGGCAGAAATTGCGTCATTTCTATATCCCCTCCGCCCTTCCCTCTCCCCCCCCCCCCCCCCCCCCCCCCCGCCCAGATCCTACCTAGCACAGTGCCCAGTACATCGTAGTCACTTAAATGCTTGTTCATTAACTGTAAGAACAAAACTAACTTTGGTCAATAACCAAAAGTTGTTGGTTATTAATTTTAGGTGGCACATGACAGTTCTTTAAGCACCTGAATACAGCTGTCATGTTCACCCTAAATCTTCTTTCTTCAAGTTTAATACCCTAAAATTCCTTCCTTATTTCGCATGATCTCAATTTCCTTCACCATTCTTATTGCCCTACTGTGGATGCTCTCTAGTTTGTTAATTTCACTTCTAAACTGTAGTGTCCAGAAATTAAATGAAAAGCATAATTTTGGACATTATGCTTCTTTGAATGCAGCCTACTCTGATTTTTAGAACAAGTTGTATGACAGCTGTCAATCCAAAGATCTAAACAATTGGAAAAATATCAATTGCTCATGGGTAGGCTGAGCTAATATGATAAAAATGACTTTTTTTTTTTTGTGAGGCAATTGGGGCTAAGTGACTTGCCTAGGGACACACAGCTAGTGTTAAGTGTCTGAGGCTGGATTTGAACTCAAGTCCTCCTCACTCCATGGCTGGTTTCTATCCACTGTGTCACCTATCTTGCCCCTAAAAATGATAATTCTACCTAAATTAATTTACTTATTCAGAGCCATACCAATCAAACTACCAAAAATTATTTTATAGAACTAGGAAAAAATAATAAGAAAATTCATCTGGAAGAACAAAAGGTCCAGAATATCAAGGGAATTAATGAAAAAAAATTGCAAAGGAAGGTGGCCTGGTTGTACCAGATCTAAATCTATATTATAAAGCAGCAATCATGAAAACTGTTTGATACTGGCTAAAAAGTAGAGTGGTAGATCAGTGGAATAGATTAGGTACACGAGACACAGTAGTCAATGACTATAGTAATCTACTATTTGATAAACCCAAAGACCTCAGCTTCTGGGATAAGAACTCACTATTTGACAAAAAACTCTGGGAAAACTGGAAAACAGTATGGCAGTAACTAGGCATAAACCAACATCTCACATGTACACCAAGATAAAGTCAAAATGAGTACATGATTTAGGCATAAAGGGTGATATCTTATAAGCAAATTAGGAAAGCAAGGAATAGTTTACCTGTTAGATCTATGGAGAAGGGAAGAATTTATGACCACACAAGAGAGAGAGAACATTGTGAAATGCAAAATGGATAATTTTTATTACATTAAATTAAAAAGATTTTGCACAAACAAAACCAA
Source organism: Vombatus ursinus (assembly GCF_900497805.2). Lineage (NCBI taxonomy): Eukaryota > Metazoa > Chordata > Mammalia > Diprotodontia > Vombatidae > Vombatus > Vombatus ursinus. The sequence goes on along the minus strand of NW_020954587.1, from coordinate 14,077,423 downwards.
TGCAACCAAGATTAGAAGGAAAGCAGAAAGGAAACATTTTTTACAGCAAGTGTTTCTGATAAAGACCTTGTTTCTCAAATGTGTACAGAACTGAGTTAAATTTGTAAGAATACAAGTCATTCACCAATTGATAAATAGTCAAAGGATACAAACAGGCAGTTTTTAGATGAAGAAATTAAAGCTATCTATAGTCACATGAAAAAATGCTCTAAATCACTATTGATTAGAGAAATGCAAATTAAAACAACTCTGAGGTACCACCTCACACACATCAGATTGGCTAATATAACAGACAAGGAAAGTGATAGATGATGGAAAATTGGGAGACTAATGCAATGTTGGTAGAGTTGTGAACTGATCTAACCATTCTGGGAGCAACTGGGAACTATGCCCAAAGGGCTATAAAACTGTGCATACCCTTTGATCCAACAATACCACTATTAGGTCTGTATCCTAAAGAGATCATAAAAAAGCGGAAAGGACCTACACATACAAAAATATTTATAGCAGCTCTTTTCATGGTGGCAAAGATTGGGGAATGACTGAACATGTTGTGGTATATGAATGCAATGGAATACTATTGTCTTATAAGAAATGATGAGCAGGCAGATTTCAGAAAAACCTGGAAAGACTTACATGAACATGAGCAAAACCAGGAGAACCTTGTACACAGTAATAGCAACATTGTGCAACGATCAACTTGATTGACTTAGCTCTTCTCAGCAATACAATGATCCAAGACAACTCCAAAAGACTCATAATATAAAATGCTATCCACATCCATAGAAAGAACTATGGAGTCTGAATGTAAACCAAAGCATACTATTTTCACTGCTATTTGTTTTTCGTGGCTTTCCCCTTTCCTTTTGTTTCTTCTCTCACCACATGAGGAAGTGTGGAAATACATTTACGGAGTGGCACGTGTATAACCTATATCAGATTGCTTACCATCTCAGGCAATGGGGGTTGGGAGGCAGAAAAAATTTGGAACTCAAAATTTTATAAAAAAAATGAATATTGAAAGCTATTTTTTACATGTAAATGGAAAAAATTAAAAAATACTATTTCCAGGAAAAAAAAAAAACTGAACAAGACCATAGTGAAACTATGAAAGAAAAGTGAGGAGAAGCTGCCAAGGAGTAAATTTAGATTTAATATTAAGAAAAACTCGCTAAAAATTAGTCACTCAAAATTGAACCAAGTTGCCTCAAGAAGTACAGTTCCCTTTCCTTGGAGGTCTCCCGAAGCAGAAGACGGACGAACACTAGTTGGATCTGTTATTGTAGTGGTGGGAGGGTGTTCCTCCCTGTACAGGTTGGATTAGAAAGCTGCCGAGTTCCCTTTCATCTCTCAAATTCCGGGAAGTCCTGTCTCCGTGTCTTTGCACTAGAACTAGATGATCTTTATGTCGGGAATGCTCTTCTTTGTCATTTGGTCCTCTTAAAATGCCTAATTTTTCTTCAAGACTCAGGTCAAATGCCACCTTTTGGAGACCTTTCCCAAGTCCTCTAGCTGCAAGTACATTCCCATTTCTACCTACAAAGTATGAACTTATCTTGTATTATAGATCTATTTTTTTGTTCATAGTCTCTCCCGTTATATCAAGCTCCTTGAGGGCAGATACTGGCTGGGGTGGGGTGGGTTGTTTCTTCAACGAATCGCTCTGCTTCTGGTTTAATAATTAGCTTAATAAATTGGAGTTTAATTGCTTATTGATTAACTGCGGGAGAGTGGTGGAGAGGAGAAGGGTCTGTATTTGGCCACAGACATCTTAGATTCGAATCACAACTTCCGGCCTTATCTTTAAAATGGGGTTGGATTAGATGAACTTCTAGGTCCTTTCCCTTCACCCACCCAAAAAGAAAACCCAACTATGTAGCTTTACCTTTGCAGCGCTGAGTCTCGGCTTCTCAGGTTCCGTCATTGCCTCTTCCAGCTTTCTGTCCTCCGGGGGAGTGTCAGGGATGCTGGGGGTCGGGGGGGGGCCAGGAAGAGGGTGGCGACTGGGAAGGGTGTTGGGAGGAGGGGGCTACGGGTGTAGTCTGGGGGAGGGAGAGAGGCCGTGGAGCAGGCAGAGGGAAAAGATCACAGATCCCGATCTTAGAAAGCGAACCAAAGCCGCCTTCGGAATGTGTTTGCCAGACTCCGTTCACCTCATCTTGCACAAGAGAGGAAAATCCTAGCAACCGAAAGAGAGCGGGTGAAAGAGAGCCCAGGGTGGGGGAAGGGGTGGGGGGGTGGAGTCAGGGTATGAGAGCGGGCGGGGAAATAGGAAAAAGAATGAGAAAAATGGTGACGTCAATGCTATTCTTTAAACGATGTGCATTGAGCCCCCACGTGGAGAGACAGAGCAGTGCTTTGGGGGTGCTTATGAACTGTGTACAGTGCATTACAGACCATTTTTTTGAATCCATCCCTCCCTGGGGATAAGGGGGGAAACCTCTCTTTGCAGGTCTATTTAGAGTACTAGGAGCGGGAAGGGAAGAGAAGAATGAGGTATTGCAGTGTTTCTAGGACCACATGAGTGGAGTTGGAAGGACCTCAGTGGTCACTTGGTCAGTCAATAAACATTTATTTAATCTATGTGCCAGACGCTGTGCTGAGCTCTGCGTATACAAAGAGAGGCAAAATACAGACTCTGATCTCAAGGAATCCAGGTCTAACAGGGTCTAACAGGGGAGGCGACAGGCAAACAAGATATATACAAGATAAATTGGAGATAACCAACAGAGGGAATGCATTGAAGTTTCTCGTAGAAGGTAGGACTTTATCTGGGACTTGAAGGAATCTAGAAGGTTGAGTCATGAAAAGACAGCATTCCAAGCAAGGGAACAGCAAGTGAAAGTGTCTGGAATGGGAACTTGGAGTGTTTTGTGCAAGTGCGGCAAAGGCTAATGTCACTATTCCACACTACGTGCATGTAAGGTATAAGAAGACTAGAAAGGTAGGAGCAGCCAGCTTATGAAGGGCTTTAAACAACAAATTGGATTTTATATTTGATCCTGCAGGTAATAGGAAGCTACTGCAGTTTATTTTATAGATGGGGATGAAATTTTAGCTGGGACTTGAAGGCACACAGGAAAGCCAGGAGAGAGAGCATTGTACACAAGAGGAAAAGACAGTGAAAATGCCTGGGAGGTGGGAGATTGATTGTCTTCTTCAAGAAACAGCAAAGAAGTAAGTGTCATTGGAGTATGGGAGAGGCTCTAAGGTGTAAAAAGACTCAAAAGTAAAGGTAGGGTGGTGGGCTAGATTATAAAGGGCTTTGAATGTCAAAGGGAGGATTTTATATTTGATCCTGGAGGTGAGAGGGAGCTACTGGAGTTTCCTGAGGGTGGTGGTAGGCGACATGGTCAGACCAGTGCTTTGGGAAGGTCACTTCAACAACTGAATGGAGAATGGATTAGAGTGAAGAGAGACTTGAGGTAGGCAGACCCACCAGGAGGCCCTGTCAATAGTCCAGGTGGGACGTGATGAGGGCCTGCACCAGAGTGGTGGCAGCTATCAGAGGACAGAAATACAAGGACAAGCCCCATGCCCACGGATTGAGCAATGGCTAAATAAGTTGTGGTATATGACTGCAATAGAGGAATATTGTTTAGTTAAAAATGAGAAAATAGATGATTTCAAAAAGACTCCAAGGGGGAATTGCTTTGCAGGATAATGGCTGTGGGGGTTGGGCTTAGCAGCAGGATAGGTGAATTAGGGGATGCTATTACTCTTTGAGCTTTCAAATTTACCCCTTAGTCACTGGCAATTGGTGTTGATAAAGAAGGTGAATTTCTTCTCCACAGTGATGGCAACAGAGCCTGGGCTGAAAGCCGGGTTAGATAAGGTAGAAAGAGTGCTTGAGGTAGATAGAGCAAGCAGGACTTGAGATAGGAGATAAGATGCAGGGTGTGACCAGCCAGAAAAGTGATCGAAGAAGGCTATGTGTTGAAGCTCCCACTGTGGACTTGTCCGTGTGCTTTCACAAAGCACCCTCAATTCCCGGACAACGCATCCCCTCCCCTTTTCTGTTTCCTTTGCTTATCACCTCTGAACTACCTGATATCCCAGGGATTTTGGAGTCATGCTTACTCCTCTTATTCTCTTGTCCCCTTCCCCCAATCCATAAAATTGTATTTAAACCACACCTTTGACCTGGTATTTCCTAGGGGAAGCAGGGGCTGCTTTTCTCCCTTAGGGGGAGCAGGGCCTGAGGCCTATGTTCTGCCTCCCACTTGGAGTAGACCCCACTGGGGCTCTGCCTCCCAGGGAGCAGGCCCACTTGGATACATCACCTCAATAAATGCCTTTCTTTAACTTGGAGACTGTCTGAGTGAATTCTTTCAGGACACTAGGACTTGAATGTCTATTCCTCATCATTTCAAGTAGCACCTCAACATTCTTGGACCCCAAGAATGGAGTTAGACAGAGAAGGTCTAAGTGAATTCTTTCACACCTGAACCGACTCTCCCAGCTCTGTCTCAACAGGAGGTGCTACCACTCTTGCTGTTCTTGGACTTGCTGGCATGTCAGTGGCTGTTGGTCAGTGGTTGAATCTCCTGGGCCTCAGTTTCCTCAACTTTCACATCTACAATTGCTATTGGACATTTTAAACTGGATGCCCAGGAGACATCTTAAACTCAACACATCCAAAATTGAACTCGTTATCTTTTCTCCCCAAGCCCCTACCATCTTTCTAATTTCCCTATTATAGTTGAGGGCACCAGTCTCCTCCCAGTCACCCAGGCTTGCAGCCTCCACACCTCACTCTTTCATCCCCCTAATATCCAATCTTTTGTCAGGTCCATTTTATTCTACCTTTGTAACATCTCTGGTATATGAATCTTCTCTCCTCTGAAACTGCCAACATTCTGATTTAAGCTCTCTTCACCTCACATCTGGACTATTGAAACAGCCTCCTGGTGGGTCTGCCTGTCTCAAGTTTTTCTTCACTCCAATCCATCCTCCACTCTGCTGTCAAAGTGATCTTCCTAAAGCATAGTTCTGACCATGTTACACACCCCCCTCTCCATCCTACTTTTCCTTTTAGGTCTTCCCTACCTATCCCCAGAACTCAGCAATCCAATGACACTGGCTTCCTTGCTATTCTTTGAACAAGACCCTTCCCATCTCTTACCTCCAGGCGTTTTCACTGGCTTGTCTTCATTCAGGAACAGCTCTCCCTCCTCATTTCTGCCCCCTGGCTTCCCTGGTTCCTTTAAATTTCAGCTAAAATTCCACCTCCTAAAGGAAGCTTTTCCTTATCCCTCTTAATTTTAGTACCTTCTCTTTGTTGTTTATTTCCTATTTATCCCCTCTACAATTTGTTTGTATTTAGATGTTTGCATGTTGTCTCCTCTACCGGATTGTGACCTTTTGAGGGTATTGACTGTGTTTTGCTTTTCTTTGTAAGCCAGAGCTCAGCACAGTGCCTGGCACCTAGTAGGTACTTAATAAGTATGTGCAGACTGACTGAGAAGGCACTTCATAAACATTATCTCATTTAATTCTCGAAATAACCCAATGAGGTTGGTACTAGAACCTACACCTAAGAAAACGTGAGTCCTCAGAAGCTCTGACTTCCCTGCAGTTATTTGGATAATAAGGGTAAGAGTTAGTGCCTGAACCCTACTGAGTCCAAATTGGGTATTCTCTTCTATTGCATCACACTGCTTCATTAGATTTTTTTTTTTTTTTAAAGACTGGGTCTCTCTATCTCACCTGGGAAGTGCAGGTGCTACTCACTGGCCAATCCTACTGCTAATCAGGATGGCCAGTTTTAGACCTGGGCTAGTGTATCCATCTTTAGGCATTCCTTTTCACTCCCCTATCTTCCTCCCACATTGATACCAGGCTTAATTAATTAGTTTTAATTTATTATTAAATCAACAATTTTAATAAATATAAAATAATATATAAATATAATATAAATACATTAAATTATTAAATTGATTAAAAATGAAGACAGTTGTATCTATTTAGCCCATTTCAGCTCAGCCTTTCCAGTAGCAGAGAGTAGAGAGAGGCGCCTCCAAACCCGATCTTCATTGTAATTTTTTTCTCTACTGATATTGTCAGGCTTACTAAATGAGATAATGTGGCAAAGTGAAAAGAGAATTTGAAATTAGAGGACTCAGATTTCATTTCTGGCTTTTCCATTTACTACTAATTGTAATCTTAGGTGAATTACCCAGCTTCCCTGGACCCTTGTTTCTTCACCTATAAAATACAGGAGTTGAATGAGATGGCCTCTCAGTTCTCCACAGTTCTAAATCTATGATCTTTTTGAAACCCCTGTTTGAAAGTCCTTCATACTGATGTGTAGGTGTGAGGGTTGATTAATTCTCTACCTCATCTTAGCTCAGGTACCCTTATCAGATGAAAATGTATCTTGATTGAATCAATCAAAGGTGTGAACTAGATGTGAATCAGGCCTAGACACCCTTTAGGGCATTTCATTGATGGAGAAACTTGGTCATTTCCTATAAGGCTGTATATAACTATTGAGCTGGTTTGGAATTGGGGATTCGATGATCTAGCAGCAGAAAAGGGGTGAGGATCTCAAGAACTAAGCTAGAAAGAACTGGCTTCTCATGGGAGATAAAAAATAGGACTGAGCTGTGGCAGAAAAGATTGAGGGCTGGGCCTTATTGGCATCTTGGTGCTGGCAGAAGCCACTAGTGTTCCTTCTGCCTCGAGAATTAAGGGAAGTTCCAAGACAAGTTCTTTTCCCCCCAACCCTTTTTCACTATCTGTTAAAAGACACCATAACATACTCTGTCTGCTTTTTGACCCAAATGTTTCTGGTTACCTGAATTATGTCCCAACCATAAAGGGGCCAGAGATTGGCCAGAGATAAATATGTTTAAATTAAGACAGGGAACCAAACCTCTGCCTAAATGTTAGGTTTTTACTGTATCATAACAAAGGGTTCAGTGGTAGCAGGGCATATGTAGAGAATTGATTGTGGTATAAAATTTAAAAAGCATGAATAAAACCTTTTTTAAAGTTAACATGGGAGTAGCTAGGTGGCTCAGTGGATACAGTACCCACCCTGAAGTCAGGAGGGCCTGAGTTCAAATCCGGCCTCAGACCAAACACTTGACATGTACTAGCTGTGTGACCTTGGGCAAGTCACTTAACCCCAACTGCCTCACTTAAAAAAAAAATAAAGTTAACATGACAAAGCTTCCATGAAATGATGTTTCTTGTTGCCTTTGAATATGATAAAATCACTCCAACATAGCATAGGCAGTATGTTATACTGAATCCAGTGATGGAGTAGGAGTCTGAAAAATTTAGGTTCCAGTGCTACATGGTCCCTTCCTCTTTTGTGAATATAGACCAGTTATTTAACTTCTTGTTCTCTGTCTCCCCCGAGCCTTGGTTTCCTTACCTGTAAAATGGGAATAACACCAGTAGTACCTACTTCATAGGTTTGTTATGTAGATAATATAAGGAAAGCGTTTTGAAAACTTTAAGCATTACATAAAAGTCATGTTATTGTAATTGTCTCTATAAAAGGAACCTATGAACCATCCTTCCATTTGGTAAAACTGTTTGCCTTCTCATTTTTTTAATATTGAGAATGCCAATATTACTATTGAAATGAATTGGGGCAGCTAGATGGCACAGTGGATAGAGCACCAGCCCTGGAGTCAGGAGGATCTGAGACAAATCTGGCCTCAGACACACAACACTCATTAGCTGTGTGACCCTGGGCAAATCACTTAACCCCGATTGCCTCACCAAAAAAAAAAAAAAAAAAGAAATGAATGAAAACTCTGAGAGACAGAGTTTCTTGGTAATTAATAATCCATTTATTAATTAGGCTAGCAGATAATCAATGAAATGAGGTCAATGGTCTTTTCATAACCAAAGACTCCTCATAGAGGTCAGTGAAACTTTGAATACCTTTGGAAAAGGGGGTGTCCCTGACAGGTAGAAATCAACTCTGATTGTTAGCAATTAATGAGAGAATGAATATTATAATGAGAGGTGGTCTTTTTATAATGAGGGACTGGAGGAGTAATTTTGATTATGTCAGCACTCCTAGATCATTCTGCCTCCAGCAACATATATATATATATCTATTCTTCACCCTGTCCCACTTGAATTGAACAATGGTGGAGTTAAAGTAAGAATTCCACCTAAATAAGATGGTCTGGGTGGGGTGAATTTTTTGGGCGAGGTCAGAAATATCCTCCAGAGTCTGGGCTTTGAATAAGCAAGCAAAAAGAGGATCTTTAGGTCCTGTATATAAAATTGGCTTTTTACATAATAAGAAAATAATATTTTTTTCTCACTATGATTTAGTTCCCCCATTAGAGTATCAACTAGCTAATGACTGATCTTTGGAATTCTAACAGTTAAATTGTTTATACACCACTTAAAAAATTGTTATTTTTAGCATTCTCTATCTCCTTTTTTCTTTTTTCTTTTTTGCCACTTTGCCATCATCAATGGAGAAGTAGAAGGAGGTCACAGAAGATAATTAAGTAGTCTTCTTTGTTTCCTGGGTTGCCATGGCCAGAGACTTGATTACCTGGTGCCAACCCTCTAATCTTGAGCGTCTATAATAAATATAGACAAGTATAGACAAAATAACAGATAAATGAAATAGACCCACAGTCTAGGTCGAGGACTAACAACTACAATAACTTTTTCACCTTCTGCATTCTCAGGGTCTCTTTTGTTGTTGCTCTCGTCAAAAATGCAGAAACAAGGCTTCCCTGCTGCTAAAATTTGGAGAGAGAGCTGTTTCTTCTAATTTTCCAGACTGACAAAACCTGGGAAAGAACCTAACTAAACTTCTATCAATCAGATCATTTTCTTGAGTCATCAAAACAAATCCTATTATGAGTTAGTCAAGTAGATTAAAATATCTGGGGGCAGGGAGGGGAATGACCAAATTCAGTTTTTCAGTTATAGGACACAGGTTTGCATAAGTCTACATATTACAGCGCTTGACTACAGACAGAAATAAGCTCACCACATGACTGTCTGTTATGATTCATACTGCTTCTGTGACTGTTATCTTTTCTGACTGCTCTTAAGTATAGTTGAACTTTGCCACAGCTTCAGGGAGAAAAAAATCACTCTTGCAGTCTCTGGGTAAGACAAGTACTTTGTTACTGTACAATACTAGAGCATGGTAACAAAATCACTACTTTGTTATAGAAGTAATAGGTCAGATCAAATGAATCATAATTTTTAGATTGTTGATAATTATTAACTGTTGGTACTCTAAATGAGAGATATGTTTTCCAGTGATCAATACATTTATATATTATTGAAAGAAAGAAACTCTGGTATTCTTGAAACAAGTGAAACTAGAAAACAAAAAGGAAATGTTAACTAAGTAGATGGATGGATTCCCAGGCTCACTTTGGAGAGACAAATAAAGGAATTATGTTCTTCTGTCCAAGGATAATAACAAGCATCATTTCACAAAATCTCTTGGTCATCTTATCTTATAGGGCTCATGATAAGCATAAATAAAAACAAAAACAAAAAACCTGCAATGAAGATAATTTCAAGGTAAATATCAACATCTTCCAAACAAGGATACAACACCTTCACAGACACAGGTAGGGTTGTCATGAGTTATAAGGGGACAAATCATGGTGACTTAGGTGGGGAACTGAAAGCAGAGAGCATGATGGAGCAAAGACAATAGGTGGGTATTACCTGGAAGAGAAGATAAACAACACTTTGAAAATATTCGAAAAGGTATAAATTACAAAATGTGACCTTTGAATGCCTGAAAATTTGATTCTTGCAAAAATGGAACCCTCAGGGCAGCTAGGTGGTACAGTGGATAGAGCACCTGGAGTCGGGAGGACCTGAGTTCAAATCTGGACCCAGACACATAACACTTACTAGCTGTGTGACCCTGGGCAAGTCACTTAACACCATTGCCTAGCGGAAAAAAAAAATGGAACCCTAATGGGAAACTAGTTGGATAGCCAGTCTATTGAGCTGTTATATCTTTACATATACCTAGGAATGGCACTGCCAATCAGTGACCAATGAGTTAGATACCAAACTGAAAAGGAGTAAGAGAACAGCTCTTTATGTGAAGGTCCTTGTCTGCAAAATAGGTTGGTATGTATGTTGAAATCATCTTCATTGCAGGTTTTTGTTTTTGTTTTGCTTTTTGGAGGGGGAGATTTAAAAAATTTATGCTTATCATGGGCACTGTAAGATAAGATTGTCTTTGGGAAATTACACAGTGTGTTTAACAATTTCAAACTGCTCACAATCTCAAAAATCAAACTTTTATAAACACATATTCTCCCAATGATACTACATTGTTAGAAATTTTGGAATACCACAGTCTCTGAAGAACCAAAGTTAGAGGTGACTGCAAAAATTAGTTGGGACCAGCTTATAACTTACAACTATATAATGAAAACATAAACATCAGCGCTTTAAAACGACAAGAATGATTTTCTTGGCATACTGGATATCTAATCTACAGTATCAAAGAAACCAAAATAAAACCTATGTGCAGTAATAGTACACACAATAGACATGGCTCCGTACTTGAGAGGATGCTGCAGTGATAAGATGCATAACTACATGAAGTTTTAACATAGGTCATAACATAGGCACATTTCTTTCTTTTCTTTTCAACATATGCACATTTCAAAAGTTCACAAATAGCCATAGTATAGCAATCAATTATAACCAACAAAATATGGCTAATTAATAGGGCGAAGCTAGCTAGCTGCAACAAAAACACTATCCATGGTCCTATAAAAATAGAGCTTTTTTAAATAGAACCATTAGCATGTAGGCCAACAGATATTGCTACAGCATGAATACAGCACAAAATAGAGACAAACATAACAATGAAATAAGTAATAAGAGTACATAAGTATGCAGTTATTCACACATGTAACTGTGAACATATGTAGTCATATATAAGGCACATTTCTTATGGATAATCTTTATTTCAGGCCTACACACCATAACAAAAGATTTTGGGTGGCCCATGAAAAATGTAGAGGATGTAAAAGAAAGTAAAGTTGTAACAAGTGCTTTGTCCTTGCCCCACTCAACCATTGGTCACTATTTTGCCCAACATCTAACTTGGCAAGTAGGTTGCCGCTGCAGAGTCTCTCCTATTTGTCACATGACCTGCGGCAACCTACCATTGTCAGTCTGCCTCTAGTTTGAGAGGAGTAAGAGTTGTATGTATGTGATGAACTGCAGCAATGAGAGGGCTTCTTCTTCTCCACAGTAAAAATCTTTTCTTGTATGTTTTATGTGAGATAATTTACCCCATTCTACCTCTCCCTTTCTCCTTCTCCCAGTATAATCCTCTCTCCTTAATTTTTTTTTTTGGGGGGCTAGGCAATAGGGGTTAAGTGACTTGTCCAAGGTCACACAGCTAGTAAGTGTCAAGTGTCTGAGGCCAGATTTGAACTCAGGTCCTCCTGACTCCAAGGCTGGAGCTCTATCCACTGTGCCACCTAGCTGCCCCCCCCTTCATTTTATTTTCCAGATATCATCTTCATCTTCAACTCACCCTGTGCCCTCTATCTATCTGTCTATCTGTCTATCTATCTATCTATCTATACATATAATTTTTTTCCCTCCAACTACCCTAATACTGACAAAGGTCTCATGAGTTACACATATCGTCTTTCCATGTAGGAATGTAAAGATTTCAACCTTAATAACTCCCTTATGATTTCTCTTTCTTGTTTACCTCTTCATGCTTCTCCTGAGTCTTGTATTTGAAAGTCAAGTTTTCTATTCAGCTCTTGTCTTTTCATCAAGAACGCTTGAAAGTCCTTTATTTCAAGGACTGAATGTCAATTTTTTCCCCCTGAAGGATTATACTCAGTTTTGCTGCGAAGGTGATTCTTGGCTGTAATCCTATCTCCTTTGACCTCTGGAATATTATATTCTAATCCCTCTGGTCCCTTAATGTAGAAGCTGCTAAATCTTATGTTATCTTGTTTGTGTTTCCACAATACATGAATTGTTTCTTTTTGCCTCCTTACAATATTTTCTCCTTGACCTGAGAACTCTGGAATTTGGCTACAATATTCCTAGGAGTTTTCCTTTGGGGATTTCTTTGAGGAAGTGATTAGTGGATTCTTTCAATTTCTATTTTACCCCCTGGTTCTGGGATACCAGGGCAATTTTCCTTGATAATTTCTTGAAATATGATGTCTAGACTCTTTTTTTGATCATGGCTTTCAGGCAGTGTGATAATTTTTAAATTATCTCTCCTGGATCTATTTTCCAGGTCAGTTGTTTTTCCAATGAGATATTTCACATTGTCTTCTATTTTTTCATTCTTTTGGATTTGTTTTATAGTGTCCTGATTTCTCATAGAATCATTAGCTTCCATTTACTCCATTCTAACTTTCAAGGAATTGTTTTCTTCAGTGAGCTTTTGGACCTCTTTTTCCATTTGACCAGTTCTGCTTTTTGAGGCCTTCTTCTCCTCATTGGTTTTTTGGATCTCATTTGCCATTTGGGTTAGGCTATTTTTTAAGGTGTTATTTTCTTTAGTTTTTTTTGGGTCTCTTTCAGCAAGCTGTTGACTTGTTTTTCATAATTTTCTTGCATCACTCTCATTTCTCTTCCCAATTTTTCCTCTACTTCTCTTACTTGCTTCTCAAAATCCTTTTTGAGCTCTTCCATGGCCTGAGACTGATTCATATTTTTCTTGGAGGCCTTGGATGTAGGAGCTTTGACTTTGTTGTCTTCCTCTTGTTGCATGTTTTGATCTTCTTTGTCACCAAAGAAAGATTCTATGGTATGACCTTTTTTTGTCCAGTTTGCTCATGTTCCCAGCCAATTGCTTAACTTTTAAACTCTTTGTTAAGTTAGGGGTCTGCTTCCAGTGTGGAGAATGTACTGTCCCAAGCTTTGGAGGTTTTGTGCAGCTGTTTTCAGAGATACTTCTAGGGACCTGTAAATTTTCCATTCTTTTAAGGTGGTATGATCAAGGGCAAGGTGTCTCTGGTCTATGAGTGACCATAAGCACTCTTTTCTGCCTTGGAACTGTAAGGAGGATTCCCTCTCCACCACCACTACAAGTGATCCCACGATCGCCACCCAGAACTGTGACCTAGATCCAAGTCCAAGCAAAGCAAGAGATTCCTGCCTCCGCACCAGCAAAGAGATCCCTGCAATTCCCCTCTGATCAGCCACTCAATTCTCCCTCAGTCTATGGGCCTGGAGCTCCAGAAACAGCTGCTGCCCTGGGGCTGTGCCAGGACTGGGGCTGGGATCAAGCTTCTCTCCCACCATGGTCACAGGCCTTTCCTACTGACCTTCTAAGTTGTCTTTGGCATTTGTAGGTTGAGAAGTCTGGAAACCACCACAGCTGCCAGTGATTCACTCCTCTGAGGCCTGCTGCAGGTTTGCTGAGGCCTAGTCTTTGCCTGCATGCCCACCCTGAACTGCACTCCTTTCCCAGCCTGGTGCAATAGACCTTTCCAATCAACCATCCAGGTTGTCTTGGGCTGGAAATTTGTTTCACTCTGTCTTTTTGTGGATTCTGCTGCTCTAGAATTTGATTAGAGCCATTTTTTACAGGTATTTGGAGGGGTTTGGGGGAGAGCTCAAGCTAGTCACTGCTTTTACTCTGCCATTTTGGCTCTGCCCCCTTTTAAAAAAATTACTCAGCACTCTCCTGGAAATCTACTTTCTTTAACCCTTTAGCTTTTTTTTTTTGAAATTTGTGTCATTTCAAAAAAATAAAATTAAAAAAAAAAAAGACATCTTAAATTTAATAACTTATTGTAAATTTATGGGTTTTTTCCTACATTGAAATTTTTATGATACTGTATTGCATCATGTAACCATATAGCATCATACTGTAACCAAGTCATTACATGAGTATATTCCTGCTGATGCCAACAATACATAATTTGCTTATCTGCCAACCCTTGATTGTTAAGACCTGTCAGCAAGCTTGACTACTGATTGATTATAACTTGCATTTTGTGTGTTTATTTGGAAAATAATGTAATCACTACGACTTTAACTCTGTTACACAATAGATCAAACATGTACAATGGTTTTTCAAAATTTTCTTCTCTTCTCTTCTTTCTTTATGCTTCCACTGCCCCCTTATTTTTATTCAAAGCCCCCCAGTTGTGCCCAAGGTTATTATTGGTCCCCCCCCCATCATTCCAGCATACCCCAGGGGGCGATATTGCCCACTTTGGGAACCTATGATCTATAGGACCATTTATCAGTGCAACCCCCTCCCACCTCCAAAGTAAGATCTTCCTTTCCCATCCTTTTCAATTTTTCCCTCCTCTTCCTATAGTCTGTTCTCTTTCTGAGACAACAGAGGTTACCTTCCCTGCATTGCTAGCCCTTGATTTGACCCCATGCATTTCTCACTCTTCTCTATTTCCCTGCTCCCTCTTTCCCCTTTCATCTTCTCTCCCATGTTATAATCTAGTCCCACAAAAGAAGTATTCACCAGAGGTAGGGTATTGCCAGGTTCTGTGCATAATCTCCCCCTTCCCCTTTCCCCCTGTTCTCTTTCATTGTTACTTCTACCAGATTTCTGCCTTCACCCCACTCTCTTGTGTACATTTATTTTTTAAAATATTTTGTTTTTTCCCAGTTACATGTAAAAATAACTTTTACCTTTCATTTTTTTTTTTACAATTTTGAGTTCCAAATTCTCTCCCACCTTCCCTACCCTCCCCCCTCTTTGAGAAGGCAAGCAATTTGATAAAAGTTACACATATGCAGTCATGCAAAACATATTTCCATATTATTGTGAAAGAAAACACAGAGCCCCCCCAATAAAGAAAGTAAAAAAAAAACCAGTGTGCTTCAATTTGCATTCAGATTCCATCAATTCTTTCTCTGAAAGTGGATAGCATTTTCCATCATAAGTCCTTCAGAATTGTCTTGGATTTTTGTATTGCTGAGAATAGCTAAGTCATTCAAAATTGATCATCATGCAATATTACTGTTACTGTGTACAGTGTTCTCCTGGTTCTGCCCACTTCACTTTGCATCATTTATGTAAGTCTTTCCAGGCTTTTCCAAAAGCATCTTGTTCATCATTTTCTTATTGTATGATAGTATTTCACCACAATCATATACCAAAACTTGTTCAGCTATTCCCCCAACTGATGGTCATCCCCTCCATTTCCAATTCTTTGCCACCACAAAAAGAACTGCTATAAGTATTTTCGTATACACTGGCCCTTTTCCCTTTTTTAAAAAATCTCTTTGGAATACAGACCTAGTAGTGATATTGCTGGATCAGAGGGTATATACAGTTTTATAGCCCTTTGAACATAGTTCCAAATTGCTCTCCGGAATGTTTGGATCAGTTCACAACTTCACCAATGGCGCATTAGTATACCAATTTTCCCACATCCCCTCCAGTATTTGTCATTTTCCTTTTATGTCATATTAGCCAATCTGATATGTATGATGTGATACCCCAGATTAGTTTTAAATTGCATTTCTCTAATCAATAGTGATTTAGAGCATTTTTTTATATGACCATAGATAGCTTTTATTTCTTTATCTGAAAACTGCCTATTCATAGCCTTTGACAATTTATCAATTGGGGAACGACTTGTATTCTTATAAATTTGACTCAGTTCTCTCTATACAATGAGAGATGAGGCCTTCATCAGAAAAACTTGCTGTAAAAAATTTCCCCCAGTTTTCTGCTTTCCTTCTAATCTTGGCAGTATTGGTTTTGTTTGTGCAAAATTTTTAAATTTAATGTATTCAAACATCCATTTTACAGCCTGTCTCTTGTTTGGTTATAATTTCTTTATCCATATATCTGACAGGATTGTTCAAGAAGCAAATAATCTTATCAGTTCTGGTTTTCTTTCTAAAAATATTTCCAACTCTTCTTTACTATTGAATGTCCATCTTTTGTCCTGTATGCTTAACCTCAGGTTTACAGAATAGGTCACCCTGGGCTACAGTCTGAACTCTATTGCTTTTTGGAACACATTATTCCATTCCTTCCTTTTGCTAGTGGGTATAGAATGGTCTTTCATTATTTAAATATCCTTTCCTTTGTATTAAAGGTCTTTCTCCTCATGGCTTGCAAATTTTGTTTCTGAATTGAATTGTTAAATTTTGCCACTATATGTCTTGGAGTTCACAGGCTTGGGGTGGTTTTTTTTTTTCTTTTGGAGGCAATCTTTGAATTCTTTCAATAGAAATTTCATTTTTTAAGTTCAGATGTTCTGAGCAGTTCTCTTCTATTATTTCTTTCATTATGGTGTTAAGGTTTTTTTGCCCCATCATATTCTTCTGGGAGACCTATAGGTCTCCAGACCTTAGGTTGTCTATACATCCTGTCTTTGAAATCAACGTGTTTTGCATGCATCCTGAACATATTTTATTTTAATGTTCTTCTGTGTATGTACATTCCCCACCTGTTGTCATCTTTTTTGTTTTGTCGACCTGAAAGTTTGGTTAAAGAGACGTCGAGCTAGGTGATAAGTAAATTCATATTGTTTATTCCCCTTAAGCTAGCAAATCATGTATACATAGGAGCCAGAACGTGATTCTGACTCAGAGATTAAGAATGGGAAAGGTTTTTATACAGTTTAGAGTGATCAGACTCAGGATGTCTGTGTTACTAAAAAAAAAAAATAGCCTCCATATGTTTTTTAACATATAGCATGGGAAAGGAAGTTTCTTAGTTGAATAGATTGTAAATACAAAAATAGGAGAATGTCAAAATGTCAATTGAAATTATAGATCCAGGATATTTGTGTTTCCCCTACACAACATATGTTCTCAGGATACAAAGAAAAGTCCCACTATTCAAGAGAGTGTCTGGTCCCAGGTATCCTGTCCTAAGTGATCACAGACAGGAAGAATGCTGGTCCGTTGCATCTGGTGCTGTAGTTACTGACAAAGGAAAAGGCATTTTTAGTTCTCTCAGAAAAGATTAATTCAGGTATTTGGCCCTTACTGGGACTCAGTTGATCTTAAATGATTATCAGTTTCTTTGGTGAGGCTTGTCATTGCAGGTGTCAGTTTTTCTATTCTGCTCATGACTTTTGCTGTGGAGGACATAAATTCTGCACTCACAATTCCCATTTCTCTTTTAACAACTCAGGGATAGCATATTGTGGTTCCATATTCTCCTCAAATTCCACAGGGTCCTCTATCTCATCAAGTGTTGGATCATTTTCCTTTCTTTTATAGTATTTATTCATAGATATCTGAACTTGTTTACTAGATCCCACCCCATACTTTCTCTGGGCCTGAGCCTGCAATTTTCCATATTTCTCTCGGATTACTGTTTTTCCTGTTGATTTATCTGTTTATTTTCAATGTCTTTAAGTTTTCTTCTTCCTGAAATATTTGGTACTTTTATCCTTTTCCCCCCTTTGTTCTTCTTATCTTTTACTTTCTGACTCGCTCCTCTCTGATTATGGTTTCTTTGGGGACTGGATCTCAAGGCATCTCAACCTCCTCCCACACTGGGCAATTCATAGCTCACCAGCCTGGGTTGCTGCTCCGGCTGACTTTAGGGTGGTCAGAACTGGGCCCAGGTAGATACTGAGTACTTTTCCTCAGGCTTGGTGGAGTACTTCATAACCCCTCTAAATGCGTGGTGCTCTGTCCTGGTGACCTGTCTCAGTCTCTCAGTTCCTTGATTCTCTGACCCCGTTCTGGCATTGCAGAGCCTGTTTCCTCTGGCACCGGTAGTTCAGCACTTTGAAACACTGGTGCTTTTGGGTTGCAGTCCTCAGGAGGCTCTTGGCTGTTGAGGCCCAAGCAAATTTTTGCAGCCTGGAGCTGGAGTACCTACAGTACTGGAAAAGAGAGGGGACTGGGGTGTAAGTGTGGTTTTTGATGTAAGCCTTTGTCGTGTTCTGGGGTCTGCTGGTACAGCCTTGTTACCAGTAGCATGGGAGATGAGGAAAGAGTAACTGAGTGAACTCAGGGTTAGTGAGTCTCAATTACTGTTTTTTTTTTTTTTTTAACTTTCTTCTGAGTGTCCTTGAGCATGGTAACAGCTGAAGTTGCTTTGTATTATTCAGAACATAGTTTCTGTTTTGGGGAGGTCTGAGAGGTTTTGGGGATTGGAGGAAATGACTAGTCCACTATCTTGTTGCTCAAATAATCTGGTCCAGCTATTTAGAATTATATTTACATGTAACATAATAACTTAGGCTAATAACTGGTCTAATGGATCTAGTTTCTTATCACTGACTGACTGATCACTCTGCCCCTATTCCTGAGCTAATAGTTGGTATGACTGACCATCAGGAGCATTATAGACTTATTTGCCTACACCTGGGCTGGCAGCAGTGGCAGATTGGCCATTAGTCTATTTATGTTCTGTGGATTGAATCTGTATCCTAGGATACTCTGTGGCTCTGCCATAGGCTTTAAAGGTTTTTCCTCCAATTATCTGTCATTAAAAAGATTGGAAAATTATGATGACTTGAGATCCATTGTCCAGGACAGCACTATAGCTTACATTTTCATTTGTTTTTAAACCAGCACCTCTGTGAGAGGGCCTATGACTTGAAGTGGAAGAGTCATAAGGAATGACTGATGATGGTAGTGTGACTGTCGTTGGGACCCAAGATGGCCTCTTCACCTGGTCCTATTTTGGTTTCCTGAAGTTGTACAAGAAGATTTCTGGGGTAGCTATATGGCACAGTGGATAAAGCTCTGGCCTTGGAGTCAGGAGGACCTGAGTTCAAATCTGGCCTCAGATATTTGACAATTACTAGCTTGTGACCCTGGGCAAGTTACTTAACCCCGTTGCCTCACCAAAAACAAAACAAAACAAAAAAAAAAAGCCAAAAAAAGAAGAAGAAGATTTTAACTTCTGCATGACCAGGATTGCATTGTCTTTACTAGTACATTCAACATAAGGATGGCCATCTAATGCACAATTATAATAGAAGGTGGATCTGTTACTCTGATGATTACCTTGTGGAGGTCTTTGTTGGAGTTTCATGCCCTCTGTTCCTTTGGTCCACTAAATCTCCAAGGGGATTAGGATTGTGTATTGCTTCTTCCCTGCCCTCCCCCACCCCCACCCCCATACTTTCTCTAGGCCTGAGCCAGCAGCTCAGCACTAGTGATGCTATTGCCTTCCTGAGACCAGGCCCTTCATAGTAGACTGATGCATGGAGTTAAGGAGTATGTATGTCACCCCAGACATTTTTGGCAGTGATTTCTGCACGGGAAGAGCTGTGATGACATCAGATGCATGAGGGGCATGTAACAAACCTCTTTGCAATGCAATTTTACCTGAGTTCTCAGGATGCACAGCAACTTTCTGTATCAGTCTCCATATGCATTGGTCTGCCCTGAGGAAGGACTCAATAGGTTTTTCTCTTTTGAACTTCACAATATTAGAGAAAAATTAGCATAGTTATTCTGGTCTGGCTCCCAGGATATGCCAGCTAAAATTTGTGTAAATTCATGCCAGGTGACATCTGGCAAGACATCAAGGTTATCCACTGCCACTGAATCTTTTCCCCTTAGACTCTTTCTATCCCTCCTGATCCTTGCAAAGCCCTCTCTTGATTCTTCTATCCCCACCAGTTGTAATCCTATCTCTCCTCTTTGCCATGGCTAAAACTCTTTGAGAAAACCATTTACAAATGATGTCTCCATTTGCTTTCTTCTCACTCTCTTCTTAACTCTTTGCAGTTTGGCTACTGGCTTCATAATTCAATTGAAACTTTTCTTAATCTAATGGTCTTTTCTCAGTTTGCATCCTTGATGTTTCCTCAGCCTTGGAAACTGTTGATCACCCTCTTCTTGGGATACAGACATAGTCTGTATAGACTATGACCGTAGACATTGCTCAAAGGGTATGTGTGGTTTTATAGCTGTTTGGGTATAGTTCCAAATTGCTCTACAGAATGGCTAAATCAGTTCACAACTCCACCAACAGTACATTAGTGTCTCAATTTTCCCAAATCTCTTCCAGCATTTGTTATTTTTCTTTTCTGTCATATTAGCCAATCTGAAGTGTTTTGCTTCTGACTACAGCCTCCCGCAATCCACCCTCCCTTCTATTATCTCCTCCCACATTTTATCTCTTTACCCTCCTACTTTCCTGTAGAGTAGGATGCATTTCTACACCCAACTGTATGTGTACGTTATTCCCTCTTTGAGCCAATTCTAATGAATAGTAAGGTTCATGTGCTCCCACCCACCTCTTCCCTTGTCCCCTCCTCTCTTTTGTGCCTCTTTTATGTGAGATAATGTACCCCATTCTATCTTTACCCTTCTCCCAGTGCATTCTTCTGACTCCTTAATTTTATTTATTTTTTAGATAATCATCCCATCATATTTAAGTTATACCTGTGCCCTCTATTTATATATATATATATATATTTTCCTTCTAATTACCCTAATAATAAGAAAGTTCTTAGGAGTTACAAGTATCATCTTCTTATGTAGGAATGTAAACAGTTTAACTTTATTGAATCCCTTATGATTTCTCTTTCTTGTTTACTTTTTTATGTTTTGCTTGAGTGTTGCATTTGAAAGTCAAATTTTCTATTTAGCTCTGGTTTTTTCATCAGGAATGCTTGAAAGTCCTCCATTTCATTGAATATCCATTTTTTCCCCTGAAGGATTATACACTCGGTTTTGCTGGGTAGGTGATTCTTGGTTGTAGTCCTAGCTCTTTTGTCCTGTGGAATATCATATTCCAAGCCCTATGATCCCTTATTGTAGAAGCTGCTAAATCTTGTATTACCTTGACTGTGGCTCCACAATATTTGAATTGTTACTTTCTGGCTATTTACAATATCTTCTCCTTGACCTGGGAGCTCTGGAATTGGCTATAATATTCCTAGTTTTCATTTTGGGATCTCTTTTAGAAGGTGATCAGTGGAGTCTTTTAATTTCTATTTTGCTCCCTGGTTCTAGGATATCAGGGCAGTTTTCTTTGATAATTTCTTGAAAGATGATATTGAGGCTCTTTTTTGATCATGACTTTCAGATAGTCTAACAATTCTTAAATTATCTCTCCTCAATCTATTTTCCAGATCAGTACTTTTTCCAATGAGATATTTCACATTTTATGCTATTTTTTCATTCTTTTGATTTGTTTGATTGTATCTTGATATCTCATGAAGTCGTTAGCTTCCACTTGCTCAATTCTAAATTCCAAATAATTTTAAGGAGTTATTTTCTTCAGCGAGCTTTTAATTTCCTTTTCCATTTGGCCAATTTTGCTTTTTCATGGAGTTCTTTTCTTCAGTGAATTTTTTTGTGCCTATTTTACCATTTGGCTTGTTCTCTTTTTTAAGGTGTTGTTTTCTTCAGTATTTTTTTGTGTGCCTTCTTTAGCAAGCTGTTGACTCTTTTTTCTTGATTTTCTTGTATTACTCTCATTTCTTTTCCCAATTTTCCCTCTACATCTTTTATTTGATTTTTAAAATCCTTTTCCAGGTCTTCTAGCAATTCTTTTTGGGCCTGAGAACAATTCACATTTTTCTTTGAGGCCTTGGATATAGCAATTTTGACTCTTTTGTCTTTTTCTGAGGTTGTGTTTTGATCTTTCCCGTGACCTTAGTAGTTTTCTATGGTCAGGATATATATATATATACACATATATATGTATATATATAGTGTATATATATGTATATGTATATATATGTGTATATATATACATATATACATATATGTATATATATACACATATATGTGTATATATATATATATATATATATATTTTTTTTTTCTCATTTTTCCAGCCTGTTTTTTGACTTTTATTTAAGTCTATGTTAAACTTGGGCTATGCTCCTGGAGTGGAGAGGGCACTGTCCTAAGTTTCAGGCTTTTTATGCAACTGTTTTCAGAGCAGATTCTGGGGATCTATAAGTTTTTGGTTCTTCCAAGGTGGTATGATCTAAGGAGAGGTGTGTTTTCTACTTTCTTGGCCTGTGCTCTGGTCTATGAGTGACCACAAGAACTCTTTTTTGCCCTCAAACTATGATCAGGATCCCTTTTCCCTTGGGGCTGCAAGCTCTGGCATGATAGTACTCCTCCTTGACCTAGGACTATGACCCAGGACTGCAACCTGGGTCCAGGTATGGCAATGCAACAGAGTCCTGCCCTTAGTGTTAGAAAAGGGACCCCTGTAATCTCCTTCTGACCAGTTGCCAAACCCCTTTAGTATCTGTGGGCTGAGAGCTCTGGAAGCTGCCACTACACTGTCACTGATTCAGTTGCCCTCATTGCTGGCTGCTGGTTTGCTACAGTGTGGCCTATGCTAGTACAGCCTGTACCTCACTCTAACCCCAGTGTGACAGACCTTTCCTACTAACCTTCTAAATTGTCTTGGGATGGAAATTTATTTTACCCTATTCTTTAGTGGGTTCTGCTTTTCCAGAACTTGTTTTGAGGTGTTGTTTAAAGTTGTTTTGAGGGGAATTTGGGAGAGCTCAGGTGAGTCCCTGCCTTTTCTTTTTTCTTTTTTGAAATAGTTCAAAGATTTTTATTCTACTAGTTTTAATTACAGTACTTTTTGTCAAAAAGAAAACTGAGAACAAGTATACAAAACTGTTGATTACTAATTATGTATTGAAAGTAGTAAGAGTTTCCACAACACCAAACAAACCAGTTCTGAGTTTTTCCCAAGATAAAGTTTAACTGTTCCAGCTTCTTCAATATTTATCAAAATACAAAGAAAAAAAAAGATCTTTTTTTATCAGATGGCAAATCTGACCCTTGTAGTAATAAGGGGTAATAAAGGATTTCACACATACAGATAGGGGGATTATTCCAAAACAGCACCAAATACTTCTAGAATAGAATGACTCTCCAAACTGTCATGCTCAATTTATTTGCTTTCAAAACCTAGACACCATAGAGAAATGCCATTTTTGAAATATCTCTAGCCTCAATTTGGGTCTAACCTAGACTGTGCCTACTGTGGAGAAGTTTGAACAGAAGTACCACACACTTGACCAAAATTAAAAGGCTAGTGTTTTTGTTGTCCAAATATAGAAAGCTCTTCTCAATCTTTATAACCAGCCATCATTACGTTCTTCCTAAGTATGATGGAGAACTAATCACAGCCTGACCTGAACTGCAGGAGGGAAAAGTCAAGTTATAAATGATTTATGATTGAAGATCTAATGTTCTCAATGTGCAGCCTGCTCTGAACTACAACCTCAAAGCTTTTTTTCATAAGTATCCATGTGAACACAACTACAGGCACAAACTCTATGAAATACATATGAAATACATAAAGATCCGAAGACTTAGCATTATGTGGATCTCGATTTTAACCATACGAAATTGATCACTTGTTTGATTTTTATCATCACTTCTTAAGTTTCAAAAGAGAAACCATAGACAATTACAGTGATCTAGTATTCAAGTTGTTATTGCAAAACCTACACTAAGCATGTTTCTTTGCTCTGTGTTCAAGTGCTTTACTTGTCTTTAAAAACTTTTTTTTCACTATTTTAAAAAAAACACTGATTTCAGGTTAAAAACTAACCATCAACATGAATCTCAACATAGATTTTATAAGCCAGTAGGAGTAGCATTCAGCTCTGCTTAATTCTCTTGCCAGTACTAAATGGTGAGTTCATTTTTTTTTTTTACAATAAAAAAAAAAGCTGAGCAATATCGCATAGGAGTGCCAGAAACTGCCCCACTGGACACAAAAACTATTTACATTAAATAAAAAACCTGTTTTCAGGCATGTATTTGCAACATTTACAGCATGATGTAATACATACTGTGACAAGAGATAGGAAAAAAAAAACCCAGCTTCCAGCACTCAATATCACAAAGCAGCACAGTTTGCCACATGACAGTCAGGTGAGGGGCAAATAGGAGGAAATAAGAAAGAGAGAAGGAAAGAGCTGTTTATTTTTGGTTTCAGAGCTGATTGAACTACCAGTCCAGTCCTTCATAGAACCTGTCCCCATTAGTGGCAGAAGTGTCTTGGATGTGCCAGTTTCTGTGACGAAGAGATTGCAGTTCATTTAATCTGTGATTTCAGTTGCATTCATGGCATTGCGATTATCTTGTTTGTTAGCAAACAGTAATGAAACAGCATCTCTAAGCTCATCTTCCGCCAACATTCTTACCAGTTCTTCTCGGGCCTCATTCAATCGTACCCTGTCATTACTGTCAACCACAAAAATCAGTCTTTTTGTGTTCTGGAAGTAATGGCACCATAGAGGTTAGATCTTGTCCTATATCCCACAGTGTGAAGCTAATGTTTTTGTATTCTACAGTATCTATGTTGAAACCTATAGTGGGAATAACAGTTACTATTTCACCCAGCTTCAGTTTGTACAAAATAGTTATCTTTCCTGCAGTATCCAGACCAACCATTAGAATCTGCATTTCTTTTTTGCCAAATAGCCCTTTGAAGAGTCTAGAAAATATGTTAAAAAATATAATTCTATTTCTATAAAATATAATTCTAATTCTAAAAAAAGGAAATCTCCCTGCTCCTGAGCCTCAGCTTCCCATTTCCTCACCTATGAGTGGCTGCCGCTTCTTCTTCATATTGGCTCTCCAGGTGTTGCTTTCACTCCCACAAGCTGATGGCTCCCCAGTCCTTGCCTTTTCTCTGCCATTTTGCTTCAACTTTACTATTTGCTTTTTTAGAAATGGATTTTTAAAGTTTTCTATCAGCAAAAATCTGCTTTCTCATTCTTTTCTCTACCTTCTCCTCCTAATCAACAGAACCTGGTTCTGTTTCTTCACTTTTCATCAGTTCATACAAGTCTTTCCAGGTCCCTCTGAAATCGTCCCCTTCATCATTTCTTACAACACACTAGTACTCTATCACATTTATATAACATACTTTCTTCATCCATTCCCCAATTTATGGGTACTTCCTCAGCTTCTCGTTCTTTGCCTCCTCAGAAGAGCTATAATAAATATTTCTATATTTTCTTTTTTATTTCACTTTTTTCAAAAAATTATTTATTTATTGTTAGTTTTCAATGTTTACTCCCATAAGATTTTGAGTTCTAAATTTTCTCCCCTTCCTATTAGCCACTTCTAGATCACATCCAGATCTTCCCACTGTCTTTCTGTATAATAGGTCCATCTTGCCCCCTATTACATTGGTCAGATTCTTAAAATCTTGCCTACCTCAACTGGTGTTAATAAACTTTGTCTCTGACTGAAAGAAGGCTTGAGTCAAATTCTTTTGAGGTAGAGCCTATGCCTTTTGCCCTTGATTTTTGGGGTTCCCAGCACCCCTAAACTGCAACACTAGTACCTCCCCTTTGTTAATTAGTCCCAATTCATCCTATGAGAGTAAAAGATGGGTCTTTTTGCCTTTCTTACTTAGCACAGTGTCTGACCCTTAATAATGGCTTCTTGACTTGACTTATAATAATAATACTCTATTAGATTAATATTCTGTGCTTAAATAACAGCAACAGACATGAATTCAAATCATGAAAAAAAACCCATAACTTTTTTATATCAACATAGAGCAATTATGCCTATAGCTTCATGGAGACTTTTAGGAAATACGGTGTTGTTCAGTTGTTTCAGGCATATCTGACTTTTGTGACCTCGTTTAGAGTTTTCATGGCAAAGATACTAGAGTGGCTTGCCATTTCCTTCTCCAGCTCATTTTATAGATGAGGAAACTGAAGCAAATAAGGTTAAATGACTTGCATAGGGTCAGTTAGTAAGTGTCTGAGGCCAGATTTAAACTCCTGACTCCAGGCTTGATGTTCTATCCATCGGGCACCTAGCTGCCTCTTTTAAGAGATACCACATTGATAAATTATTCAATTGCATTACAATATTTTCAAGCTAATATTATGTTATAATCAAACCAAGCTAATATTATGTTATAATCAAACCAAGTTTGAATGAGCTCATTACACCTCCCCCCAGTCAAAAAAATATACATTAAAAACAATTCCAAGATATAGTCAGAAAGAAACAAAATTATCTGTTAACCAGAACAATTCCACTACCTACAGAGAGAAAAGAAAAGAAGGAAAAAATATAAATGAAATGTCTTTTCTAGAATGAGAAAATGGGAGGGGGCCCAGAGCCAAGATGGTGGAGTAAAAGCAGTGACTTGCTTGAGCTTTCCCCCAAACTCCTTCAAATACCTATAAAAAATGGCTCTAAACAAATTATAAAGCAGCAGAACCCACAAAAAAGACAGAGTGAAGCAAACTTCCAGCCAAAGACAGCTTGAATGGTTGATCAGAAAGGTATATTGCACTGGGCGGGGAGAGGAGGGCAGTTTGGTGTGGGGCACAGGCCGCAGTGAACCTGGAGCAGGCCTCAGAGGACTGAATTGCTGGCAACTGTGGCGGTTTCCAGACTTCTCAACCCACGAATGCCAAAGACAACTTGGAAGGTTAGTGGGAAAAGTCTTTGACTGTGGTGAGAGAGAGAAGCTAGGTCTCAGCCATAAGTCCTGAGTGCAGCCCAGGGCAGTGGCTGCCTCCTGAACTTCTGGCCCACAGACTGAGGGGGAATCGAGTGGCTGACCAGAGGGGGATTGTAGGGATTTCTCTGCTGGCACAGGATTCTCTTGCTTTGCCCGTACTTGGATCTGGGCCACAGTTTTGGGTAGTGGTCCTGGGGAGAGAAGGAGCTCTGGTGTGGTAGAGCTTATAGTGGCTGGGGAGAGGAAACCCTCCTCACAGTTCTGAGACAGAAAAGAGTACTCATAGACCAGAGCACAGGCCAGGAAAAGAGTAAACACCTCGCCCTTGATCATAGCACCTTGGAAGAACTGAAAATTTACAGGTCCCTGGAATTATCTCTGAAATCAGCTGCACAAAACCCCTAAAGCTTGAGACAGTACATTCTGCACACTAGAAACAGAGCCCTACCTTAACAGAGCTTAAAAGTGAAATAATTGGTTGGGAAATTGAGCTAACAGGAGGAAAAAAAAAAACTCAGACTATATTATCTTACTTTGATGACAAAGAAGATCAAAACATACAACCAGAAGAAGACAATGAAGCCAAAGCTCCTACATCCAAAGCCTCCAAGAAAAACATGAATTGGTCCCAGACCATGGAAAAGACCAAAAAGGATTTTGAGAAGCAAGTAAGAGAAGTAGAGGAAAAACTGAGAGTGATGCTAAAGGAGACCCAAAAAAAATACTGAAGAAAATAACACCTTAAAAAATAGTCTAACCCAAATGGCAAAAGAGGTCCAAAAAGCCAATGAGGAGAAGAATGCCCTAAAAAGCAAAATTGGCCAAATGGAAAAAGAAGTCCAAAAGCTTACTGAAGAAAATACTTCCTTAAAAAGTAGAATGGAGAAATTGGAAGCTAGTGACAATTTGAGAAATCAAGGCACTGTAACACTAATCCAAAGGAATGAAAAAATAGATGAGAATGTGAAATATCTCATTGGAAAAACAACTGACCTGGAAAATAGATTCAGGAGAGAGAACTTAAAAATTATTGGACTATCTGAAAGCCATGATCAAAAAAAGAGCCTAGACATCATCTTTCAAGAAATTATTAAGGAAAACTGCCCTGATATTTTAGAATCAGAGGGCAAAATAGAAATTGAAAGAATCCACCAATCACCTCCTGAAAGACATCCCCAAAGGAAAACTCCTAGGAGTGTTGTAGCCAAATTCCAGAATTCCCAGGTCAAGGAGAAGATATTGCAAGCAGCCAGAAGGAAACAATTCAAATATTGCGGAAATACAATCAGGATAACACAAGATTTAGCAGCTTCTACATTAAGGGTCCGGAGGGGCATGGAGTATGATATTCCGGAGGTCAAAGGAGATAGGAGTACAACCTAGAATCACCTACCCAGCAAAACTGAGTATAATCCTTCAGGGTAAAAAATGGTCATTCAATGAAATAGGGAACTTTCAAGCATTCCTGTGGAAAAGACCAGAGCTGAATAGAAAATTTGACCTCCAAATACAAGACTCAAGTGAAACATGGAAGAGGTAAACAGGAAAGAGAAATCATAAGAGACTTATTAAGGGTGAACTGTTTACATTCCTGCAGGGAAAGATGATATTTGTAACTCATGAGTCCTTTGTCAGTATTAGGGTAGTGGGAGGAAAAAAATTATATGTTTGTATAGATAGATAGATAGATAGAGGGCACAGGGTGAGTTGAAAATGAAGGGGTGATATCTGGAAAATAAAATTAAGGGATGGGAGAAGATTATACTGAGAGAAGGAGAAAGGGAGAAGTAGAATGAGGTAAAATAGCTCACATGAAACAGACAAGAAAAGGCTTTTACAGTGGAGGGGAAATGGGGGAAGGTGAGAAGGAATGAATGAATCTTATTCTTATAGGATTTGGCTTAAGGAGGGAATCACATCCACAATGGGGTATGGAAATCTATCTTACCCTACAGGAAAATAAGGGGGGAAGGGGACAGGAGAGCAGGGGGTCAATAGAGGGGAGGGCAGATTAGGGGAGGGGATAATCAAAAGCAAACCCTTCTGAGGAGGGACAGGGTCAAAAGAGAGAATAGAATAAATGGGGGGTAGGATAGGATAAAGGGAAATATACTTAGTTTTTCACAACAGGTCTACTATGGAGGTGTTTTGCATGACTACACGTCTATAACCTGTATTGAGATGCTTGCCTTTTCAATGAGGGTGGTTGGGGAGGGAGGAAGGGAGAAAATTTGTAACCCGAAGTTTTAAAAACACATGTTAAAAATAAAAAAAAAATTAAAAAAAATAAAGTATGCTTTGATTTGCAAAAAAAGAAAGAAAATAAAATAATTTTATTTTTCAGATATCACCCCTTCATCTTCAACTCACCCTGTGCCCTCTATCTATCTATACATACATATAATTTTTTCCCTCCCACTGCCCTAATACTGACAAAGGACTCATGAGTTACAAATATCATCTTTCCCTGCAGGAATGTAAACAGTTCAACTTTAATAAGCCTCTTATGATTTCTCTTTTCTGTTTACTTCTTCCATGTTTCACTTGAGTCTTGTATTTGGAGGTCAAATTTTCTATTCAGCTCTGGTCTTTTCCATAGGAATGCTTGAAGTAAAAATTACCTTAAACAAAATGTTTATGTTTCACAATCACAAAGTTTTTGGCTACTCTAATTGCTAGCATGAGGCAATCCCTATTCAATTTTAAATAGGAAGCAAAAGTGACTGAGGTCAGGATTTAGCCTCTCATACACAAAAATTTAGCCTGAAAAAAATTCCTTCCTTTGAAGTCTCTCTCAAGCAAACAAAGCAACCACACAAACACACATTTAAGCTGCAAATCCAATTTAAACTCATTCAAGACCAGGAAAGAATAAATAAATAAATCTAAAGCACAAATTTAATAATGTGACACGTTGCCCTCTTCCCATCCCCATTCAATAAACTCCAGTGGTGTCCTATTACCTTCAGGATCAAATATGAAATCTCTTTAAAGCTCTTTATAACCTAGTCCCTTCCTAACTTTCCCCTGTTCTTATACTTTATTCCTGGCCACATACACATACTTTAATGACATTGACTTCCTTGATACAAGATACTTAACCTTCTCTCTCTGAGCATTTTCACTGACTGTCTCCCATTTCTGGAATCCTCTCCCTCCTCATCTCTGTCTACTGGCCTTTAAACAGTAAGTTTCAATGATCATGGCTTAGGGCTGGATTCAGTTATTAATACTCTCATATTGTGCAGAATAAGTATTATAGATTGACCTCCTAATTAAATCCCTAATGATGAGTTCACAGACACCCCAAAATGTTGGGGGCCCACCAGGAATGATGGAGTAAAGACATGTGGGTCCTAGTGTCTTGAAAGAATTCACTTTCACTCAGACAATCAGAGCACAGGTGGCAGGCCTTGTTCCCTTAAGGGAGGCAGTGTGGCTCTGTTGCCCGTAGGGGGCAGAGCAATTATTGGGGTTAGATGTCTCGTCTATATACAGCTTGATGGGATGGGGGGGAAGGGGAGGAGGGGCAAGCATGACTCTGGAATGCTTGGGATATCTGGTAGTCAGGACGTGCCTTTGTCATAAAGATAAGCAAAAGGAAAAGGAAAGGGGAGTTGTTCTGGAATGTCAGGTAAGGGAATGCTTTGTGAAAGTACACAAGTAAGTCTGTGGTGAGGGGCTTCAATGCATAGTCTTCTCTGATCACTTTTCTGGCTGGCTGCATCCTGCATCTTATCTCCTATTTCACATCCTGCTTGCTCTATCTGCCTTGAGCACTCCTTTCTACCTCTAGCACTCCTTTCTACCTCATCACCTGCGACTGCAGTCTGTTAAGACCAGATTGACTCCAGATGTAACTTCAATATATAGTATTCCAGGTATAATGCCATACTTTTTCATAATCACAAATCATACGGATGGGGATAGGATCTGAACTTCTAAAAGGAAAAAAACATGTCTTTGGGATCTGGACCCCAAAAAGGAAAAGCCCTGGATTTTTCCAGGTGGTCAAGTCTCTGGAATTTGCCTGAGTCATTGACCCAACCCAGTCATTCTTTCAACTGGCCTTTCATTGTGGCCTATGCCCAATCTCCCAATTCTGTTACCACTAACCTAGCCCAGCCCTTTATTGTCTGTTACCTCCAGATTGGATGGCTTCCTGGCTACTTCCTACCCTTCTTTCCATCTAGACCCCTTCTCTGTTCCCAGACTATTTAGCCACTCCTAGATCTCTGTATAAAAGGTCCATCTTGCTTCCATTAAAATGCTCAGATTCACTCTGGCCTGAGTGTGGCAAAGGCTCAGATTCCTTAAGAGTCTGACCAAAGGGTGGATTTTGAGAATCACGCCCACCTTGACTGGTGTTTTAATGAACTTTATTTTTGGCTGAAAGAAGGCTTGGATGGAATTCATTTGAAGCAGGACCTGGGTTGCTATTTCTGGGTCCCAGCATCCCTAAACCTCAATGATCCCATATACTGCTACTGTGATATAAACTTAGTAAAGGAGTGTTAGTAATATAAG
Source organism: Vombatus ursinus (assembly GCF_900497805.2). Classification (NCBI taxonomy): domain Eukaryota; kingdom Metazoa; phylum Chordata; class Mammalia; order Diprotodontia; family Vombatidae; genus Vombatus; species Vombatus ursinus. The sequence goes on along the minus strand of NW_020954587.1, from coordinate 14,046,534 downwards.
AGGGGGTCTCATTTTCTCAGTAACCATATTCTGGAGTTACACAAGATATGGAGAAATCTCTGTAGCCCTGAAGCAGTATGTCAAAGGATGAGTGGAGGAAATAGAGAGCTGGGTCACAAAGATTGGAGTTACCATTTCCCTCTGTCCTTAAAATGAAAGGCTTGCTAAAGCCAGTACCATGTAGTTGCCTCAGGCACTTTTAAAATTCATGTGATGGTTATACTTGAAACCTCCAGATTTTGCTACCAAGTTAAGATGTGCCTTTAATACAGCTAAATAAATTTAGGTGGAATTTACTTTAATGTGAGCTTATTTGTAAATTTTCTCATTCTAGTTGCATGTGAAGCTAGTTCTTCCACTTCGGAATCTTGCAGCTCTCAAGTCACAGAAGCATATGCTATGTAAGCAGAGCTGAAACAAATTTATAACCATGCCCAAATAGTGAATTTCAAAACATTTCATCAGATAAAACAACAAAGAAAATTTTGAAAACATTATTGTAATCCTAATGAAATAAAATACACTTAATGAAAGTTAGCAGCCTTCAGACAATTCTTTACCATCTAAGTTTACAACCTAAGAGTATCCAAATTATAAGTAAAGCCATTTTTTAGAGTGTTGATGTTAGCAGTTTTCACAATATAAGCATGCTATTAATTTTACATGAACAGTACAAGGAAATGTATATAAGGCTCTGCCAGTTTAGGTTTATAACTGTTATTATTAGATTAGCTCAGGGTATGCTAAGTTAAATATTATAAGCTATTGTTCTTAGAATTTCTCATTCTAAGATTCTAGGTGGAGGACTGATTTTGGAGCTAGGCAAAAGGTTCAAAGGAGTTTGGTCCCATGGCAGGGTGTGGCCCCTCTTCCTTAGGCTGGAAGTCCTTGAGAGTTTTCATAGAACACAAAAAGAGTTAATAGAAAGATTCTCAATTTGCAATATACAAGAAAATACTTAAGTCATTATATAATAGTCACATGTAATACAGAATAGAACCTTTATCTATTATACTTCTAAATAGAGCCTTCAAACATATTTACAACAGTCTTTTAACAATTAAATCTATAACCCAAGAGAACCAAAGAAGAGTTCACTTTTCTAACAATATTTATAATACAATGAATTAGCAAACTAATTTTAGGCATTAATTTTATTCACATTACAAATTTATAAACTGAGGCAAGCTGTTTTAAGATCATACTTTTCCATGCTAGCTGGGTATGAAGTTAGTTCTTTTGTTGCGGTTTAGGGGTTCAGGGGTCCTGGGACCCCAAAATCACAACACGTGGTTCCTCCCCGAAAGAATTTGACCCAAGCCTTCTTTCAGTCAAAGACAAGGTTTATTAGAACATTCATCATATTGGGCAGACTCTTAAGGAGTCTGAACATTAGTAAGCTATTGGCTAGATTTTAAGAATCTGAGCAGTGGCTAGATTATAAGAATCCAAGCCATGACTAGATTTTAAGAATCCAAGCAAAGAATCCAAACCGTGGCTAGATTTTAAGAATCTAAGTTGTGGCCAGATTTTAAGAATCCTAGTAGTGTCTAGATTTTAGGAATCTGAGCCTCTTAATGGAGACAAGATGGACCTTATATACAGAAAGACTATGGGAGGGATCTAGGATTGGTCAGGTAGTCCATGAGGTAATAGAATTACCAAGGATAGGAAGTGGCCTGGGGCCATAGGGAGGCGAGATAATGGAGGGGAGATTGGGTGTAGCCACAATGAAAGACCAGTTGATGGGATTATAGCCTCAGGGGAACACCAGAGATTTGGCCATGTGGGAAAGTCCGGGGTTTTTCCTTTCTGGGGTCTAGATTCATCATTCCCCCCTCAAAAAAATGGGACCCAAATTCTTTTGGTGTAAGGGGTGAAGGCCTCATCTTCTGAAATTGTTTCCTGGGGGCAAGGGGCATAGAGCTGTCCGTGCCTCGAGGGGGTCCCAAAGAGGAGGTTGATTGGAACTAAGCACAGGCTTCATCCAGTGAATGGTGTGGGGACATTGGCTGGTACTGGCTGTTTGCTACCAACTGTAGGTGAATGGCAAGTAGTCTGGAAGACATAAATCTGACAGAAAAAGTTGTAGGGTCCAGATACTAGATTTAGGACCCAACTTTGAGAGGATAAAACATCTTTAGCTCTGTTTGGATTCAGATAATTCAGTTTTCCAACCATGCAGTATCAAATCCACCTCATAGCCAGACTCAGGAATAGCCAAGTGGGTAACATTCCCTTTCAAAGCAATATAATGGGGAAGCTGAGCCGGGAGGATACCATCTTAGACTGAGGCTAAAATTGTCCTCTCAGCTTTTCCTGATGCTGACTTCCCACCAGTATCACATTCTCTGAGTAGCTTGTAGCATTTCTCTCAAGATGGTGGATTATTGATTATCAATGGATTATGACCCATCAGACAGTTCAAAATAAAATCCTATGAACTTTTACCTCAAACAGCAAGTTTTACTAATCACAGCTTAGGAAAACTTTTCCAGAATTTTCATCTCAAACTTAAAATTTATCCTAGAGTAAAAAGCCAATCATTAGAAATTTCTATACATTTGCAAATTCTCAGCAAGCCATTCATAACCCAAACAAGCTTTTTGGCTAGTTTACACATTAAAACAATAACCAACAATAGCTAAATTATTTTAGCGGTAACCAAATTATGAAAAGTTGCTTGACATAACGGATACAGAAAGTTCACCAATTTGAAACTTGAAACAAACCCATTACTGATCAGGTGACTTCAGTTTTGTTAAATGCACTTCTGAATTACTTTACATAGAGAATCAACATCTCATCATAACAGTTAAAACTACAAATTTATAAGAGCATGCTTACCCAAGTTCAGAGGCCAGCTTCTTTATCTTGAGCAGAATGTGCTGAACCTGGGTGTTGCTTCCAGGCAAAGGTTGACCCAGATCCCAAGGCCATTGCCAGTGGGGCCCATGCTGTAGCTGCTGCCCCTCCCCCCTCCTTCCTTTTCCCCAGGTGTGGGAGGATGAAATCAAAAGTGAGGGGTAAAGGGTGAAACTCTCTTCTCCTGTGAGAGGGGTTAACAGATATCCTCTTGACTCAATCTAAGGGAGCTGGAGAAAAGAGTGACCAGGGTTGTAAGAAGCAGTTCTAAACTCCTTAATGATCAATCACAAAACCTCCAGAATCTGCCAAGATATTTTTAGCTGTTCTAATTTTCCTCTGTAATCTCCATGAAGGAGAATTCAGGGGTGTAGAGGGAAGGGAGTAAGTAAGCCTCAGGGAACCAAAAAGCAACTGCAGTTTTTCCCCAATTCTCTAGCGCTAAGAGAACTGACAGAATTGGACATACACTTCTGGATGCCCTCTATGCTGTGGAAGGTGTACCCAGGTCCAATCCCTCGAACCAACCCAGTAGACTGAGAGCCTGAGAACATCAGATCGAGTGCGAGACAGCCTTGTAACTGCCTGCCCTAAAAAGCACCTCTAAGCCTTGGTGCTTGGAGAGCAACCCCAACGGCAGAGCAAGAAAGGGAGGGAGAGGAGGCTTACATACCTTCCAGTCTTGGCTGGAGAAGAACTTGGGGTTAGGCAGTTTCCCCGTATGGGCCACCAAAATGATGCAGTTTAGGGGTTCAGGGGTGCTGGGACCCCAAATCGCAACACTCGGGTCTTGCCTGAAAGAATTTGACCCAAGCCTTCTTTCAGCAAAAGACAAGATTTATTAGAACATCGGTCATATTGAGCAGACTCTTAATGAGTCTGAATATTAGTAAGCTATTGGCTAAATTATATGAGTCTGACCAGTGGTTAGATTATAAGAATCCCAGCCGTGACTAGATTTTAAGAATCTGAGCTCTGGCTAGGTTATAAGAATCTAAGCATCTTAAAGGAGACAAGCTGGACCTTATATACCGATAGACTGTGGGAGGGATCTAGGAGTGGCCAAGTATTCTATGAAGTAATAGAATTCCAGGGACCTGGACCTCGTGGCCAAGGGAGAATGAAGCCTAGATAGGGGGCCATACATAGGAAGGTAAGACAAAGGAAGGCCAGTCTAGGTTAGCCACAATGAAAGGCCAGTTGATGGGATTATAGCCTCAGGTGAAGTGGGAAAATCCAGGGATTTCCTTTCTGGGACCCAGATCCCAACCCCATCACTTCCACTTCAGAATTTTGCAGTTCTCAGGTTAAGCATTATAGAACCTTTTACCATAAATCCAGCAGAGCAGTACTGAAACTTATAACCATGTCCAAATAGCAATCTTGAAACATCTTATCTGATAAAACAATGGAAGAAATTCAGACTAATCATAATTGTCCCACTTAAAACGAAACCAGAATAAATCCAGTTATACCTGAATCTATTTTCCAAATGATATTATCCAAAATATTTAATAATTTCAATTATTAGTTTTATCCTTTACAAGAGCCATTTATTTCAAGTACTTCATATTATACAGCCTACTATTTTCAGCTAATCCACTGCCAAAGATTTAAAATGGCAGTCTCTTGTTTCAGGTTCTAATCAACCATAATTATCCTAATAGGGGATCATAATAGGGGAACAGCACATTCTGATGTACTTTTCAGGATAAAAATCAAATCTGGATCTATAATTGCTAATGATAACATTAAAGACATTTGGTGGCATTCCTTGCTCCCTATAATTTTTCTTTATTTAACTTTATATCACCAAAGAGCTCGGCCACATGCTTGTCTCTATCCTCTTACTTGTCCTGAGGGTAAGAGGTAGGGTAGAGGCCCTGGGAGGCAGCTTTGTGTTCCCACACCTGGCTTTGTAGCCCAGGAAGTCTGGCTGCCATATCTTAATAATAATTATTAAAAAAAAAACACATGCAGTTTTCCAAAATCTTATTTCTATGAAATTAAAACACCTTCTGTAAACCTTTTTCAACATGCTTAAATTTCTTCCTTCATTTCTCCATGTCTCTCCAATGGTCTTGACAACCACATCTTATTTCCTTCATATTCTTCTTTTAAGCTTCTTTACTTGCTCAATTCCTTTTAAAAAAAAAAATCATTTTGAACTTAAATACAAAAAGACAAAAAACAAATAACATTTCCATGTACACATGCAACGTAAAGAGAGGATTCAGTATAAAACCATGAATTTCCATTTCACGTTGGCTTGTCTTTCCCTCATGGATAGAAGAGTCACCATTAAATCAATTACATCTTCTCCAGTAGGATTGTATATAGCTTTAAATATATTAATTAAATTGAATAGATTAAATTATGTAAATATATAGTTACATAAAATATATTAAATTAAATTTATTAATTAAAATAAATATTTAAATGTAACTTTGAAGTGATCTATTATTGTTCCAGAGTCCTCATCAAATCTAGGGATGGTACTTCTCCAGGTGGAGAGACCAGAGGGGCTGAAAGGTTTGTGTTGTCTAATAAAAACTGTGTTATCCTGAGTAGCAATCTTATACAGAGGGGAGATGTATTTAGATGTCCTAATTGTTTTTTTTACTTTCTGTTTTCCCTGGCTCAGTTAAGTGTTCCTCTAAGGAAGTCTCTTTTGATGTGCTATTTTTGTTATTCTTAGTTCCTATTATAAAAATAAAATCCTTAAAACACACAAAAAACCAGGACAAAATGACTGCACAGAAGGACACAGACAAAACAGGAATACAGCAAAATAAACACACACTGGTGGAAAAACAGTCTCAGAGACCAATTTAAAAAAAAAAGTGTAACTAAGTGGTACAGACCACTGGCCCTAGAGTCGGGAGGACCGGAGTTAAAATCTGGCCTCAGATACTTGATGCTAACTGTGTAACCCTGGGGCAAGTCACTTAACCCTGATTGCCTCGCTAAAAAAATTTATCTTTTGCTGATTCAAATCCCAATTAATAAGAGGGTAGGAAATGACTTTGGGGTACACTTTCTGGAATTTAAAGGTACAGGAAGCCTTCCTGAGCAAACGTTTAGTTCATGAAAACACGAAGCAAAAACCCAGAAGTCACCTTTCCTCAAAGCAAACACATATTTGTGCTGTTATTTTCAATTTGGTCCTTACTAGATGTCACCTGACACCATGTTATCATACATATACACAGAAAAATACTTACAAATATCCATTTGAAATCAATTGATCTGTGATTTATGTATTTCCCAAAGATCTAGACAAGGACAGTGATAGCTCACTAGGTCTCTCAATTTTCCTTGCAAAAAGAGCACCAAAAACCTTGCCTCGTAGTTTACAGAAAACATCAAGGCTGTTTGCCTTGAGTTCCCTCTTCTCATCTCTTCCTCACCTCATTTCATTCATCTGCCTTCTGCTACTATCTCCTCCTTCACCTCTGTCTCACATGAAAATATGGCTTTGTTCCTTACTAAGGCTCACCACTCCTCCTGCTCAAACAATTCCATTCCATCTTGTCTCCTCCAACAGTTTGACCCCTCTGTCATCCCCACTCTTTTATTTATTTTCATTCTCTCCCTGTCTACTGCTTTCTTCTCTACTGCCAACAAACATTCCCAATGTCTCTCTTATCCTCAAAAAAACCCCCCAAAAACCCTCACTAGGAGATCCTTCCATCTCCACCAACCACTTTCCTCTTCTATCTCTTCTGTCCTTTATGGCCAAATTCCTTGAAAAGGCCATCTACAATAGATGCCTCCACTTTTTTTTTCCCTCTTCATGTCCCTTAACTCCTTATAATCCAGCTTCAAACCTCATTATTCTGCCCAAACTGCTCTCCCCAAAATTACCAGTTACCTCTTAATTGCCAATCCAATGGCCTTTTTTCAGTCCTCATCCTTCTTGACCTGTCTACATACAGCCTTTGACACTATTGATCACCTTCTTCTTGACATTCTTTTTTCTCAAGATTTTGAAGATACTTCTTTTTCCTGGTTTCCTACTTATCTAATTGCTCCACGTCTTTTCCTGGATCTTTAACCAGGTCATGTATATGATATTCTAGAATGTCTGTCTCTCCCCAGGGTGTGTTGACTCCATTATACCAAAGTCTAAATGAAATAGCAGTCAGAGAGAAGGAAAGATTTTCCAGTGGGTGGAGGCTCAAAGCTATTCTGATCGAGAAAATCCAAACCAACTACATTCCTTAAACTTAGGATATGGTCGACCGCCCACAGAGAAGTGGAACTGGTGGATTAAAGATAACCAATTCTCTGAGAAGTATAGAGAGGTTAGGACTTCCTTAAAACACCCACAACAGGGTAGAGAGCATAACCCTCAAGATGGGTGTGGGAATTTCCAAAGTCCATTTGTGATAAATGGGATTGGAAAAATGACTGGCAATGCCACCTGGTGGCTAAATATGTATTAAATCTTGCTTAACCTTTATTTGATGTGTGAAATCTCTTCTACAACATTTCTACAGTGTCTAGGCCCGTAGTGGTGCACAGTAGTCACTGAGCCCCTGGGATAGAACATGACTGGTATATATCTCAGCTGAAGAATTTTATGAAACAAGCTATGTTTTGCGAGTAAGAGCAGAGAGTGTTGAGCTAGGGGGCTGCAGGGTGCCCTCTTCACTAAGAGCCCTTTCAGATCTCGGCTCAAGTGTGGATTATTGGGTACATGCCTGGGGGAGCTTGGCATTTAAAGAGGAGAGTCAGTCACTTTCTTATCTTTTCTGGCTCTTTTTGGTCCTATCTCAGAGGTCCAAGGAAAATCTTAGGTTTGATTCTTAGCTAAGGTGTCCCCAAAAGGGAGTAGATACACAATTTAGTACAGTGGAGATCAGAGATAGAACAGCTATTTACCTTAAAACACAAAATGATTTTCAACACTCATTTACAAAGACTTCTGAAAAGTCATTTTTACCTTCACTTTGGCTTTTTACAGCCCCAACACCTCCCTCAAGGTCCCTGTCTTCAGGCAAGGCTCACCCTCCTGACGGGGGACATTTTATTTTATTTTATTTTTTTTGACATCTTATTTTCTGATAAGCATTGTAGGAGCTTTCTTCCTGAAGTGTCACCAGAACCAATTGAGGAAGTGAGGAATTCTGAACATCCAGTATAGGTACTCATGAAAAGTTCATTTCTCACTGTTGTCTGGTCACTTATGCTCAGGATAAGAAACACAAAGCAGAAGAGACAGGTAAGGACCAGGCTTAGGCTCCCCTAAGCAATGCATGCTCTAGCTGCCATGTGCAAGCAGCCATCATTGATGCTGGATAAGAGGTGCCGCTCACCCCATCACAGGAAAGTCCTAGTGATAGAAAATCATGCTATGCATTCTGGAAAGAAGGAGAAGACAGTCACAAAGTTGATGTTGCCTCTCTCTTTAAATTCTATTGAGTGGGAAGCTCTTCCTGGCTCACTCTTTTGATGCATCTCTGCTGTCCCCTGATGTCTTCTTGGTAGCTGAAGTACTGCTCTGTCATCCTAAAATGCTGAGTGAGTCCATTAGTATTGAGCACAGATGTCCCTAGAAGTGACCCACGGTGGGGGAAGGGGTGTAGATGAATCCCTGAAAGTCTATCACTATGATGGTGCTGAATGAACTGAAATCTGCCTCGTTGGTCTAATTCTGCCCTCGGGTCTAAGCAAAACAAGTTAAATATTTTCCCTTATTTCATTATTAAAGTTCCCTTATTTCATTGTTAAAGTTCAATGTAATATTTAATAATAAATGTTCTTAAGGAAAATGCATGATACATATTATATATATCTATATATAAAGTTATGCTGTTGAAAATTTTCTAAAATGAGAAAGGAAGTACCTTAAAAATGGAACACCAATTAACAATCATCTATTAAGTACCTACTATATGCCATGTATTGTACTAGGTGCTAGGTCTAGAAATACAAGTGTAAAACCGTTTTCTGTTCTCAAGTAGCATATTCTACTACCATCCAAATAATAGACACACACGAATTATTTTATAAACCAAATTGAGTCTGGTGTCCCTTCTTCTTGGGGCTTCATTTTATGACTAGATATAGAGTACCTCCGTATAATTGTGTTATATGTAGTTTGTAAGTTCAGTTTGTCTATAGCGTTACTGACGCCACCAAGGTCAGAGATCCCATACCCTAAAGAACAGGCAGCTTCATTTGCTCCATGTCTGTAGACATTGACCTTAATATTGACCACCTCTCTCACGTGTGCCTGTCAAGGGGGAATGGGTGAGATTGTCTGCAGATTAGTACAAATCATAGGGAAAACAACCACATTTTATTATCATCAGTTCTGTGTGACTGTTATGGCCTAAAGGTGGTGCTGTTTCTCAAGGAAAGAAGTTGCCAGGTTTTGAATTATGCAAGTATTAAGTATTTAGAGTGATATGTACCCATTTTTGATGTTGTTAAAACAAAATGTCACCCAGATCTTAACTCCTACTGTTTTAGGAAGTTTCCCCCTGAAGTCTATATTTAGTCTATGAATACATTCACTTTTTCATAGATTTAGCTTTTATTTTTAAAACTAAAAGATTTAATTGGTTTGTTCTGTTATCGGTTTTTTTTCATGGAGTCGTGGAGTCATAGAATGTTAAAACTGGACAGCGTGTTAGAAATAATTTCATTAAATCTATTTGTCTATAAATAAATTTGAGAGGACATTTTATTTTTAATTTTTTAGAATTCGATTCTAGATTCTAGAATTTAGAGGCTGTGAGGTAGTGCAATGGATAGAGCATAGTTGTTATGAGGATCAAATTAAGATAATATTTATAAAGTGCTTAGCACAGTGCCTGGCACATAGTAGGCACTATGTAAATACTTATTTCCTTCCCTATACCGTAGCTGCCTTTGAAGTTTTTTTTAAAGATTGTATTAATTTCAAAATTATTTAAAGGCTAGAGAAATCATAATTTAGATAATATGATATATTAATTCATTTAAAATTCTTTCATTGATAATAACATGATGATGTCAGAACTAAATTTAAGAGGAGTGTTTATGGGAATATCTTTTTTTTTTATACAATCTTTCTTTCCTATGTTCATTGTCAGTGCAGTACTAGGATTCACTTAAAAGAGAATTTATAAAGGGATTTCCCTTCTAAGAATACTATCACATTGGACATATTTATCTGAAAATATAAGATGAGATTTATCTTACTTCCTATAGAAAGCAGATGTGTAAAAAAAAATGAGACTTGACAGGAATCTTGAGCAGAATTTTAAATTCTCTTCTACCAAGGCTTTTAAAAGGGTGGTCGATGATGTTCCTCTAGATATTCTGTGGTGTTGGTCTTCTATAATATTTATAGTCACCATAGTATAAGGGCCCAGAATCTTTTCTCTGGCATGAGTCAACTAGGTAGAGTGCTGGCCTTGGAATCAGGAAGACTTCAATTCAAGTCTTGCCTCTGACTTTTACTAGCTATGTGATCTTGGGCAAATCACTCAATCTCTCATAGGTTCAGTTTCCTTATCTATAAAGTAGAGATAACAAAACACCTACTCACCAGGTCATTGTAAAGATAAAATGAGATAATATAGGTAAAGTACTTTGCAGACTCTAATGCTGTCAATTATTCTGAAGTCATACATTATTCCATCACTTGATATCTTCAACCACAGCTGGTTGTTGCTGTTGTTTAGTCATTCAGTCGTGTTGGACCCTTTGTAGTCCCATGGACCATAGTATGCCAGGCCCTTCTATACTCCAAGTATCTCTCAAAGTCTGTCCAAGTTCATGTTCGTGATCTCTTTATGGTCCAAGGGACTCTCAAAAGTCTTCTCCAGCACCATATTTGAAAACAACTGAGCTCTCTTTATGGTCCAGCTCTCACCACCATACATTGCTACTGGAAAAACCATACTTTTGACAATACAGACCTTTATTTTATAAAGGAGGATTCATGCATTGGGCTAAGTGCCTCTAGTAGTTACTAAACCTCTGAAGTATCTTTGAATTTTGAGGTCTTTGAATCTCTTAATGAACTTCAGGGATCACCTCATTAATATCTCATCAGAAGTAGTATTCACACCATTCAACCTGGGTAGAGTTTTTTTCCAGTGGCAAACAGAAGCATATGAGGTATAGTAGATAGTTCAGCGACCTTTTGTTAGCTGATTTAGAACAGAAATGGACTGAAAAGTTTGAGAACTTCTGAATTAGATGCTTGAATCTTTTCTGTCTGAAAAACATTGTTTTACTTAAATTGCCTTCTTTCTTTATTGAAATCTCCCCTTTTACATTGACTATATTCCTAGGATTTAGAACTAGAAGGAACTTTAAAGATGGTTTAGTCTAACTGCCTCATTTTACAGATGAAAAAACTGTAAAACTGTAACTTACCCCAATTCACCCAAGTAGTAACAGAGCTGAAATTTGAACCTGGGTCCCCTGAGTCCCCAAATAGCACTCTTTTTATTATTCCAGGGTGCCTTTCATCAACCTCCCATCCCATTTGGCCCAGCTAGTAACACTCATCCCTTTCTCCTCCTCTCCAAAGCTTTGAGCTAAAAGAGATTTTATTACTAGGTGGCCATCAGGAGTGTAGTGCTCAGCTATGATAGAAAAGATAAGTTCTTCAGTTTTAAGCCTGCTGCTATTGGAAATGGAAAATAACAGAGAAAGGCATATGAATTTGGTTTTCTTCAGATTTTGGAATCTTATAATTTTAATGTTGGAAGGTACTACAGAAATCATCTAGTCCCACTCTGCTTAGGGTCATCTAGACCTTACTCTGAGAATAGGGAGTAGGGAGTGCATGTTGGTGGCATTATGTCTTTGACCTCACAACTGAAGTTGTGCTTTTAGCGCAACAGTGTATGACTAGCACAGAAAGATGGGCATTTAGCAGAATGATACTATCTGGCACTCTTGATTGGGATAAAATATGGCTAACAAGTGGATACTGAAAATTTTCCCATCCATGCTAATTCCTAAGAAAGTCTGAGAAAAATCAATAGTAGGAGAAAAATTTACTGCATTTTCTTTTTCCGTTTCCTTTTAGGCCTGGCCTAGGGACTATGCTAATTTGATACTATCTCATGGTAGACTATGATACTTTTGAGTTATCTTGCAGGTTTTAGCAAATTTTTATTCCTTTTGCATGTGACTATTCACATCTTGTCATAAGTAAGATAATAGAGGAAAAGAAACTGAAGCAGCTGCTAACATTACTTCTGTGCTAAAAGCAGGGTATTATTTTGTAGTTAATAGATTCCAAGTTGACCAATGGGAAATAGCCGCTAATTGTGCCTTTGTTCATCAAAGTTGTGTGAGAGAAATTCATGATTTATGGAATATGGGGAAACAGGCTTATGAGGGACATTTGTTGGAGCTAGCAGAGATCTGCTCTGCCTGGTTTTAGTTTATGGAATCACAGAAGTTTGGGGGATCTTACTTTTGGCCATATGTGACTGAGGGTCTTTCATCGTGGAATAACAAAGGGTCTCCTAATTGGCTGCTGCACTGGTAAAGCTGATGGCTCTTTAAAAGAGGAGAGAGTGTCTAACTGGTTTCTTAGTTGTGGCTCTCCAAGGGACAAGATGTGGTCCCAGTGAGGGTTGGGGAAGGACAGGGTCTCTTTCTATTCCCATGTAATGGTGATCCCATCATCAAGGTGGGTACATGAAAGGACTTAACCAGGAGAGATTTCACTGGGGATCCTGGATGTCTTTGCCTTTCTTTGTATTTGTTCTTGCCTGATCTTGGCAAAAGACTATCCCAAGATGAAGTGTTCAGGGTACCTTGTGAGTATTCAAAGGGCTGGAGGTCTGCAGCAGCAGCAGCAGCAGCACTAGTCACTGGCATCAGGCTGTAGTACTGTCCCATGAAATCACACTGACTCAAGGCAGGTGAATCTTCTGCATCAGAGAGTTCAGCTACCAGAGAAAAATACCAAGCTTGGCTGTCTGATCCTACACTTCCTAGTGTTGAGGTGTAATGTGGAATGCTTAATTGGTAGTATAACACACCTGCTATATGCTAATATTTTAAGCCTCCCAACTGATTGTAACTGTAATTATAAGTTGTTACTGATTGCTATTCTAATAACATAGTTAATATACACTGTAATTCTTTCTAGGATGGCATTCTTTTTTTTTATTAGGAGGATTAACTATCTGTCCCATGTTGTTCAGTCATTTCAGTCATGTTTGACTCTTTGTGACCCCATTTGGGGTTTTCTTGGCAAAGATACTGGAGTGCTTCGCATTTCCTTCTCCAGCTCAATTTACAGATGAGGAAACTGAGGCAAACAGGGTTAAGTGACTTACCCAAGATCCCACAAGCTAATAAGTGTTTGAGGCTGAATTTGAACTAAAAAAGTTGAGTCTTCCTGAATCTAGGCCTGGCACTATATCCACTGTGCTACCTAGCTGCCATTTCTCTTATATCTAATTCATGTGCATTGAGTATCTCTTTTTTTCTGCTTCTTCTTTTTGGTGAGACCCTAGGATTGACTCAAAAGGAAAATATGTCCAAAAATATAAGAAAAATGAGCTGATGTGTGTGTGTGTGTGTGTGTGTGTGTGTGTGTGTGTGTGTGTGTGT
>NW_020954587.1:13969463-14033075 GCF_900497805.2 Vombatus ursinus | reverse complement strand
TGTGTGTGTGTGTGTGTGTGTGTGTGTGTGTGTGTGTGTGTGTGTGTTAATGAACCAGTGGGTAGGAGAAAAAGGATAACTGATCCAATATTTAGAGGAAGGCTCCTCTAGTACTGAACATGGACCACAGCTAAGATGATTGAGTAAAGAAGAAGGAGTGGTGTTGGTCATCAGCTACTATGAGTCAAGTAGGGTCTCTAAATTCTAAATATATTTTACAGGCAACTTCCACACAATACATATTGGCCATTTCTAAATTATACATATTTTGTGTTGGGTAAGTTATCCCCAATTACCCACAGAATCAGTTGTATTAAGAACATTTCTGTGTCTGAGATCAAATTCAAACCATTAGACTTCCAAATTTCAGAGAATATAAATACTTCTGGTCTTTTAAAAACTATTAGCAAGCATATGCTTATTGAAATGATAGCAGTATCATATCACTGTTTGGTAATTATCACTCCAACACTAGACAGCCCAGACTTTGAAAGAGAAAGTCCCAGAACCTAATCCTTTCATGTTTTCAACACGTTTGTGAAATGATAATTATAAAATAAACTAACCTCCAAAGGAAATCTTTTGATTGACCAGTTTTTTAAATCTCTACTTGAGATTTCCATGCACTTTTATTTTCGAGTAAAAAATGATTTATACCACCAAACAAAACAGCAATTACATTTCACAATAAGAAGCCATTCCAAAGTGAGGTTATTATCGAATTGCTGCATGCTTAGGGAGATAGAGCTTTTGCCTTTGGAAAATGACTCAGGACCTCATTACATGGCAACAGAGCCTTATGTAATTCAACCTGTCTGGTGCAATGAATCTGTTAGGTCTAGATCTGAAAATGTCATAGGTTTACCAGTGGAAAAACCATAGTGGCAAAAAGATATGCAAATAAAACTGAAAATAAAATTATTAAAAAAAAACCCCAGGTACTTTAAGTGAAAGAATTCCACAATTCCCTTAGCATAAAATAGTTCTTTTGTAAAGTTTAGTGGCTCATGTGTTCTGTAGGTTCTAATATCTTCATCCATTATACTCTATTTTAGGTAAGAATAAGAAAATATAATCATGTAACATATATTTGTGATTTTGATTGTCATTTATCAAAGAACATTTTTAGTTTTTGTTTATTCATTCTTATCTTATTCTTTTTATAAAAATTGTCAAAGCACTTTTACCCCCATTGAGTTCTCTTGCTTCCATGTTTTTTTTAAAATTTATTTTATTTTAAACTCATGGAATAGAACAAGCATTTCCACAGCATAGCACAATAAAAAAGATGATTGCACATGAAACTGCAAATCTACCATGTACAACTTGCTATTCCCTTCAAACTTACAACAAAGTTATTACATAAATTTCTTCTTTTTTTTCTTCCCCCCCCCCACCAGGGATGGCCACTATTAGACACAAATGTATATGTAAAATTATTCTATGTATACTTCCATTTATCATTTCTTTCTCTGGATGCAGATAGTGTCTTTCTTCATATGTCCTTTGTAGTTAATTTGGGTATTTATAATAGTCAAAATAACTTATTCCCTCAAAGTTGTTCTTAAAACAATATTGCTGTGACTGTATACAATATTCTCTTGGATCTGCTCATTTTGCTCTTCATTATTTCATGAAAATCTTTCATGTTTTTCTAAGCTCATTGAGCTCATCATTTCTTGTAGCACAAGAGTATTCCATCACAACCACAAATCACAACTTGTTCAGCCATAATGTAAGAGAGATATATCAAGAGACATAACAAGGGTACTATTATTTTATATTGTTTTACAAACTTAAGATTGTGGTACCAATGGCAACATTTGCTTTGTAAAAAAAAAATGAATCTTCACATCACATGTTTCTTGACTCATTACTATTGACTCAATTTGTAAAATAATGTCCATTTTAAGATATTCTCAGTTCTGTGAATGGTCAATTAAAAAGTCTTGTAAAACTTAAAACAGCAATGGCAAGCTACAAAGACCCCAGACCAGCAGGAGTTGCAGTAGAATTGTAATTTTCCATTTTGGAGACTGACTGAATGAAAGTAAAACCATAACAACAAAGAGAAATGCTCTAAATGTAAATTCTGTGAATGAATGTTTCTGGTATAGTTTAACTTTTTATGCTTATAAATGTTTCATGAATAAAAATAGTTCATGTGTGAAACTACAAGGAGTTCTTGGTAAACCCTACAAATTTCATATCACAGGATTCTAGATTTAGATCTGGAAGCTCATCTAGCCCAACCTTTTTATTTTAGAGATTTGGAAATTGAGGCACAGAGAGATTAAGTGACTTATCCAGAGTCACTTGGCTAGTTAGTGTCTATGGTAGGATTCAGAGACAGTTCTTCCTGCCTTCTTGACCTCCAGTCAAATATTTACTAGTGAAATACTTGGCTAGTGTGGCTAGCTAAACTGACTTCATTTACTTCTAAAAAAATAGAAAGAGGAAAGTCTTAAGTCCTATTTTAAACTAATTGCTTTAATTTGTGTTCTGAGATGGGGGTTAGTGAGTAGGGGAGAGAGGGAAGATTAAGGTGTCTCTATTTTTCACAATTAACTACGTGGCAGTAAATTGCCAGACAAATATTAACACAAGATATCCTAATTCCCTGGCTATTGATTGCACAGTAGTAGACAACAATCAGAATTATTTATTATCTGTGTCACAACACAATTATTTTTGTATTTTTGTTCCTGGTATTGACTTGAGGAAACTAGGTGGAGCAGTAGGGCAGCTGGGTGGCACAGTGGAGAGAGCACTGGCCTGGTGTTTGCAAGACCTGAGCTTAAATCTGGCCTCAGATACTTACTAGCTGCGCGACCCTGGACAAGTCACTTAACTCTGTTTCTTAATCTGTAAAATGAGCTTGGGAAGGAAATGGCAAAGCACTACAGTATCTTTGCCAAGAAAACCCCGAATGGGTTCACAATTATTCAGACACAACTGAAACAACTGAACAACTGACTTGAAATTTCATTTGTGTTAGGGAACTCACAGTATGGAAATTTCCTTCATTGAAGCAAAAAGTTTCATAATTGAAGCAAAATTAGGAGTCACTGAGAAGGTAAGTGACTTACTTGTCCATGGTACTAGAGTTAGTCAGAGGCAAGGCTGGAATTCTAGCCTTTTTTCACTTCCAAGGCTGACCTTCTATCCACTATTCCATTCTGTCTCTCATTTCTGTGTAAATTATAGTGAAGGCATATTTTTGTGTTATTTACAGAAGCCAATTAATTTTTTTAAAGTAATTGTCCATTTCACCACAAACCTGAAATTCCCATGGTAGAGGTGTTTAAGCTACTATATATGCCCTAATCATTCTGATTTAATGTTTAAGGTTATGACATTCTTTCTTTTCTGGTTTGTTAAACTGGAAGGCCATTTCTAGGGAATTTCTACTTTTGTGTTTTCTGCCTCTCATGTAAGAGGCTTTAAATTGAAGGTAAATTGAAGGGGTGATAGTGATAATTTTACATCTTGAGATGAAGGATTCCTTGGGCTGAAAACATTTCATTTCAAAGATACTGAAAGAGAAGGGGAAGGATTTCTATCACTTCTAAACTCTTGGGGAAAAAAATCACCTTGAAGCTATAATCATTCTCAGGCTTCTAAAATAGTTAGAAAGCATATAGTTGTAGATCATTATCAGCAGAATTTCAACAAGGCTAAAACTCAAGCCCAGTGTTTATTTCTGAGCGGGGAGTTTCATCAGGGTGTCTTGGCATATTGTACTAAATGTGTGGATATTAATTTCACAGTTTTCACAGCTAAGTTAAACATAGGTACATGTCATAAATAGGGAACAACCTAAAGCGTGACTGCGTCAGCAGGGATTTCACAGTTTGCAATTTTAAAATTTAACCGTGTCCCTAAGGGCCAATCAATATTGGTGGCAATTATTCTTAGTACACAGTCCAAATGAAATAGGTGTCTTTCTTTCTTTTGTTTCTTTTTTTTTTTTAAATCAAGGTGGGTTATAGCAAAATAGAAATAAGTGAATTCCCTGGGGTGTGGCAATAGGGCCCAGAACAGCTGCAGCTAGTTTATATCAGGTCTCTTTTACCTATTCCTGGGGAATAGCCCAATAATGACCCTATTATTTTAACTCTTAGACCTGAGCAATGCACTATATGAATTCAGGAAAGCCTAGCATTTCTCAAGCAAGAAGAGAAGTTAAAACTCTGCATAACCTCATATAGCAGCTACTGTGAGCATTACATTACACAATGGTTTTTATTTACACTCTTCTGTTTCTAAGCTTTAACCTCTGGAGGGCCGAGGAACTCTCTGGAACACAGGGATGTTTTCACGATGCAAAGTTAGTTTATATTCTAGAAGGAAAGAAAGGTAAAGATGTTTTTACAAAGAGCAAATTCTGCAACATGCAAATCTGTAGAATTGATTTATTGAAAAATTAGGGATCTGGGATGGTGTAGGATTATTGGAAGACTTTGAGTGAGAACAGTTTAAAATAATCTTAATCTATTGCCAAGTGGGGTTCAAATTCAAGTAAATTGAAACCTGGTTTGTTGAGGGTCACCCAGAGGGAATTAGATTTAAAAGATTAAAAATAAACATCAATAACAAAAACAAATCCCCAAATATCAGGCAAATAAGGAAACATATGAATACATGAAGTGTTATCCAAAAACCCTAGGGTTTGGGGGGGGGGTGAGGGTGATGGTCCCTGACTATCTTCATCTTGAGAAAGAGTCTTCTTTGGGTGTCAACCCTGGCTGAATACTCCATCCAGCTTTTCTTTCTGTGTAGGCAATAGCCTTAAATTGTCATCATCATGTCACTTACACATCTGCTTATAAAAAAGATGATTTACTTCTATAATTTTTGGTTCCCTGAAAATCTCCCCCCCAATATTTACAATGATTCATTTGAACTTATAAAGAAATAGAACATACTATAGAAGAATTAGAACAATTTTTGGAAAGATGTCAGAACAGGTTTGTGTTAAGGCCATAAATAATAAAAGAAGCAATGGAAAGAGTGCTAGATTTGGAGACAATGGTCCTGAACTTAAATGCTGTCTTAACTACTCACTACCTATTTAATGTCTGGCAAACCACTTTACTTTTTGGGGCCTCAGTTTCCACAGGTTTAAGATGAAGGGGTCCTAGAATCAAAAGCCTAACAGCAGCATTTTCTTTTTTTTCTTTTTGCAGAATTTAATTTTTTTTAAAATAATGAATGAATGCTTACAAAATGTTATTTTTTTAGGTTATACATGTGCGATCATCTTAAACATATTTCCACATTAATCATGTTGGGAAAGAAGAGACAGAACAAAAGGTAAAACCATAAAAAAAAGACCAAAAAACAAAAAAAAGTGAAAATAGTATGCTTTGATCTTCATTCAGACTCCAGAGTTCTTTTTCTGGATGTGGATAGCATTTTTTCATCATGAGTCTTTTGGAATTCTCTTGTAACATTGTATTGCTGAGAAGACTGAAGTCTATTATAGTTGATCTTTGCACAACATTGAGCAGCATTTTCTTAACTCACCAGTCTCTTTTACTTGGCTGGCTAGAATGTGGCCCTTTGCTCTCCTTGGTAAGCATCATATGAAAGGGAGTTCCTTTCCCCTCCCTCAACATCCTTTAAAGATTGAGATGCTGTCTTTCTTGTGAAGTTGTTTATTTGCCATTAAAATGTGAAATGAAAATGCAAACAAATCAATGTGGAGATTCTGAGTAGAGTCTTTCAAGGTCAGAAAGTTCTATCTTCCTCTTCAAAATGTCAGAGGCTTCAGCTTTTCAGACACAAATTCTGGTACCTTTTAGTGAAAAATTTCAGAACAAAAAATAGCTACTAGTGAATTGATGATGTTTAAACCACAAATGCCTCCAACCCCCTCTGCTAGCACAATCAGACAGCTGTTGTTAGAAAGCATTTCGATAAAATAATCTATTACTTATAATATGGTTGGCAGTTTTATGTAGTAGAAAGAACATGACAGTGAGATTCAGAGAACCTGGGTTTGCCTTTTGGCTCTTCCTCTTATTACCTTGTGTGACTTTATGTGACCATGGACAAGTCCCTAAACTCTAAGGGCCTTAGTTTCCTCATCAGCAAAATGAGGGTGTTGGACCAGATCACCTCTGAGGTCTCTTTCAGCTCTAAATCTATGATCCTATTAACTCCATGGTATTTTCTGTTTGTTGTTTAATTACTTGACTTTTTTTTCTCAATCTGTTTGAGAGAGTATATGAAACTTTTGGTGAATGAGTAGTTGGGAATCAATATTGTAAAGTTTCAAAAAACAACCCCACTTTCCTTTTTTCCCTTCTTTTGAAAATGTCTCAGAATAAAAAAAGACATGATTTTAATAGTGATATGTAGTTCACTATCATTAGACTTTTGTTTTGGGTTAATGCCGCTAATTAGTTTCTATTCTTGACTTTTTCCAATTAAGGCAAAGATGTCTTGGTGCTAAACACCTGGGCAGATCACCTAATTAGATGAAAGGAACACATATACTGTTTTCAGATGATTATTTTAGTGCTTTCAGGTTCCAGTGTTGAGGAAGAGTTCACTTGCACTCTTTGGTAGATTCCTGGAACTAACTTCTAAGTCCCAGGGATTCTTTGCCCAGATTTGATTCAAGTTACATTGATGTGTTCTTTCACACATTTAAATGAGATGATATATGCTAAGTGTTTTATAAACTTTAACGCAGTATGTAACTTTCAGCTCGTGTTATTCAAATGGAGCTCTGAAGCATGATGTATTGGCATGGTTATTACCTCTGTGTTGTTATGCATACTGTAATCCATCCATCCATGCCTGCCCATCCTGGACACTTCCTGCCTGTCTCCTATCATAAGTTTGCCACAGGGCAATCCAATGTCATAGGGGCCATACTCAATTTCTCTTGACAATATGGAAGATCTCTCATACTTCATGTTTGATTAGTTCATCTTCTTTTTTCATTCACTTCTTTGCAAACCTTCTTTCTTCCAGCTCTTTGTTGTTTCTCATGTATTTAGATATTTGGAATGGACTTTGGGTATAATGCTGAGGTTATTAGGAAAGCTGTGGAATGAACTTTGGAGACCTGTGATCAATGGCAGATATAAAGTCCTCATCGCTTGTCTATGTGAGCCTCTGGGAGTTGAGCTGTGACCAGGTTTGAAAGGATGATTTCTTTTCCCTCTAATCTAAAAGGAAGAAGAGAAGTGAAATCTTTCAAGAGCCAAGAGGTAACCAATGAATTCCTGATAGGATGGGATTGCTTCATAGATGAGTGCTAAGAAGAGGGAGAACTAAAGAGTGCTTCTCAGCACTACAGTTATTGCTCTTGCTATTCTGACTGTTAACTAATTGGCAGGGAAAGAATGCTAACTGATTGCCCAAAACAACAATAATGAAACTCCTACTCCTCCATTTAGATGATGCAGTAGATAAAGAGCTGGGCCTGGAGTTAGGAAGATCTGAATTCAAATTCAGCCTCAGACATTTACTAGCTGTGCGACTCTGGGCACTTAACCTCTGTTTGCCTCAATTTATTCAACTGTAAAATGGGGATAATAATAGCACTTACCTCCCAGAGTTGTTGTAAGGATCAGAGGAGAAAATATTTGTAAATTGTCTGACACAGAGGCATTTAGTAAATGTTTGTTCCCTTCCCTTCTCTCCCCTCCCCCATTTCATAATTCACACTGGTAATCCTCCTGAAACTATTTTCCATTTCCTGTTGCTTTAAAAAAGTCCATTCACTTTCTGTATTGGTCAAGTGTTCTCCTGCCCCAAAGAAACCAGTTTCTCTAAGATAATGTTTACAATGTGTGCATATGTCCTGAGGGGAAAGGGGAAGGGGAAGCAAAATTAGCAGAAACAGAGAATGGAAACTATGATAGATTGATGCATGAACAAACAGCATCATTAGAAGAAAGCTAGAAAGAACTACTTCCTATTACAATGGCATATATATATATATATATATAGCGTGCTCTGTGTGTGTGTGTGTGTGTGTGTGTGTGTGTGTGTATATATAGCTATATATAGGCTGGATGCCTTCATAAGTATGATATAGCATTGGTATGGCAGAAGCTGAGATATATACTACTGACATCAGGAAAAGGAGATGGAGCCAGGGAAAGAGGATCCTCTGGACCTTAAAATTTAGTAGGTGACCTCATCATAAATTCCTTATCTATCCCACCTGGACTTCTAAGACCATTCATTGGAAGTGATGGTGACTATTGAGATTGGGGACTGCATTGCTGTCCTGGACAGAGCAGTGTAAGGATTATCATGTTCCAGTTTTTCTGTAAGAGACATTTGAGAAAAAATATTTTCCCTATCTTTAAATGGAAGTGACAATACATGGAGTGACAAAAATTACCCATAGCTGGGATACACCAAAGTGAGCTTGAAATTTTCCAAGGAATTTTCTGGCATCAGCAGGGCAGTGAGTATGTCTAAATTTACTCTCTATCAATGGAATGTCAGCACAAATTGGAACCAATTACAGTCTGATCAAAATATTAGTTGTTGTTCAGTCATTTCAGTCATATGACTCTTTGTGACCCCATTTGGTGTTTTCATGACAAAGATATTGGAGTGGTTTGCTATTTCTTTCTCCAGCTCATTTTACAGATGAAGAAATTGAGGCAAACAGGGTTAAGTGGCTTGCCCAGGGTCACACAGCTAGCAAGTGTTTGAGGCTGGATTTGAATTCAGGGCTTCCTGACTCCAGGTCTTGTGTTCTATCCCCTGTGCTACCTAGCTGACATAAAATACTAGTACGATATTGTAAATAAGAAACTTCGACCATCCATTCAGCCTCCTGGAAGACAGAGAGGCACATAATAACAGTTACCAAAAGAACACTGACTCTTCAACCTTAGAATGGGATCCTCAGAAATTTGATTTTGGTGATTCTTTCATACCAGAATATTGGATGAAATGCTTGAGGCAAAAATTCAGCAAAAGCTACAGCCATGTTTCCCTACTCCTTATTCCACTCTGATCTTGCTTTTACCTAGTGTGGAACCAGGCCATCACAATACTTTCTGTAGTCTCCCTTCTATGACATCACTTTTGGACGAGCTCTATCCCTAATTCCATTTCTAACTCATTTTTGTGTCTAACTCCATGTCCAACCCTAATTCTGTGCCTAACTCTGTGTCTGACCCTAAATTCTGCATCTATTGCTGCTTCTCACTCTAATTTCAAGTTGTACAAAGCCTATTAGACCTCCCCAATGGCTCAGAAACAGATGTTTCAAGTGAAGAAGACTGTGTACTGTAATGCCACAATCAGTTCAAATGGGGGATAAGACAGAACCCTACTTCCTAGGGGCACTGCTCTTCATTACTATACTAATGACATTATATTGAGTAGGACAGACAAAGTCAAAGTGGCAGAGTTCTTAAATTTTGTGGTTGTTCATAACAGGAACAAAGATGGGCAGGAACAATATTAATTCTAAGAAAATTCAGAGTTCAGCCCACTCAGTCAAGTTTGGGGGAATACAGTGAATGAAGAAAATCCAAATAATTCTAAGCATAGTTTAGTAGAAGCTACTAATACTTGTGGCTGATGGCCTCCATTTACTGGTTCACTCTCTGAGACTCTTTGTTTCTTTTTAACTTGGCTCTTGCTCCAGTTTGACCTCTGGATTTGCTTAACGACCCCGAGGGAGGGACAACTATCTCCCAAGGCAGCCAATTCCACTTGAACAGCTTTAGTGGTTAGGAAGTTATTTCTAACATCAAGCCAAAATTTGCCTCTGAAACTTCACTCTGTTCCTTCCAGTTCTGCCTTCTGGGGCCAAGTGGAATAAACTCTTACCCACATAACAGCCCTTCACATGTTTGAGGATAATTATAATTTCTTTGCTAAGTTTTCTTTTCTTCAGTGTAAATATCCCCAATTTCTTCAAGTTATCATTGAAAGGTTTATTTTGAGACTTTGGACACATTTGAACTTAATATTGTCTTTCCTAAAATGTGGTCTTAGGAACTAAAAAATGTAACATTCTAAATCTGGTCTTACCAGGTCAGACTTTAGAGGTACTATCACCTCCATTTTTCTATATCAAAATCCCTACAATTTTAGTTTTACCACCTATTCCTTCCTCCAAATTGATTAACTTTTCCTTTAAAAATTTGTATATAATATTATTAGGTGCATATGTATTAAGTACTGATTTGTTATATGTTAATATATCAATATTAATTTGTTTTCTATGGCTTTTTTTTGTAATGTATTTTTTCTTTTTATCTCTTTCATATTTACAATAGCCTTCTCAGAGATAATGATCATTACCCATGCTTTGTTGAGTTCACCTGACATAATTGATTTTGCTCCAGCTCCTCATGTTAACTCTGTGTAAATCTCTGTATTTCAAGAGTGGTTCTTGGGTTTCTTGTAAACATATTTTTGGATTCTAATCCATTCTACTATCCTCTTCCATTGTATGGGATAATTCATCTCTTTCACATTCATGGTTATATAAGGTAGAGGTGAAGAGCATTCCAGGCATTGGAAATAGCCTGTGCAAAAGTCCGAAGGTAAAAGATGGATTGTCATGTATAGGGAACAGCAAGCAGGCCAATTTGGTTGCCATGTAGAATGAATATGTGTATGGTGGTCATGGTATATATGTGTGTGAGGAGGAGGACAGTGGAGAATGCATAATCTGTATATAAAAATTGACTTGAGCTATATTGTGGAGGGATTTAAGATTTTATTTTAAAGTATTTTAAATATTTTCTCTAAAGTATCTTATATATTAAATATTTATTCTAAAGTATTTAAGTATTTTATTCTAAAGGCAATGAGGAGAAACAGGTCCTGCTTTAAGAATGTTGATTTGACATGTGTGGAACATAGGTTTCATAAGGAAAAACATGGATACATGGTTACAAATTAGGAGGCTATTATTTCAGTAGTCAGAGTCTGGATTAGGGTGATTGTGGAGTGAGTAGAGAAAAGGGAACTGATACAAGAGATATTCAGGAGGAGGAGATCTGGGCATGTTTGTAGGTAGCAGGAAAGGATCCAGTAGTTAAGAGGGGGTTGAAAATTAAGAAGAAAGGAGGGATGATCAAAGCAAAAACTGCTGGAAGGGATGGGAGGGGATGTGATCAAGGCTTGGCATTGGCAAGGACTGCTTCTTCCTCTGAAATTAGAGAAGAAGAGAGAAGCATTAATGATGTCCAGGTGATTTGAAATGTAAAAGTGCGGAGAAGGGGGAGCATATGACAACTGGTCTCAATTTTTATAGAGAAGCATGAGGTGAGAAGCTCTGCTAAGAGACAAGAGGATGACATGATCTATGTACCTTGAGAGGAGAAAATCAGATTTGAAACAGCCTTTGTGGTGGTGCATTAACAAGGCAATTAGGAAGGAATAAAGTTTGGTGCAGTGGGGACCCAGATAACAATATAACACAGTGTACCCTGTTAACATAATATTACTATGTAGTGCACCCAGTCAGCACAAGTATATGAATTCCTCCATCAGTGTTCAGCAGTGTAGGAGTTGAAACAGAGAAGGTGGATGGTAGGTGATCGTCAAAGAATGGACTTTAGAAATGGATATATGTAGGTAGGACAAAGGGCCAAGTGATTCAAGGGTAGAGGACAGGATAAAGTTGAACTGATTATATAAAAATTGCAAATGGACAAAAAAGTGAGGCCAGAGCAGGGGTGATATAATGAGCAGGGAAAGCAGGAAGAACAGAGTGACTAGAAGTTGGGGTGAGGAAGAGGCATACGTTTAGGAGGGGTGAGCAACAAAGAGAGAAGGAAGTAGATCATAGATAGTGGAATTTTGTAATTATGGCTATCTGGCTTTGACTCCCAATTAGCCATTTTTATTCAACCATTTTTTGTGCAGGGATTCTTCCCCCTTTGCATAGGAAGCAGAAATAAAATAAGTTGAGTAATAATGCCTTCTTTCCTTCATCTATAACATCACCTCATCTACCCCATGTAGTGGTTCTATCCCTTCTTTCATCTTTCTCTTACCCCAAAAAAGCTAAAATAAAATTCCTTTTTGCTGTTCTTAGTTTTCCTCACTTGGCTCAAATAATTATGAATTTTAATACTCTTTTTATTTTTAATACTATTTTATTTTTCCAATTATGTGTAAAGACAATTTTTCACATTCATTTTTTAAATAAAATTTTGAGTTCCAAATTTTCTCCCTCCCTCCCCAATTCCTTCCTTATGATGGTAAGCAATTTGATATAGGTTATATATGTGCAATCATGTAAAACATTTCCATATGAATCATGCTGTGAAAGAAGAAATAGAACAAAATGAAAAAAAAACATGAAAAAAATAAAGTGAAAATTGTATGCTTCAGTCTGCATATTTAGACTCTATTAATTTTTTCTCTGGATGTGGAAAGAATTTTCCATCATGAATATCCTGGAATTGTCTTGAATTGTCTTTCTTACAGAAACATGCCCAACTTGTGAATTAATCTTCTGTACTTTGATCTTACTTTCATTTTCTGTTCATATCTTCTTAAAATCTATTAGGTGATGAGTTCCCTGTGAATCCACATCAGTCTTTTGGGCCAAATCCTCCATTCCTCCTCATCAGAATAACTATTTTGAAAGCTTCACATCCCTCATAGGCTGACTTCCCCTAAAGAATTTTGGTCTGAGATACTTACCTATACTTCCTCTGAGCCCTTTGAAAATTGCTCTGGCAAAACTTGTCAGAATATCCCTGACTTTCCTCTCCTTCTCTATCATGAATTCCAAGATGGAATGGCCGCTTTCTCTCAAAATTCTCATTTCCACTTCAATAAGCAGTTCTCTTTATTGGTTCAGAATCAGATCTAGAAGAGTAGTTCCTCTTGCTTCTTCTTCTATGTTTTGAAGAATTATATTATCATTAAAGTTAAACAAGAAATTACCTCTTTTGCTTTTGGAAGAAGGAGAGTTCTAGTCGATATCAGTATAACTGAAGTCCCTATATACTACCTTATCTTGCCTCCTGTGAACTGCTTTACAAATTACTTATTTAGGTCCCAGGTGCTCAGGAGTATATTCCAATGACAATATCACTTCTGTTCTTCCTCTGTTCATCTCCACCCAAATTCTTCTTCATCAAATGTCCCTGCTGTGGTTTCTGGATATCCTTACATGAATATAGAAGAGAGTTAGTCTTTGAAATCTAGGACATAATGACTTAAAAGTGGCCAACAATAAGCTAAAAAAGTAGCTATACATTTATGAGGTAGGGACAAGTCCCTTGTGTGAATTAAAAAGAGGGCAATGATATAGGATGAACAATGACTGGCTACACACTGGGTGATGTTTACTAGAAGAAGAATCTAGGTCCTGATGAGATGAGTAGAAGATGTGCAGAATTTGAGGGGAAAAAAGACTGTGAGACACTACATGGAGATGGAGGAACAGATATTCAAGGCAGTCACCAAAAAGGTAAGGGCCAGGGTTCTGGAAACAAAGTCATTTGGGCCAATGAGACAGATGTTGTATGGCTGAAAACTTTTTCCCATCTCCTAGTTATAGTCTCTAAGGTAGTAGTGCTATTATTCCCCTTGGGTCATTGAAGCCTGGAGCCTTTCCTTCTAGGTACAAGGACACTCTATTTATCTTTCTTTGTCTTAAATATTTATTTTGTCTTTATAAACATCTATACACACAGACAGGCATCTTTAAATCTGGGTATACTTTTTGGAAATACAGTTTGGAAGAGGCAATTGCTGCAGCATCATTACCAGAGAAGAAAACAAACTAAATCTAACATTGAGATGTTTTGCCAGAGCAATTATGCCTGCTGGACCAATCTTGCTATGCCATAATTGGGGAGCAGTTCATTGAGGGGTTGTCTTCATCTTCATTCCACATATTGATAACTAATATGCAACTTTTATCAAGAGTTCTCTAAACAAGGTTTACCTTATTTAGTCCCCCAAATACTGCCTCTATCTACCACAATCCACATCTGGAATTGGGCCAGAAACAAACTGGAGGCCACCTACCCCCTCCATTCTTTATCCACATTTACCTCACTGTGGGAGCAACCTTGCATATTTTACAGATTCTTGAATTGGTCTATTGAGTAAATCTGTCCTCCAGTATCATCTGTTTTCCCAGTACCCACAATGCAGCATTTTATTTTCTCCTGACTTCGTGCCCATTCAACCTGCTCTGGAAGGTACATGGTTAGGAGAATCTAACCCTATTCTATAGATCTGCTGTGGTCAGAGAATAATGTCCTCAACTAAGATTCCCAGAACTGACTTTACCAGATTATCTGTCCATGCCTCTATGGACATTTATAAAGATAAGGGTGCAAAAGATTTCTTGTATCATAAACAAGGCAAACATCTTTTTGCATCAAGATTCATCAAGGGAAAATTCTTTGGGGGAAAAATGGGGGGCAGAGTGGAATTCTTTGCTTGCCTGGCTCTGGAATCATGAAGAAAAGGAAAATTTTCAGTAGCATAATGTGGTAGGGAACAGATGGGGCTTCCTAGGAGCCAGCATTAATTAACCAGCTTGGTGGCTTAAGGCCCTGGGTCCAAGCATATTGCATGGGTCCCAGTGGATTTGAGCACACACTATGCACATAGGCAGTGGAAGCCCAGAGCCAGGAGAAATCCCAGCCTCCCAGCCCAGAGTATTAAGAAGAGGAGGAAGGGGAGGGCAGGATGTTCACTAGGCTGTTCTTGTCTTACCTCAGTTCCCATTGTCGGGGAGGGAGGACCCTGGCAAGAAGGACGGAGGCACGATATCTTCCCAAAGCTAACACTTCTTCCACATTCCAAAGTGCAGTAGCATCTTCTCTTCTAAGTCAGTCACTGATTTAAAAATCTTTGCACGTCAGTGAGCCCCACCTTAGTCTGTAAAAGAAACGGATTGAATGCCTGAATTACAGGCATTTGCCAGCTTTTTAAGGGCCCAGTTAATTATTTCCTCCCTCAACTTCTACTAGGGCTAATCAAGCAACAGTTCTAAATAGTGTCTCCCACCCACTCAGGTCATCTCTTTGAGGGGCCTGGTCAAGTTTAGGTCCCCACTGGGTAATGTTATTCATAAATTTCCAAGCTCCTTTTACATACTTATTTTTAATATCTTCTCTTTCCCCTCCCCACTTTCTAGCATAGGATAAAATTAATATTCCTATTATCTACCCAGAGATAATTTGTGTGAGCAGAGAGAAAAAGATGATAGAAAATATTTATAGCTTTAAGAAGTTTTATTGTTGCCAGTGTGTTTCATCACAGTCATTTATGGATATATTAATCCATTCCTCAACACTCAATTGAACCCTCCATTTAAGAAAGAAAAACATTGAGGCAAAACAACGATTATAGCGATTGCATCTGTCAATGTATACAACATTCTATCTTTATGCTTCTCTGTCTCTTAGCTGAAAGGTGGCAGATAGTTTTCTTATCTCTTCCTGGGAACTGTTATTGTTTTTCTCAGTTAGAGTTTGACTTCTTACATTTTTGTAGTCATTGAATATATTTAAACTTATTTTACTCTACATCAGTTCGTATAAATTTTTTCATTTCTTTGAATTCCTCAAATTCCTCATTTCTTTTTTTTTATCAATTACTTTTTAGTTTTCAACATTCACTTCCACAAGATTTCGAGTTCAAAATTTTCTCCCCATCTCTCTCCTCCCCCACCACGAGATGGCATGCATTCTGAATGCCCCTTCCCCCAATCTTGCCCCCTTCTACCAATTTCCCCCTTCTCGTATCCCCTTCCCCTTCTATTTTCCTGTAGGGCAAGATAGACTTCTATGACCCATTGCCTGTGTATCTTATTTCCCAGTTACATGTAAAAATAATTTTTAACATTAGTTTTTAAAACTTTAAGTTCCAACTTCTCTCTCTTCCTTTCTCCCTACCCACCCTCATTGAGAAGGCAAGCAATTCCATATAGGTTATACATGTGTAGTCATGCAAAAACACTTCTATAGTAGTCATGTTGTGAAAAACTAGCTATATTTCCCTCCATCATATTCTGCCCCCCATTTATTCTATTTTCTCCTTTGACCCTGTCCCTCCTCAAAAATGTTTGCTTCTGATTATCCCCTCCCCCAATCTGCCCTAGCTTCTATTACATCCTTCTTCTCTTATCCCCTTAGCCCCCATTTTCCTATAGAGTAAGATAGATTTTCAAACCCAATTGAGTATGTTGTTCCCTCCTTAAGCCACATCCAATGAGAGTAAGATTCACTCATTCCATCTCACTTCCCCCCTCTTTCCCTCCACTGTAAAAGCCTTTTCTTCCTTCTTTTATGAGATAATTTGCCCCATTCTACCTCTCCTCTCCTTCTCCCAGTACAATCCTCTCTCACCCTTTAATTTTATTTTTTAAAATATCATCCCTTCATATTCAACTCATCCTGTGCCCTCTGTCTTTATATATATTCCCTCCAACTACCCTAATACTGAGAAAGGTCTCATGAGTTACAAATGTCATCTTTCCATGTAGGAATATAAACATTTCAACCTTAATAAGTCCCTTATGATTTCTCTTTCCTGTTCACCTTTTCATGCTTCTCTTGAGTCTTATATCTGAAAGTCAAATTTTCTATTTAGCTCTGGTCTTTTCATCAAGAAAGCTTGAAAGTCCTCTATTTCATCCATTTCCCCCATGAAGGATTATACTTAGTTTTGTTGGTAGATGATTCTTGGTTTTAATCCTAGCTCCTTTGACCTCCAGAATATCATATTCCAAGCCCTCTGGTCCCTTAATGTAGAAGCTGCTAAATCTTGTGTTATCCTGATTGTGTTTCCACAATACTTGAATTGTTTCTTTCTGGCCTCTTGCAATATTTTCTCCTTGACCTGGGAACTCTGGCATTTAGCTACAATATTCCTAAGACTTTTCCTTTGGGAATCTCTTTCAGTAGATGATCAGTGGATTCTTTCAATTTCTATTTTACCCTCTGGTTCTAGAATATTAGGGTAGTTTTCCTTGATAATTTTTTCAAAGATGATGTCTAGACTCTTTTTTTTTGATCATGGCTTTCAGATAGTCCAATAATTACTAAATTATCTCTCCTGAATCTATTTTCTAGGTCAGTTGTTTTTCCAATGAGATATTTCACATTGTCTTCTATTTTTTCATTCTTTTGGTTTTGTTTTGTTGTTTCTTGATTTCTCATAGAATCATTAGCTTCCATTTACTCCATTCTAATTTTTAAGGAATTATTTTCTTCAGTGAGCTTTTGGACCTTGTTTTCCATTTGGCCAATTTTACTTTTTCAGGCTTCTTCTCCTCATTGGTTTTTTGGACCTCTTTTGCCATTTGGGTTAGGCTATTTTTTAAGGTGTTATTTTCTTCAGTATTTTTTTGGGTCCCCTTTAGCAAACTATTGACTGGTTTTTCGTGATTTCCTTGCATCACTCTCATTTCTCTTCCCAATTTTTCCTCTACTTGTCTTATTTGCTTCTCAAAATCCTTTCTGAGCTGTTCCATGGCCTGGAACTGATTCATATTTTTCTTGGAGGCTTTGGATGTAGGAGCTTTGACTGTTATCTTCTTCTGGTTGTATGTTTTGATTGTCTTTGTCACCAAAGAAAGATTCTATGGAATGACCTTTTTTGTGCAGTTTGCTCATGTTCCCAGCCTATTACTTGACTTTTAAACTCTTTGTTAAGGTAGGGTTCTGTTTCCAAGGTGGAGGGTGAACTGTTTGAAACTTCAGGGATTTTGTGCAGCCGTTTCCAGAGATACTTCTAGGGACCTGTACATTTTCCATTCTTCCAAGGTGGTATGATCAAGGGTGAGGTGTTTACTCCTTTCCTGGCTTGTGCTCTGGTCTATGAGTGACCACAAGCACTCTTTTCTGCCTTGTAACTATGAGGAGGATTCCCTCTCCACCACCACTACAAGCTCTACCACTCTAGCGCTCCTCCTCACCCTAGGACTGCCACCCAGGACTGTGACCTAGA
Source organism: Vombatus ursinus (assembly GCF_900497805.2). Taxonomy (NCBI): domain Eukaryota; kingdom Metazoa; phylum Chordata; class Mammalia; order Diprotodontia; family Vombatidae; genus Vombatus; species Vombatus ursinus. The sequence continues at coordinate 14,015,138 of NW_020954587.1, read as the reverse complement.
TCCAAGCATGAACAAAGCAAGAGAGTCCTACCTCTGCACCTGCAAAGAGATTCCTGCAATCCCCCTCTGATCAGCCACTCAATTCCCCTACAGTCTGGTGGCCCAAGAGCTCAGGAAGCAATGCCTTGGTTTCCGCCCTGAGGGCTGCACCAGGACTAGGGCTGGACTACACTCCTCTCTCACTCAGGTCTGACAGACCTTTCCTACTGATCTTCTAATTTCCTTTGGCATTTGTGAGTTGAGAAACCTGGAAACCACCACAGTTGCCAGTGATTCAGTCCTCTAAGGCCTGCTGCAGGTTTGCTGGGGCCCCACCTTTGCAGGTGTGGCCCACACTGAACTGTGCTCCTGTCTCAGCCTAGCACAACAGACCTTTCCCATCAACCATCCAGGTTGTCTTGGGCTGGAAATTTGTTTCACTCTGTCTTTTTGTGGGTTCTGTTGCTCTAGAATTTGTTTAGAGTCATTTTTTACAGGTATTTGGAGGGGTTTCGAGGAGAGCTCAAGCAAGTCACTGCTTTTCTCCGCCATTTTGGCTCCACCACCCTTCCTCATTTCTTGTTGTATAATAATATTCCATTACATTTATAGCCTTTTTGACAAGATTAACATAGGTAAAGGAAACATATTTTTTGACATCTTCATCTGGATGTACCATAGGCATCTTAAAGTCAACATGTCCAGAATAGAACTTATTATCTTTCTACCTAGACCTCTTCCTCTTCCTACCTTCCCACTTTCTGCCAAGAGCATTACCATTCCTCTAGACACCCAATGTAACAACCCAAGACTTAACCTGTTTTAGTCCTTCAAAAAATTTTATGTTTTTCCAATTTACAAGCATTTATTTTCTCTCTCCCCACCCTCCATTAATGGGAAAAAAATTTGTAAAAAATGTGCATAATAAAAGTGAAACAAATTCCCACATTGGCCATGTCCAAAATTATATGCCTCATTGTATGCCATATTTAGTCCCTTCACCTGTCTGTTTGGAAGGTGGGTAGTGTTCTTCATCATCAGTCCTCTGCAATGCATTTATCAGAGTTATTAAGGCTATCTGGGTTTTTCATTTTTATGATGTTGTTATTATTGTACAAATTTTTCTCCTGGTTCTGTTTACTTTACTCTGTATCAGTTCATACAAGTGTTTCTAGGTTTGTCAGAAACTATATCCTTTATAATTTCTAATGGCAAAATAGTATTCTATTACATTTATATACCCTAATTCATTCAGCCACTCCTCAATTGGTGGGTATTCCCTTTTGGAGAAGGAAGGAAATAAGCATTTACATAGAACCTACTATGTGCCAGGCACTGTGTTATGGTTTACAAATATTATCTCCTTTGATCCTCACAACAACTTTTTGAGGTAGATGCTGTTATTATCCCCATTTTACATTTGGAAAACTGAGGCAAGCAGAGGTTAAGTGACTTGCCCAGGGTCACACAGCTATTAAGCATCTAAGGCCATAGTTGAACTCATGTCTTCCTTATTCCAGGCCCAGCTCTCTATTCACTGCACCACTTAGCTGCCTGTAACCCCCTTAATTATCCTCCTTCATTCTCACTTACTCCTGGTATCCAATCAGTTACCAAGTCTTGTTGATTCTACCTGCTGGGCATTTATATTCCTAAAACTTTGGTCTGATGTTATCAAATTCCTAATCAAGAAGTGTCAGTAGCTTCCCATTGCCTTAAGGATAAAATACAAACTTCTTTGTCTGGCATAGATTCATAGAATTTGAGTGTTGGAAGGGACCTTAGTAGCCATCTTGTTCAGTCTGTATACAAATAGTTTTCTAGCCTCTGCTGGAACACCTCCAAACAGGGGAGATTCTCTAGACCAGTCAATTCCACTTTTGGACACCTCTAATCATTAGAAGGGCATCTAGGTGGCTCAGTGGAGAGAGTTCCCAGCCTGGAGTCAGGAAGATTCATCTTTACCTGACTTCAAATCTGGCCTCAATCACGTACTAGATGTGTGACCCTGGACAAGTCACTTAAGTGTTTGTTTCAGTTTCCTCATCTGTAAAATAAGTTGGAGAAGGAAATGGTGAATCATTTCAGTATCTTTGCCAAGAAAACCCCAAATGGGGTCATGAAGAGTCAACATGACATGACTGAAACGACTAGAAAAAATCATTAGTAAGTTTTTCCTGCATCAAGCCTAATTTTGCCTATTTGCAACTTCTACCTAAAACTTCTGGCTCTACTCTCTGTGGCCAAGTGGAACAAATCTAATCCCTCCTTAAATGATGACCCTTTTTGACAGGATGGCAGTTTCCTCAAAAATCTTTCTTTACTCTGACACAACTTCTCATACACAATCCTTCCACAAATTCCTTCAGTCCCAGATTCCCTGGTGAAGTTTCCTCTTCCAAAGAAAGATCAATAACAATGCCAAGACATGTGGATTTTGTGCCTCTCATACTTGGTGGGTGACCCACCAGTGTGACAGTCATGGTACCCTGATGATCTCAGACATTTAATAGTGACGTTGGTTAAGTTACTTTATCAGTGTTAGTTTCTTCATCTATAAAATGAAGATAATAGCACCTACCTTGAAGGGTTTTTGTGAAGGTCAAATGAGAAACACTTGGCAAGCCTTAAAACTCTATATAGAACTCCAATTTCTGATTTAATTTCTTCTTTTGTGGATTTTTATTTCTCTTTTGAATCATTTTTGAGTATTTTGATCCTATTTTATGATTTCTAGGAATTTACTAGATTTATCAGGGACTACTGAATCATCATTCTTCATACTCTATTTTTTTTTGGTTTTGTTTTGTTCTTTCTTTCTTTCTTTCTTTCTTTCTTTTTTTGCTTTTTGGAGAGGCAATTGGGGTTAAGTGACTTGCCCAAGGTCACACAGCGAGTAAGTGTCAAGTGTCTGCGGCCGGATTTGAATTCAAGTCCTCCTGACTCCAAGGCCAGAGCTCTATCTACTGTGCCACCTAGCTGCCCCATACTCTATGTTTATTAAAAGAGCTTTATATTCTCTTTGAGATTTTACTGACTTTTTCCTTCTAGTTTTAGAATCTTCATTACTGATTTATTTTCTTGTTTGCTGGGCTTTTATCAAGGCATTTCTCTTTTCTCTTTGGTTTTTCAGCCTCAGTTTTGGATGACTCCTGGATCTATTTATCCAGCTCTAACCTCCCTCTTGATCTGAAGTCTCAAATCTCCTTTTGGACATCTCCAACTGGATGGCCTGTAGACATCTCAAACTCATAAAATCTAAAACAGAACTCATTATCTTTTCCTCTCAAAGTCTTCTCTTCTCTATTTCTGTTGAAGGATGCACTGTCCTATTAGTCACCTGTGCTTACAAACTCAATGCCATTTCCTACTCATCACTTGCACTCACTCCATAAATTCAATCTGTTGCCAAATCTTGTCATTTTAACCTTCATAACATCTTTCACCTGTGTCTCCTTCTTTTCACTCACACGGCTGTGGCCCTAGTATAGGCCTTTACCACCTCATACTTGGGCTATGCAATGACCTTCCGGGTGATCCCCTTCTCTCATGTCTTTCCTCAATCTGTTCCATCTTCCACTTAGTTGACAAAATGACCTTTCTAATGTACAGTATGACCATGCCATCTCTTTCCTCAATAAACTCTAATGATTTCCTATTACCTCCAGGATAAAATATGAAATGTTCTTTCTGGACATTTAAAGTTCTTCAAACCTGGCCCCTTCCTACCTTTCCAGTCTTCTTGCTCCCACCCATATTCCACAATCCATTGACACTGGTCTTCCTGACACATGATACTTCATCTCTAGACTCCATTCCTTTCACTGTCTGTCTACTATGCCTGGAATGCTTTCTTTCCTCACCTCTACTTTCTGATTTCCTTTAAGAGTTAGATCAGATCCCAATAGGAGACTATTCCTGACTCTATCCCTTCTTCTTCCTCCCCTCTTCTTGCTTAGAACCTTCCCTCTGAGGTCACCTTCCATTTACATTGTATATATCTTGTGTGTATAATTTTTTTTTGCATATTACCTCCTCCATTAGAATGTAAGCTCCTTGAGGGCAGGGACCATGTATCTTTGTATCCCTAGCGCATAGCACGGTGCATAGTACATAATAAATGCTTTTAAAAATCCTTGTTGATTGACTCATTGATTTTTTTGGTCGCTCTCTCATTACTAGTTAGCTGATTTGTGAGACTGGGCTTCAGGACTGCTTTTGCTTCCTTGCATGAGGAGGCATAGGCTTCACTGGACTGGACCCTGACCTGAGTACTCCTTTAGGGAACAGACTGGCCTTAGCTGGGTTTTAGTTGTCTTTCTTTGTGCCCTGCTATTCATGTTGCTCCTCTCAGTTCCTTTCTGTGCTCATCTCCTTTTCTTACAAATGGCTGAATGGAGACAAGTGCCTGTCATTTCTTGCAAAATGGGGAAGGGTGGGAGGTGTTCAGGCAGAGTGAGTACAAATTTGGAGGCCCCTATTGTAGGATCAGGTCCTAAACTAGCCTCCGAGTTGTTTGTTTGTTTTTTTTTTCCTTTTTCTTTCTTTCTTTTTTTCTTTTTGTTTTTTTGGTTAGGCAATGGGGTTAAGTGACTTGCCCAGGGTCACACAGCCAGTAAGTGTTATGTGTCTGAGGCTGGATTTGAACTCAGGTCCTCCTGAATCCAGGGCCAGTTCTCTATCCACTGCGCCACCTACCTGCCCCCATCTTTCTTTTTTAACATAAGGCAATTGGGGTTAAGTGACTTGCCCAGAGTAACACAGCTAGTGAGTGTTATATGTCTGAGGCCTGATTTGAACTCAGGTCCTCCTGAGTCCAGAGCCACTGCTCTATCCACTGTGCCACCTAGCTGCCCCCCCCTTTTTATGCTCCTGCTCTATATGCATAAGGATAGGAGCCTTGAGTAAACTCTCTAAGAATTAGAACTGGTTAATATTAATTCATAAGGGATTTTTACCTTGTTGGAGATTTTGAAATCTTCTTCTGTGGATTTAGTTATAATTACTATACATCAGGGCCATAGTGCCTTTTTGGGGGATTGGAGCGTTGTGAAGAGACTGGAAAAAGCAAGTAGTCTGCCGTCTTACTGATCATATGACCTAGATGTCTAAAATGAATCAGTTGGATTAGATGGCCTTGATCTAAAAGGTCCCTTGATCCAAATTCAATCTGAATATGGCCAAATAAATCATAAGTTTAAAGAAAAGACAATATTGAACTAGAGGACACACCTAAATAGCCTAGATATGAAAGAAAAACAAGAGCTGAGATTAATTTACTTGTGACCTAAGATTTTTTTTTTGGTCTTCCTTATCTTAAAGGAAGTTATTGAGTCATGTTTAACATGGTAAAAATAAAAAATCTAATGTATAGAAAACAATTCCTGAAACAACTCCTGTTCAGTGCCTCAGGCATCCTCTATTATAAGATGGGTTATTAAAGAAGGAAATAGGGTCATTCTTTGAGCTAACTGGAGAGTCACAAATGTACAACTGCAATATTAGTAACATGAAGAGATAAAATTTAAAATAAACACAAGTTGTAGATGTGTAACATTCCACAAAAGATGTAATACTGAGAAGTCTTATGGAGACAGGCATTAATACCTCAGAATAAATTAGATTACTTTGTTGGAACCAATGCAAGAGAGGAAAGATGAGTACAACATAGACAGACAGTCAAGTGATATTCCTCCAAAGTCACACAGGCCATCTGGTTGTTAGTCACAGGTCACATGTTTCTAACCTCAGACAGCACCAGAGTCAAAATCTTCTTGCTTTTAGATACTTCATTTGCCACATCAGAAATGTTGAAGAGAGAGTTTAATCTAGTATGTTTAATTTAATCTAGTATGCCTGCCCTTGGAATCACAAATTAAAGAAAACTTGGTTTTCACTAAAAGACAGGGAGAGGAAAAAGGAGGTAAAAATGAGCAAACTCTTGGAGATTGGAGGCCGAGCAAGGAGGTTTGTCTGGTAAATCTGTGACAGTCCAAAGTGCCAATCTGAATCGTTATGGCTATATATCTATACCTATATATCAAGCCATTTTGGTAATATCCAGCCCTTGACAGGGTAATGGCATTCCAGAAATGTTAATTATTTCTTTTTCCTGATTAAAAAATATGAAATTTGGGATAAAACTGAATTACCAGGTATGAGGATGCTGTCTCAAAATTTATACTCAGCTATCAAACTGATCTTCCTAAAGTTCAGGTCTGAACATATCATTCATTCAATACATTCCCATAGTTCCCCATTGCTGCTAGGATCAAATCTAAAATCTTCTGTTTGACTTTTAAGACCCTTCATTAACTTGTCCCCTTCCTACCTTTCCAGTTTCCTTATATTTTACTCCCACTCTGTGATTGGCCCAGTGACCCTGACTTCCTTGCTGTTCCTCTTATAGGACACTCCTATCTGTGAGCATTTATATCTGTTGTGCCCCAGGCCTGGCTTCACCTCCTGGATTCCCTGATTTCCTTCAAGTCTCAGCTAAAGTCTTACCTTTTGAAAGAGACTTTCCTAATACTACTGAATTCTAGTTCCTTTCTCTTGAGACTACCTATAGTTTATCCTGTCTGTATCTCATTTGTACAAGTTGTGTGTATATTGTCTACCCTATTAGACCATGAGCTTCTTGGGAGCAGAGACTAGGGTGTATTTTTTTTTTATCCTTCCTTCCATCCTAAGAGCTCTTAGCATAGTACCTGGTACAGTGGGCCCCAAAAAATGCTTGTTGACTGACTGACTAGTCAGTCCTCTGTATCTAACTATGACATTCCTATGATTGTTCTCTCCAATTTTTACTTCGTAGATATACTGATCAAATCACTTGCCCCTAAAACACGCTTTTGCTGACCTGTCCAATGTAAACAATTCATTCGCTCTCTTGCTAAAAAACAAAAAAAAAAGAAAATGGCTACCTATATTAAAAAAAATAAAGTCCAAACTCTTCAGCCTGGCACTCAAGACCCTTCACAACCTCATTCTTTTTTTGGGGAGTGGGGAGAGGGGAAGGGAATAAGGTTAAGTGACTTGTCTAAGGTCACACAGATAATAAGTATCTGAGGTCAGATTTGAACTCAGGTCCTCCTGACTCCAAGGCTGATGCTCTATCCACTGTGCCACCTAGATGCCCCCTACAATCTCATTTTAATTTGCCTTTCCAGCCTTATTTCTTACTAATCCCTTCCATTCTAGCCAATCTGGACCATTTGTCATTATCAAACTCCACTCTGCATTTCTCTGCCTTCCTGGTGTTCCCTGCACCATCTTCTCTTCAATCCCACCTGTATTCCATCACTACATGTTGATATCCTTCTTGTCAAAGGCCAACATCAAGAGCCATCTTCTCCATGAAATCTCATTGTCCATATATTTTCTCTTACTTCTGCTTTGTAGTTAAAGGTTTGAATCTATAGTTATTTGTCTAATCCTGTCTCCCCTAGGATGTATGGGGTGTTTGGGAGGACTAGCACCTCTGGTGCTTGCTGAGCTCTTTTTTCAGGGCTGCTCATCTACCTTTGGTGTCCACCTGATTCACCCAGTCTCACCTGTGGCTCCAGGGAGCTGCAGCATGTGCAGTGGCTACACTCTGGTAAACTGTTTTGGCTGACAAGCTAAACCAGGTTGAGGGTAATCAACAGGCCTCAAAGCTGTCAGTGAGTTGGGGGGATGTCTATCTCAAGCACGGGAAGACTTTCCCTGGCAGAATGATCAGAGGAGAATAGTTTGTTCCAATGGCCATGAAGGCGGATGAAGCAGGTTCTGTGGAGCCCTTAGAACGTGGTCAGACATTGGAGACACCAAGGTCATCCACTGAATCCCTGGTCATTATCAGTCCTCTTGACTTTGTCCTGCCACTGGACTTTGATGACTCTGGAAGAGAAAGTGAGGCTGACAACTTTGTGCAACTCTGCCTCACTTAAATCCAATTCGCGTGCAAGTCAAGAGATCACCTGTGATGTAATTGGTCCTCTTTGAAAATTAAAGACAGGGGCAGCTAGGTGGCACAGTGGATAGAGCACTGGCCCTGGAGTCAGGAGGACCTGAGTTCAAACCCGGCCTCAGACACATGACTCTTACTAGCGGAGTGACCCGGGGCAGATCACTTAACCCCAACTGCCTCACCAAAAAAAAAAAAAAGGAAGGACAAATAACATCTCCCCTACTAGACTTAAGGCAGAAACTGTGTTCAGCCCTCTTGGCATCCCTCACAGGGCCTAGTACTGTGTCTTACATATGGTAAACACTTAAAGGTTTGTTGAATTAAGCTAAAAAAATTATTCTCTTTTCAGGCATTTGTTTAAAGCTTTTTATCTTGCCACCTATCGACAGCAAGAAGCGTCATTGCGTAGTCAATAGAGCACTGAATTTGGAGTCCAGAAGACTGGGTCGCAAATCCTCCCTTAGACATGTCACTATGCAATTCAATCATAAGTGTTTTAGTCTCAGTTTCCTTATCTGTAAAATTCCTGTTGTCTTCACTTCCCATTTTTTTTAATGAGGAAAGCGACTTTCCAGCTTCAAAACACTATACAAATGTGAGCTATTATCGTTGTCATATTCCAATGAGATTAAGTACTTTACAAGCCTTAAAAGGCCCTGCAGACTCCAGCTATTATTACTACATGTGTGTTGGCATCAGTGTGATGCATCTCAGAACATCCGCTACAAGAGACCACAGGCTAGGTCTATGTAGTTCTTCATGTGCAATTCTTAGCATGGTGGTGCAAGCAATTAGTTGCTCAATAATTGCTCTTTGATGAAGGTAATAATGATGGTGATAGTGATGATGATCACAAGTGGGAGCAATTGAATGAAATTAAGCAAAGGGAATTTCAAGATAACTGTCAGTAAAAGCCTTCTGGTGCTGAAATTTACTAGACTGTTCAGCTCTCCTCAGGGACAGTTGAGACAATACCTCCCTAGAGAGGACTTGTCTATATATAACTGAGCATTTATAGCATACTTATTACCAGGGTCCTTTTGCCTAAGAAAAGAACTCCAATGAGTACTTTGCCAGCCCAGCGGGGGCCCTGAGGAGGGAAGAATCACATGACTCAAGAGGCTTTTGTCTACCTTTTACTTCAGAGATTTGTCAAAGACTTGGTTAGGAGAATATAGACCTTCTGTACAAGAAATTAAGGGGCCTCACAGTAACTCTACTTAATCTTTGTTAATCCATCTTTTTTCATTTCAAAACCCCTTCTAGTTGAGGTAATGTTGGCTTTGGAAGAGCTATGCTGGTAAATGTTTAACAACAGGCTCTTAAAAAATGCATGCCCGACACACATTTTATGTTTAATCTGCATCATTAACATGCTCTTTATCACTTTCGTATGTTTAGACAATGGACAAAACAGTAAAATGAAGGCCTGATTTGTAGCATTTGCCAGTTTCCAAGGTGTAAATGCTCACACCTCATGCCTGGATCTAGCTCTCTCTCAGAGATGACCTTCCCTGGTCCCTGGTCTTGGGACTGGGGAGTATGGGAGAGTAGAGAATATAGAAATATAGTCAGAAATAACTTTCTTCATTAGGGAGGAGCATTGACTTGCAGAATATTTGAAAGATGGTCATGTGGACAGATTGGCTTGAGAAAGCAGAACTAAAAGCAATGGTGGAAATTATAGGAGGTAATTTTTTTCTTTCTTTTAAAATTTTCTGATTCATAATTATGAACATGACAAACATTAATAAATGTGAACATTTCTTTATGCAAAAAAGAATAGAAAAAGAGGATTATATATGCCATCATGAATCTCTATCGCGTACAGCTTGTTTCTTGAAAAGCACATATTAAATTTAACATGGTAGTTCCATCACTGCCCTGCTTGCCTGCTCTACTTCTAAACTGCTATATGTTTTAAAAAATAGATTTTATTGATATCTTTTGTTTTTGCATTGTCTAGATTTCTTCCTATATCTAGCTCCTGCCTCTTCTCCCAGAGAGCCATACCTTATAACAAAACTTAAAAAAGAGAAAAAAGGAAAGAGAAAAAAAAGCAAAAGTGATCACAACACACAAAAATTGAACAAAACACAAAAATGCAATATTTCATTCCTATGGACTCCAAATTGTGCCAAGCAGCAACAGATCTTCTCATCTCTCTCACTCTCTTTTTAAAGGTATCTTTTTTTAAATAAAAAAAATTTTTATTTTTAACATGTGTTGTTAAAACTTTGGGTTACAAATTTTCTCCTTTCCTCCCTCCCCACCCACCCTCATTGAAAAGGCAAGCATCTCGATACAGGTTATAGATGTGTAGTCATGCAAAACACTTCCATAGTAGTCCTGTTGTGAAAAACTAAGTATATTTCCCTTCATCCTATCCTCCCCTCCATTTATTCTATTCTCTCTTTTGACCCTGTCCCTTCTCAGAAGTATTTGCTTTTGATTATCTCCTCCCCCAATCTGCCCTCCCTTCTATCAACCCCCTGCTCTCTTGTCCCCTTCCCCCCTTATTTTCCTGTAGGGTAAGATAGATTTACATACCCCATTGTGTATGTTATTCCCTCCTTAAGCCAAATCCTATAAGAATAAGATTCACTCATTCCCTCTAACCTTCCCCCATTTCCCCTCCATTGTAAAAGCCTTTTCTTGTCTGTTTCATGTGAGCTATTTTATCTCATTCTACTTCTCCCTTTCTCCTTCTCCCAGTATAATCTTCTCCCACCCTTTAATTTTATTTTCCAGATATTACCCCTTCATCTTCAACTCACCCTGTGCCCTCTATCTATCTATCTATCTATCTATCTATCTATCTATCTATCTATCTATCTATCTATCTATCTATCTATCTATCTATACAAACATATAATTTTTTCCTCCCGCTACCCTAATACTGACAAAGGACTCATGAGTTACAAATATCATCTTTCCCTGCAGGAATGTAAACAGTTCAACCTTAATAAGTCTCTTCTGATTTCTCTTTCCTGTTTACCTCTTCCATGTTTCACCTGAGTCTTGTATTTGGAGGTCAAGTTTTCTATTCAGCTCTGGTCTTTTCCACAGGAATGCTTGAAAGTTCCCTATTTCATTGAATGACCATTTTTTACCCTGAAGGATTATACTCAGTTTTGCTGGGTAGGTGATTCTAGGTTGTACTCCTAACTCCTTTGCCCTCTGGAATATCATACTCCATGCCCTCCGGACCTTTAATGTAGAAGCTGCTAAATCTTGTGTTATCCTGATTGTGCTTCCACAATACTTAAATTGTTTCCTTCTGGCTGCTTGCAATATCTTCTCCTTGACCTGGGAATTCTGGAATTTGGCTACAACATTCCTAGGAGTTTTCCTTTGGGGATGTCTTTCAGGAGGTGATTGATGGGTTCTTTCAATTTCTATTTTGCCCTCTGGTTTTAAAATATCAGGGCAGTTTTCCTTGATAATTTCTTGAAAGATGATATCTAGGCTCTTTTTTTGATCATGGCTTTCAGATAGTCCAATAATTTTTAAGTTCTCTCTCCTGAATCTATTTTCCAGATCAGTTGTTTTTCCAATGAGATATTTCACATTCTCTTCTATTTTTTCATTCCTTTGGATTAGTGTTACAGTGCCTTGATTTCTCAAATTGTCCCTATCTTCCAATTTCTCCATTCTACTTTTTAAGGAAGTATTTTCTTCAGTTAGCTTTTGGACTTCCTTTTCCATTTTGCCAATTTTGCTTTTAAGGGCATTCTTTTCCTCATTGGCTTTTTGGACCTCTTTTGCCATTTGGGTTAGGCTATTTTTTAAGGTGTTATTTTCTTCAGTATTTTTTTGGGTTTCCTTTAGCATCACTCTCAGTTTTTCCTTTACTTTTCTTACTTGCTTCTCAAAATCCTTTTTGAGCTCTTCCATGGTCTGGGACCAATTCATATTTTTCTTGGAGGCTTTGAATGTAGGAGATTTGACTTCGTTGTCTTCTTCTGGTTGTATGTTTTGATCTTCTTTGTCATCAAAGCAAGATAATATAGTCTGACTCTTTTTGTGCTGCTTGCTCATGATCCTGGCCAATTCCTTGAGTTATAAATTCTTTGTTAAGGTAGGAGTCTGTTTCCAGTGTGGAGAATGTACTGTCTGTCCCAAGCTTCAGGGGTTTTGTGTAGCTGTTTTCAGAGATACTTCTAGGGACCTGTAAATTTTCAGTTCTTCCAAGGTGCTACGATCAAGGGTGAGGTGTTTACTCCTTTCCTGGCTTGTGCTCTGGTCTTTGAGCACTGTTTTCTGTCTTGAAACTGTGAGGAGGGTTTCCTCTCCACAGCCACTACAAGCTCCACCACACCAGCACTCCTCTTTGCCCCAGGACTGCCACCCAGAACTGTGACCCAGATCCAAGCACGGGCAAAACAAGAGAATCCTGCATCAGCAGAGAGATCCCTGCAATCCTCCTCTGATCAGTCACTCGATTCCTCCTCAGTCTGTAGGTTGGAAGCTCAGGAGGCAGCCGCTGCCCCAGCATGCACTTGGGACTTATGGCTGAGACCTAGCTTCTCTCTCTCACTGCAGTCAAAGACTTTTCCCGCTAACCTTCCAAGTTGTCTTTGGTTCATGGATTGAGAAGTCTGGAAACCGCCACAGTTGCCAGCAATTCAGTCTTCTGAGGCCTGCTCCAGGCTCGCTGTGGCCTGTCCACCCACGCCAAACTGCGCTTCTCTCCCAGCCCAGCATGATATACCTTTCTGATCAACCATCCAGGCTGTCTTGGGCTGGAAATTTGTTTTACCCTGTCTTTTTGTGGGTTCTGCTGCTTTAGAATTTGTTTAGAGTGATTTTTTAATAGGTATTTGGAGGGGTTTGGGGGAGAGCTCAAGCAAGTCACTGCTTTTACTCTGCCATCTTGGCTCCACCCCCATATCTCTTTTTTGAGGTCCAGCCTTATTCTTTATCATTTCATTTGGTTATTGATTATTTGGTGATGGTTATTCTTCCCATTTATTTTGTTATAATCATATTAGTCACACTAGTTATATATAGTTATATCGTCTTCTTGGCTTTACTAACTTTAATCAGATCATGGAATTTTCTCCATGCTCTTCTGCATTCATCATTCTCATCATTATTTATAGCATAGAATTATTCCATTACAGTCATGTGCCAAAATGTATCATCATTCTCAAATCGATAGGCATATCCTTTGTTTATATTCACTTGTAGCCACAAAAAGAAAATGCTGTTATAAATATTTTGATGTGTATGGAGTCTTTATTTTGGTCAATGTTCTCCTGGGGGTGTAAGCTTGGCAATGGAATTTCTGGGTCAAAGGATATGAATATTGTATTTTAGTTACTTATTTGCATAATTTGAAATTGCTTTCCAGAATGGTTGTACCAATTCACAACTCAACCAATAATGCTTTAGGTACCTGTCTTTTCCCAACCTGTTTCTTCCAACATTAACTATTCCCATATTTTCTAAGGGAACAATTTTTTTAATGGTCTAGACTTGTAATTTCATTGCTGTTGCTAGAGAGGAAATATCTTCTACCAATGCAGATTTTTGTAGTACTGAAACTTGTCAAAGGTGGTACTTTAACCCAGGAGTTTCTGATTTCAAGGTTTAGTTCTCCATAGAGAGACATATTTCAGCCAAACATAAGAATAAGCTTTCTAACAATTAATTTTTTAAAGTAATAGAATGAACTGCCTTAGGAGATGGTGAATTCACCATTACTGAAAGTTGTTAAACAAGCTAGACAAACATTGGCCTGAAATGTTGCAGAAAGTGCTTATGCTTTGAGCAGGAGTTGGACGGGATTGATTTTGAAGGCCATTTCAAAGCTAAGATTTCATATTTTCTTCAGAAAAGTATCATCACAGAGTCAGAATGACAGCCGAATTGTTGTTTGCTCTATGACTCCATTCACAGGAGATTCTCCATGTTCTGATGTGATCTTTACATTCAACCACGAAATCAATATATTCAATTGGGATCAAATACAAAATGCTTTGTCTGGCATTCAAAGCTCTTTCTAACCAAGCTCCTTCCACTTTCCTAGTCTCCTTATAGCTCACTCCATGCTGTTCCATTCAACCCATCCAGGCATTTTCTCTGGCTATTCCCCCATTCCTGGGATGCTCTCCCACCTGCCTGTTATCTTCTCTGACTTCTTTCAAGTACCAACTAAAATCCTATCTCTTTCAAGAAACTTTCCAATCTCCTCTTAATTCTAGAGCCTTCCCTCATTTAATTATTTCATCTTTATGCAATATATAACCTGTTTGTATGTATTTGTTTGCTGATGTCTTCCCAATTAGATTTTGAGATCCCCAAGGGACTATCTTGCGCCTCTTTTTTTCCCCCTAGAGCTTAGCACAGTGCCTTGCTCATAGTAGATGATTAATAAAGGCTTTTTGTCTGACTGACTCAGTCTAATTTGGAATAAGAGTGATATATTTTCACTCTACATTTATCTTTTGACTCCAGCCAAGAAGGAATAAGAGCTAGATCTTCTCAACCCACATTTATCTTTTCTCTTCTTCATCAGACAGAACAAGTCTGCAAAAGGACCACAACAACTTTGATTTCTTTCTAGGCTGGGGCTCCAACTTTTCAACCATTTCCCATGATTATTTCACCTTTTCTTCTCAGGAGAATGTAAGTGTCTTGAAGGTCAGGCATGTTTTATTTTTGTCTTTGCATTGCCAATACCTGGATCTGGCACGTAATAGGTGGTTAATAAATGTTTGTTGAATTTAATTGAATTTATTCATCATGATTCAAATAATGGATTGTTATTCTTCCTATGAGGAATTCCCTCCTTTCTCATCTTCACATATTGAAATTTTCCTTTTGTTTCTAATCCTAGCTCAGGCATCACCTCTTCTGTGAGGTGACACCCTAGACAAGTCTTTGGGCTCCTCCAAGTACAAGTGAGCTTTCTCTTTCTGAATCTCTTGGGTCACTCTTTCACTTTTCCTATGCAGTTATCATGTTCTTTCTTGTATTATATTTATTTGTGCCCATGATTAATCTTTGCTACAAGGCTATAAGCTCTTTGAGGACAGGAACTATGTCAATTTTTGTCTTTGTAACCTCAATGCCTTCTGTAAAAAGTGCCATCTCAAGGAATATCCCCAGCATTTCCCTTCCTACTTCCAGTCAACAATATGGGCACTGTGAGAGCTTCCATAGCCCATGCAGGAGTAGAGAACCTACAGGTTCAAGGCCACATGTGGCCCTCTAGTTCCTCGAGTGTGGCCCTTTGAAAAAAATCAGTCAAAAGGCCCCATTTGAGGACCTAGAGGGCCACATGTGGCCTTGAGGCTGCAGATTCCCCACCCCTGGCCCATAGTGTGACCCAACACTGAAAGAACGTGGTGTTTTGGTATTATATGGCAAATTGAGGTCCCTTGGTCCTTCCTCACCTTATGGCAATGGGGTAGAATGTTGCATCAGTTAAAAGAAGAGACAGTTTCTGCTTGGTAACTCTTCCTTCAATGCTCCATGGCATCATTGGCTTTTCTCTACCGCAGCATAATTGTGACCATGCCCCCTGTGTAAGTGGCATGTGTAAGTACAGCTAGTGTAAGGGCACTCAAATAGGTGAGCTTGCACTTGGGCCTGTGTGGCTGCTTTTTCTCCTTGCATGTTTATTCTTTCCTGATCTTAAGTGGACAAGTTGATCCTGAGATGGAAGGATCCAAGATTGGAAGGAATTTGGTGAGTGTCAGAGGTTTGTTGATCCTGAAGTCCATCAGATTGGAGCTGAAGAGTGGCAGAGAAGAATTCCTTGCAACAACTCCAATACTCTTAGAACTAATGAGGAACTGGCCCAAGCCTGACCTGTTCTGCCATAAGACATGTACTCAGAGTTGTTTGGGCAGTGCAAAAAGGAAGTGTGAAATAAAATGCTTAATTAAAAGTCCTGTGTACTGGTGAGGTTTAAGTATCGGCTTCTCACCAGACTGTACAATAGTTATCAATTGTTACTAAATCCTGTTTTAAGTTGTTTTGTTAATGCTCTCTATGACTCTTTCATGCTTGCAACTTATTTTAAAAATAAATACCTGTTCCAAGCCTCATTCAAAGGAGTAGCTTTCAACTACCCTCTCGGGAGAAACCCTAGATGTGAGCCATAATTTAAGCTTTAAATAATTTGTCTTTCTATGATACAAATATGGTGCTGATAGCTAAACTAGGAAGAGTCAAAACAGAGAAAGAAAATTATAGAACAATTTCCCTAATGAATTTAGATGAAAAAATAAAAATAAAATATTAGCAAATAGATTACAGAAAATTATCACAAGAATAATACGCTATGACCAGATAGGATTTATACCAGGAATGCAGGACTGGTTCAATATCAGAAAAACTATCAGCAAAATTGGCCATATAAACAACAAGACTAACAGAAATCACATGATCATCTCAATAGATGCAGAAAAAGCTTTTGACAAAATACAACACCCATTCCTATTAAAAACACTAGAGAGCATAGGAATAAATGGAGTCTTCCTTAAAATAATAAGTAGCATCTACCTAAAACCTTCAGCAAACATCATATGTAATGAGAACAAGCTAGAAGCATTTCCAGTAAGATTGGGGGTGAAACAAGGATGTCCATTATCACCACTGTTGTTCAATATCACACGGGAAACGTTAGCTTTAGCAATAAGAGAAGAAAAAGAAATTGAAGGTATTAGAATAGGCAAAGAAGAAACAAAGCTATCACTCTTTGCAGATGATATGATGATATACTTAGAGAATCCTAGAGAATCAAATAAAAAACTGCTTGAAATAATAAACAACTTTAGCAAAGTTACAGGCTATAAAATAAACCCATGTAAATCATTGGCATTTCTATATATTACCAATAAAGACCAACAACAAGAGATAGAAAGAGACATTCCATTTAAAGTTACTGTAGACATTATAAAATATTTAGGAATCTGCCTACTGAAACAAACCCAGGAACTATATGAACACAATTACAAAATACTTCTCACACAAATAAAGTCAGATCTAAATAAAAACATTGGTTGCTCATGGGTAGGCCGAGCTAATATAATAAAAATGATAATTCTGCCTAAACTAATTTACTTATTCAGTGCCATACCAATCAAACTACCAAAAAATTATTTTATAGAGCTAGAAAAAATAAGATTTGTTTGGAATAACAAAAGGTCCAGAAAATCGAGGGAACTAATGAAAAGAAATGCAGAGGAAGGGAGTCTAGCCATTCCAGATCTTAAATTGTATTATAAAGCAGCAATCATCAAAACTACTTGGTACTGGCTAAGAAATATAGTGGTGGATCAGTGGAATAGGTTAAGTATACAAGAAATAGTGGTCAATGCCTATAGTAACCTACTATTTGATAAACCCAAAGACCCCAGCTTCTGGGATAAGAACTCACTATTTGACAAAAACTACTGGGAAAACTGGAAGAGTATGACAGAAACTAGTCATAGACCAAAATCTCACACCATATACCAAAATAAAGTCAAAATGGGTTCATGATTTAGATATAAAAGCTGATACTATAAGCAAACTGGGAGAGCAAGGAATAGTTCACCTATCAGATTTATGGAGAACAGAAGAATTCATGATCAAACAGGAGACAGAGAATATTATGAAATATAAAATGAATAATTTTGATTATATTAAATTGAAAAGTTTTTGTACAAACAAAGCCAATGCAACCAAGATTAGAAGGAAAGTAGAAAATTGGGAAAGAATTTTTACAACCAGTCTCTCTGATAAGGGCCTCATTTCTAAAATATATAGAGAATTAAGTCAAATTAATAAGAATACAAGTCATTCCCCAGTTGATAAATGGTCAAAAGATATGAACAGACAGTTCTCAGATGAAGAAATTAAAGCTGTCTATAGTCATATGAAAAAATGCTCTGAATAGTTATTGATTAGAGAAATGCAAATCAAAACAACTCTGAGGTACCACATCACACCTATCAGATTGGCCAACATGACAAAACAGGAAAATGTTAAATGTTGAAGAAGATGTGGAAAAATTGGAACACTAATGCATTGTTGGTGGAGTTGTGAAATGATCCAACCATTTTGGAGAGCGATTTGGAACTATGCCCAAAGGGCTATAAAAATGTGCATACCCTTTGACCCAGCAATAGCACTTCTAGGGCTATATCCCAAGAAGATCATACAAATGGGAAAAGGACCCACACATACAAAAATATTTGTAGCAGCTCTTTTTGTGGTGGCAAGGAATTGGAAATTGAGGAAATGCCCATCAATTGGAGAATGGCTGAACAAGTTGTGATATATGAATGTAATGGAATACTATTGTGCTATAAGAAATGATGAGCAGTCAGACTTCAGAAAAACCTGGAAAGACTTGTATGGTCTGATGCTGAGTGAAGTGAGCAGAACCAGGAAACGTTGCACACAGTAACAGCCACATTGTGCGATGACTAAGGTTGATAGACTTAGTCCTTCTCAGCAACACAAGTTTCTAAGACATCTTCAAAGGTCTCATGATGGATAATGCTATGCACGTCCAGAGAAAGAACTATGGAGTCTGAATGCAGATCAAAGCATACTACTTGCTATTTTGTTCTTCTGTTTTGTTCTCTCTTTCTTTTGATTCCTCCTATTCTAATTCTTCCTTACAACATGACTAATGTGAAAATATGTATAATGGGAATGTATATGTATAGCCTATACCAGATTGTGCCACCTTGGGGAGGGAGGTGGGGAAGGAGCATGAGAAAAATTTAAAACTCAAACGCTTATGGAAGTGATTATTGATAAATTAAAATAAATTAATAAAAAAAGAAAATATGGAAAAAATGATTTGTCCCTGGGGTGGCAGGGTGGGTTTTTCTTTAAGGAGTTGAGAATAGGTAGCCTAGTCTGCAGAACTGAACCCTGTCCAGACACATACCAGGCCACAGAACAGGGTGGGCATTCAGTACCATAGATCAGAGGTATCAAGCTCGTGGCAGGGGGCCACAAGCCAGTGAGGACTGAACCAGATTCGAATGGAATTGGAATGGAAATGTTTAAAAAAAATAAAAATATAATACAACATAGACAATGTTAATTTGTGGTTTTCTAAGTCAATGTACTACAGTAAGGATCCATTTCTATTTGACTTAGCACTGGACCCTTTTGGTCCAGTGATTCTTCAGTGTTAGACCAGTACAGTACTTTGTGTATAGCAATCATTTTTGCAAATGTTTCTTGAATTGAATGGATATGAACTGAATTTGTCTATTTAGCAGGCACCAGATATTATGAAGCTAAGATGACGGAAAGAGCTAATTATGTTATGACTCTAAAGATAATCTTGTATAATTTTCATGTTTTTTTTTAAATTTGAGGAAGATTCTACTACAACTGCCACCCCTTACCCCCCATCAAGATTATATTATAGTGGCATATGAAACCATGAGAAAATAAAAATGTTTTCTCACAGGATATTAGCCTGGGAAGGGTCCTTAGATACCATCTGGTTGGGTACTTTATTTACCGAAGGTCACAGTAGTTAAGGCCTTCACCCAAGGTCATAATGCTGATGAGTAGTTGAGCTGGAAGTCCAACTCAGGGCTCCTGCCTCTCAGTTTGGGCCCTTAGTGGGCTGGGCCTGGAGTAAGTAAGAACTGAATTTAAATACAGCCTCAGACACTTACTAGCTGTGTGACTCTGAGCAAGTCACTTAACTTCTGTCTGACTCAGTTTCCTCAACTACAAAATGGGGATATAATAATAGCATCCAAAGTTGTTGTGAGGATCACAATAGCTTCTCAAAAATTTTCAGTTATCCTCAGATGTGAGGATCACATGAGATAATGTTTGTAAAGCACTTAGCATGGTATCTGGCACATAGTAGGCATAGCAATAAATGCTTATTCCCTTTTCTTTCCCTCTTCATTGTACTACTTTAGCTATTTTAACTTATTTAGTTGAAGAGTGCTGTATTTAACTGATAGAACCCTAATCTTGTAGCTTTATCATTTTATTTCTCCCTGAGGTTTTCGTATCTGAATCAGTGTGGACTTCTTTGCAAGTCAGAATTTAATTGTGAGTTATTCCCCTGCAGTTCCCTTACAGATGTTCCCAATAGATGAGTGGATTATATAAAGAACCATCACA
This sequence comes from Vombatus ursinus, assembly GCF_900497805.2. Classification (NCBI taxonomy): domain Eukaryota; kingdom Metazoa; phylum Chordata; class Mammalia; order Diprotodontia; family Vombatidae; genus Vombatus; species Vombatus ursinus. Next base: position 13,995,097 of record NW_020954587.1, on the reverse strand, counting down.
ATTAGTGGTTGTCTTGCTGAAGGTCTAAAAGCACCATTAATTGCTGTTACCTTTTAATGTTCCTTCAATCAAGTAGATGGAATCAAGTAGATCAAGTAGATAAATCTGCTTTTTTCAAGCCATCAATCCAAAAAAGAAACAACAGGATGCTTGTTTGTTGTTCCTATTAGAAATGAAGAAATGCTGGTTTCTTTTTGTTCTCCAGACAATAACCATGCAGTTGAAACCCTGCCAGTGACTCTTGCAACCTTTTTGCAGTTAGGTGATGCATTACCTGAGAAGATGTCTTCTCCTCGCCGGTCAGAGGTACATCTCTTACCTTGCAACAATTTGGCATTTGTCTCTGCACAATATCTTGATGCTGTTTCCGCCTATAGTTTGACTACACCATTAACTTGGGGAAAAATTATGTATTCTTTTAATGGATTGTACTCACTGCGCTTACACTGTGGGTCATGACCCCATATGGGTTCATGTAACTGAATGTGGGGGTCATGAAAAATTGGTAACAGTAAAAGGTTTCTGAGCATACAATGACCAAAAAATAATTCAAAACCAAATGCATAATGAATCCAACATGTTTCTGACAATGCTTGCCCATGTTGCATCACACAGCTTCATTGCAGCCTTAGTTTTGACCATACAACATGCATACTTTGTACTGCACATGCCGTCATGCCACACAATGCCAATGAACGCTGCCAGAAACACCTCGGCTCAGATTCAAGACTATTGTATGTTATGAATTTCAGTGTTTTTACTGTACATACAAAATCATAAAGTAATTTTGACTTGAGATTAGTGCAGAATTCCCAACAATTTCTGAAATGGCCCTAAACACATTTCTGCTATTTTGTACTATGTATTTATGTGAAGTTGTGTTCTCAGCACTGACGATTATAAAATCAAAATATCGATCAACTCTGAAAAATAAATTTCTTCATGATTTGTTATCAGTAAATGTTTGATTTGTACACCTATTTTATGTAACTATATACCTGGAGTCATGCAAAAATTTCTTGGGTGAAAATGGGTTGGGAGTGGAAAAAATTTAAGAAGCCCTGGACTATAGACCCAACTAAACTCATTGTCATGTGTAACATCCTGTAGGGTAAAAATTTACTTCCTCAAAACTGTTTGGGGTTTAGGAACATCACCATATGCCACTGACTACATCTATGTTTCTGACCTCAAAATTCCACTTTTCTTTCAATCAGCTATAGAAGAAAAGTAATATGTGCATGTAACCTGGGGCTTTTGCTGTCCAGAATAATGATTAGTCTGAAATGGAAAAAGTCCATTGTATTCCAGGTCAAAGTGATTTGGTGATAGTTGGTGATCATTAGTTAACACTTTTCTTGTTTTTCTTGTATATTAACAGTTTTTTGCCTTCAGAGTTCTCAGTTAAAATGCAGCCTGTTCTAGTCACACCTTGGGAACATGAGTGGAGAATTGACAGAACGAACAGCAAGAAAAAGCAGTGAGGGCCCTTAGAGATTTCCTAGTGTGACATGGCTTTCAGAAAGACTTTGACTCCCTCTAAACTCCCCAAAGTAATACAGTCATGGTTTTGCTCATAGTCCACAATACAACCTAAAGCCAATATAACCCATAAGTCACTTGACTCTAGATTTACATGGATTCTGATTTCAAGGTAGGGGTATTTTTGGATAATGAGTATAACTCAACTTCATGGGCTCAAATCTCCACTCAGTTTCTTGGGAAACTTTTAAAATTTGACTTTTAAAAATCATCTAAATTTAGCTTATACATTGCTAAAAGATAAACCAGGAGACCGTGTTGAAATCCTGCCTCTCATACTCAATAAATGTCTAACCATGGACAAGAACTTAACCATCTCTGACATCTCAGTAGATAGTAACACCTGTAGAACCTCCTTAAAGGGATGTTGTGAAGCTTAAGTGTTTGTAAAGTGCTTTATAAATGTACTTTTTACATGTCAATAATTATAATCATTATCAATACTACTAGTAAAACATTTCATCATGGGGGAATTGTAAAAACAATAGATGGACTGTTTCCCAAATGACCTCTGAAAAGGGAGGAGGGGTACACAGTGTAATATCAGGTGTGGCCCACTTCTTTATACCCATGCAGGAACTGAAACTCTGCTTAGAACATCCTCCTGTCTTACTATCTCTCTGAAACCTGGTTGTCTCCTTTCCTTATGCCATACAGAGTAAAAAACATGCCAGGAATATGGGTGGAGGGATCTTGCATGTTGCCATTGCAGTATTGGATGTCCCTAGATCAGGTCCCAAACCCCAGCTTCCCCTCTTCTTGCCTGAGTCCTTTTACCATCTAAGTGGTGCAGTGGATAGAGAACTAGGGTTGGAGTCAGGAAGACCTGAGTTCAAATTCAATCTCAGATACTTCCTAGCTGTATGACCCTGGGCAAGTCACTTAACCCTTGCTTGCCTCAGTTTCCTCATCTAGAGAAGAGGGATAATAATAGCACCTACCTCCCAGGGTTGTTATGAGGATCAAATGAGATAACAATTGTAAAGCTCTTAGCACAGGACTGGCACATAGTAGGTGCTATATAAATGTTAGCTATTATTATTATTTTATTTTTATTATTAGCATCATCTTTTTTTTGGGGGGGGTGGTAGATAGTGGACAAACTACCTATGATTTCATTGACATAGGCAACTCCCAGTGACAGAACTTCCTCTACTAATTCAGATTAATCACCAACTCTGAAACTTATTATTTTAGCTGCCTAGGGCGCTGAGAAATTAAGTGACTTGCCCAAAGTCACAGAGCCAGTATGTATGGGAGGGAAGTCTGTCATTTTCTTGTGACACAATTACCTGGCACTATAGGTACTGAGTGGGGAGTGAGTCTTGGGAATTTCTTCCAAGGGCAGCAGCAAGGTGCTGGGGGGTGGTGGGTGGAGGGGAGAGAAGGTGGTGTCGTTTTCTGATTCCAGGCATTCTGACAAATGAAATCTATTCCTGACGCCCATAGTTCCACGAGAAATGCAATTCTCTTCCCATCCTATGCATCTCAGCAATACTCCTCCCCCATAAAATATTTACAATCTCTATACATTATACCTGGGTGCATATGTACAGTTGGAAATACATATCATAAAAAAACCTCCATTAGTTTGTAGATAGTGTAGTCACTGGCACTCAGCCCTGACGTCATGTGTTGGGTACCCTCATCATATCCCATCTGGAGAGCTATGTCTAGGTCTGGGTGCCATGGTTTAGGAGGAATGTTGGTAAACCAAAGAGCATCCAGAGGAAAGAAACCATGATGAAGGGACTTGGGTCTATGTACAAGGACTGGCTGAAAGACCTAGAGGAGGTAAGACTAGGTAGGAGTGAGGGCTAGGGGAGGACATGATAGTTGTCCTTCCATATTGGAAGAATTATCATATGGAAGAGGGATTAGACTTGTTTAGTTTGGCCCCAGAGAATGCAACCAGATGAGTATATTAGAGTCAAGTTCCAACTTGATGTTGGAAGAAAAAAACCTTCCTAACAATTAGATCTATCTAAAAATGGAATGGAATGCCTCAGAAAACAATGGATTCCCCTTCAAGGAAGCTCTTCAAGAAGACACTAGATAATCCCTATTGGTTATATTTGTAGTGGGAACTTCTTTGGGATATGGGGGGAGGAGTTGGATGAGTGCTTTGGTCCTTTCCAACTTTAAAATTCTGTGGTTCTGTGACTCATATAGATTACATATCACTTAGAGTGCCATTAGTGGGTATGGTTTGGTTACATGTATAACATCTTCACTCATTACTATGGAAGCATCCTATGTCAGTCATCATATCACTATCAGCCTGATCTGTACCGTGGCTGGTTAGTGCTTCCACTTCTGTGGAGATGCTATCACGTTCACAACCCCACTCTCTGAATCCATGTGGCTGGGTCAATATTAGGTCGAGTGCTATGTAGTTCTGATTCTGGGCACTTGTGTATGGCCTAGGTTAAATGGAATTGTCCTCAGACCCCAATAAATTAAGTTTGGGACCCTTCGGACTATCATAGCTGAGTATTAGCCTCAAAAGGGGAAGTCTCTGGATTCAGTTACGGAGGGAGCTAGGTGGCACCATGGATAGAGGGCTGAGCTTGAAGTCAGGAAGACCTGAGTTCAAATCCAACCTCAAATACTTATTAGCTGTGTGACCCTTGGCAAGTCACTTAATCTCTGTCTGCCTCAGTTTTCTCAATTGTAAAATGGGGATAATAATAGTACCTGCCTCCCAGGGTTGTTGTGAGACTCAAATGAGATAATATTTGCAAAGTTCTTAGTACATTTGTAAAGTGCCAGGGCACATAGCAGGTGCTTAAGAAATGCTTGTTCTTGATACAACCATTTTAGAGAGCAATTTGGGACTATGTCCAAAGGGCTATAAAAATGTGCATACCCTTTGATCCAGTAATAGCGCTTCTAGGTCTGTATCCCAAAGAGATCATAAAAATGGGAAAAGGACCCACATGTACAAAAATATTTATAGCAGCTCTTTCTGTGGTGGCAAAGAATTGGAAATTGAGGGGATGTCCATCAATTGCGGAATGGCTGAACAAGTTGTGGTAAATGAATGCAATGGAATACTATTGTGCTATAAGAAATGATGAGCAAGCAAGCTTCAGAAAAACCTGGAAAGACTTGTATGGACAGTGCTGAGTGAAGTGAGCAGAACCAGGAAAACTTGTACACAGTAACAGCCATGTTGTGTGATAACTAATGTTGATAGACTTAGCCCTTCTCAGCAATACAAGTTTCTAAGACATCTTCAAAGGTCTCATGATGGATAATGCTATCCACATCCAGAGAAAGAACTATGGAGTTTGAATGCAGATTGAATCATTTTATTTGCTTTTTTTTTTCTGTTTTGCTTTGTTTCTTCTTTCTTGTGGTTGCTCCTGTTGGTTCCAATTCTTCTTTACAAGATGACTAATATGAAAATATGTTTAATAGGAATGTATGTGTAGAGCCTGTATCAGATTGAGAGCTGTCTTGGGAAGGGAGGTGGGAAGGGAGGGGGAGAAAATTTCAAACTCAAAAACTTATGGAAGTGAATATTGAAAACTAAAAATAAATAAATTAATTTAAAAAAAAGAAATGTTTGCTCTCTTCCTCCCTTCTCCTTCCCCTTGTTTCATCAGCAATTCCTTTTACATTGGGCTATCTAGGAAGGTTTCCCCAACTCCCAAGAGGGAATCAACATGCAGTTTCCTCTTCATCCAGAACTTCATTTGGATCCTCAGCTTGAGAAAGTGCCCCCAAGCAATTAGGGAATGACCACTTGTTGGAGCCTGATTCTCTTATTCTCCATCTAGTCTTCCAGTTCTGATAACTTTTCTTCCATGGGCATTAGATACCTGTGCTGTATCATCTTCACAGAGTTCTGACAATTAGAGCTCTTTTTTTAGACCAGCGGATGACTTGAACTTTTAATTACTTAAGATGAGGTGGCACTTGACTAGTCCTCTGACTTGTCTTCTCTCTGGGCATCAAGATTTCATCTTAAGTTTTATTTCTTTCACTTAAATTCTTAATCACGGACTGGGGGCATCATGTCATTGCTTGTTGCTCCCACCACTCCTGTGAGTCCAGGCCTTCAACTGATCTTTCAGCCTAGTGATTTACTGGTTGCATGCCTTCAGACCTCCATTTTTTGAAACAGATCAATAAGCAGCTGGGACTCTTACCTAAACATGAGCAGTTATGGAGGAAAGCCTATGTCATTGTTGCTGGTGGCATTGCAGGCAGTCATGAGAAAGGTTACCTAATGTGGGCCTTCTGCTCAGGCCTCTGGGGCCCTAACACATTCATCAATTCATTATTCAAATGCTATAGCTCAGAGACATAGAGTTAAAGTTGGATGGGACCTCAGAGGTCATCAAGTTGAGCGCCCTTATTTTACAAATGAGGTAACAAGCCCCCAAAGGGTAGATAACTTGCTCAAAACCACACAAGTATAAAGTGTTGGATCTGTGAGACCTATGACCCCCTCTCATAAAAAGAGTTGCTATGGAGACAGAAAGCAGAGAAATGGGTACAGCAGAGGATATTGTTCTGTCAGCTATTTTCACAACTTAATTAAATTCCGCCCCCATATTATGTATGAATGTAACTGCAAGGCATCTTCCCCACCCCCCCAACAAAATAACTTCTTTCTTAATATAAAGAAGTATTTAAGTTTCATAGTCACATCCACTGGTAACACCCTCTAGGCAGAAGCTTCATATAGATAAGCTTAGGTGGCCTCAAGGTACTGCTTGAGCTAACTCTGCCATTCTCCCCAGACAGACCTCCTACTCCTCCCCTTACACATAGAAAAATGGTATAAAAACCTGTGGTTTTGTCCACTAGTTAGCCAGCCTTAGGGAGAACATACCAGCCGGGTTGTCATCGAGGCTGACTTGCTAGCAGGATGAGGGAGCCCACCTGACTGTGCCCAAGGGGAGCCACGATCTGGCTTTGGGGGACCTTCCCACATCCCTGTAAGTATGGACAGCTCTGGGCAGACAGCTCCCATTGATCTTGTCTAACGCCATACTTGGCCCTAGACAAATACACCTGCCTTTACAATCAACATCATGTATTGTGCATCACTCCCGCCTGGATTATTTGTGGCACCAGCACTTGATGTCATGTTTTGATGGATCCAGAATTCAAACCAAGCCCAGCACTCACCCTGCTTCCCTCTGCTGATGTTCCTTGAGGATGGTATGCTGTAATTCTCGGCTACTAGATTTTTGACTAGTTCTTAATATTTTAAAAAATAACTTGCTCTCAAAATCTCAACCCTAAATATAAGGAATCTTCACAAGGAAGTTATATACTAAAAACTACTTCTCCTGGGAAACTTTCCCTAGGAGGGAGTCCTGCTAGTTTCTGGTTGAGTGGCCTCAGAGGTGTACTGGAACCATCTGGAACCCAACTTTTAGGAGCTGATTGTTAAATTTTCAGTGTGAGCATTTATACTTCGGAAATAGGCAATTGCTACAAACAGGGATTGATTTATTGTTTGTCTAAACTGCAGTAAGTGTTAATAATGCAGATTAGATTTAGAGTCTGATTGTTAAATGTTTACCAGTAGAGCTTCGTGTAGACCTGTACATGATACGTGAAATAGTTCTTTACTAATTGATTGTTGTTTATGTTCTTCCTATTCCCATCCAGAGACAAGAATTCTCTCTCTCTCTCATTTATTTATTTTTAGTTTTCAACATTCACTTTTATAAGATTTTGAATTCCAAAATTTCCCCCCCTTCTTTCTTTTCTCCCTCTTCAAGACTGCATTCAGTCTGATATAGGCCATATATGTACAATCATATTAAACACATTCCCACCTTAATCATGTTGTGAAAGAAGAATAAGAACAAAAGGAAAAACCACAGGAAAGAAAAAAAAACAACAAAAAAAGAGAAAATAGTATCCTTCAATCTCATTCAGACTCAATAGCTCTTTCTCTGGAAAGCATTTTCCGTAATGGTTCTTTTGGAGTTGTCCTAAGCTAAGTCTGTCAAAGTTGGTCATCACATAGTGTTGCTCTTATTGTGTACGTTGTTTTCCTGGTTCTGCTCACTTCACTCAGATCAGCCCATCCAAGTCTTTCCAGGTTTTTCTGAAATCTGCCTGCTCATCATTTCTTATGGAACAATAGTATTTCATCACATTCATATACCACAACTTGTTCAGCCATTCCCCAACTGATGGGCATCCCCTCAATTTCCAATTCTTTGCCACCACAAAAAGAGCTGCTATAAATATTTTTGTACGTCTGGGTCCTTTCCCCATTTGTATGATCTCTTTGGAATACAGACCTAGCAGTGGTGTTGCTGGATCAAACAGTATGCATAGTTTGATAGACCTTTGGGTGTAGTTCCAAATTGTTCTCCAGAATGGATCAGTTCACAACTTCACCAACAATGCATTTCCAATTTTCCTACATCTTCTCCAACATTTATCATTTTCCTTTTTTGTCATATTAAAGACAATCTGATAGGTATGAGGTGGTACTTGAGAGTTGTTTTAATTTGCATTATTCTAATCAATAGTGATTTAGAGCATTTTTTCATTTGACAATAGATAGCTTTAATCTCTTCCTCTGAAAACTGCCTGTTCATATCCTTTGACCATTTGTCAATTGGGTAATGACTTGTCTTTTTATAAATTTGACTCAGTTCTCTATATGTTTTAGAAATGAGACCGTTATCAGAGACATTGGCTGTAAAAATTGTTTCCCAGCTTTTTGCTTTCTTTCTCATTGTGATTGCATTGGCTTTTGTTTGTGCGAAAACTTTTTGATCTAATGTAATCAAAATTATCCCCAATGGAACAGTCTCTAGGAGAAGTTCTACTTTTTATTTATCTTTGATTCAACCCTTTCTCTGAGGTTTCTGGTAGAGGTAGAGCATCTGCATCCATGTCAGTTCTCGACTAACAAATGTAATAGACTTCTGGGAGGCATGGTAGTAGTCCTGTAGATTGGCTTCTTTATGTACTTCCAAAGCTTTGCTTGGGTTGCAAAAGCCAATACTGGTGTGTATTTGAAGCAACTAACCAAGTCCTAATGGCAAGCCATGTGGGGCAGTGGAGGACTCCATCAGGCTTGGAGTCAGGAAGACCTGAGTTCAAATCTGGCCTCAAATGTTTACTAGCTTTGTGACCCTGGGTAAGTAACTTAACCTCTGTCTGTCTCAGTTTCCTTTTCTGTAAAATGAGGATAATAACAGCACCTATATTGCAGCATTGTTGTGGAGATAAATGAGATTTGTAAAGGAAATTTGTACTTAGCACAGTGCCTGGCGCATAGTAGGCACTTAATAAATGCTTGTTTCCTTCCTTTCTAAGTACCTGTTTTCATTCTCATCACAAAGATCTCCAAAGGATGCCAGCTTCCTTGTTATGTTTTTGGTTCTCTTCAACCAAATTTATTTTGATATTTTAACTTCTTTTTGTGTGTGTGTGTGAATGGTACCAACTGCCTTGACGTTACAAGAGCCCTGTTGAGGTTGCAAAACTAAAGGAGACTTACAGCAAAGGTCTTGGCATTTGCAAATACCCATTTGCTAAACCTGATGCAAGAACTCCTTGTTTGGCAACTTGTAACAAGCCCTATTCAGCAATTTTGCTGATCGAATAGTTTGGAAGCATATCCACATATACATACACACAGCTACACACACACATACATATATATGCACATACATACATATATACATTTGTACCCTTAAAAATGGAAGATCTACAACAGTTAAAATGTTACTGAGTGGGTAAGAAATGAGGATAAGCAGAAACTCTAGCATTATTTACTAAGGGCAGACAAGGATAGGTACAACAAACGAAACCAGTTTTCTTTTTTTTATTAAATATTTTAAAAAATATTTCAAATTTAATGTGGTAGTTCTGATATTTCTGTGTTTGTCTGTGTTCCTTTCTGAACTTTCTTCTTTGTTGTTTGTTGTTGTTGTTTTAGTTGATCAGTTGGTCTGACTCTTCATGACCCCATGTGGGGTTTTCTTGGCAAAGATACTGGAGTGGTTTGCCATTTCTTTTTCCAGCTCATTTTACAGATGAGGAACTAAGGCAAATAGGGTTAAGTGACTTACATAGGATCACACAGCTAGTAAGTGTCTGAGGCCAAACTTGAATTCAGGAAGATGAGTCTTCCTGACTTTAGGCTTGACACTCCATTCACTGCATCACCTAGCTGACCCCAGGCAGACACATATGTACACATAACCCACATGGGCGAAGGAGCTCACAGCATGCACCACACATCCCTTTTTATGTGTCTAATTGATGCTATTTTCTTTTCTGCTTTTTTGGGGGCATTAATTTGCTACCCCTGTTGTCCTCCAAAATGCTCCCCATTCATCCAATAAAAGCCCTCCCTTGTAAAAAAAAGTGAGTAGAGTCAAGCAAAAAAACTATTTTATTGGATATTTCTGAAAATGTATGCCTCATTCTGAACATACAGTCTATCATCTCTCCCTCAAGAGGTAGATAAGCTTCATCATCATTCTTTTTGATCATGTTTGGTCAGAGTTCTCAAGTTTTTCAAAGTTGTTTTCATCTACAGATATGGTCTTTGTATAAAATAGTTCCCCTAAATCAGGTCTCACAAGTTTTCTTTGGTTTCTATGAATTAGTTTCTTTAATGATTTCTTATGGTGTAGTAATATTCAAGTACATTCACATATAATAATTTGTTTAGCCATTCCCAAATTGATGGGCATCTACTTTGTTTCCAGTTCTTTGACTAAAAATATTAAAAGGATTAGGATAGGTAAGTGGTGCGGTGGATAGAATTCCAGGCCTGGAGTTAGGAAGACTCATCTCCCTGAGTTCAAATCCAGCTTTAGATACTTACTAATTGGATAGCATGGCTATGTGTGACCCTGGGCAAGTCACTTAACTCTGTTTTCCTCAGTTTCTCCATTTATAAAATGAGCAGGAGAAAGAAATGGCACATCACTCCAGTATGTTTGCCAAGAAAACCCCAGATGTTACTAGTTGTGTGACCCTGGGCGAGTCACTTAACCCCCATTGCCTCACCAAAAAAAAAAAACCCAAAAAACCAAAACCAAAAAACCCCAGATGGGGTCACCAAGAGTTGGACATGACTAAAACGATTGAACACAAAATTAAAAAGATAATAATCTATGAATATGTTGGATTTATACCAAGAATTCAGGGACAGTTCAATGTCATGAAAATAGTTAACATAATTAACCATATTAATAACAAAAAAATCATATGATTCAATTAGTAGATGCATAAAAAGCTTTTGATAAAATACACATATCTTTAAAAACACCAGAAAGAGGCAAAGGTTTCAAAAGATGAGGCAAAAATAACAAAATAACAAAAGATGAGAATACTAAATGTTGGAGGAATTGTAGGAAGATAAGCACACTAGCATATTATTAGTATGGCTGTGAATAAGTATGATCATTTTGGAAAGCAGTTTGGAATAATGCAAATAAAGTACTAAAATGTTCATGCCTTTTGACTTAGAGATTCTACTTCCTGATTTAGACAAAGGAAGTCATTGATAGAAAGAAAGTCTTTATATACACCAGAATACTGAGAGCAGCATTTTTTGAGATAGCAAACAATTGGAAACAATGTAGATGCTCAGTTGCTGCACAGTTAAACAAATTGTTTTATATGAATGTAGCAGAATAATACTGTCTGTAAGAACTGATACATATGATACCTACAGAGAAGTTGGAAAAGATTTACAGGAGTTAATGTGGATTGCAGTAAGTAGAGCCATAAAAATACAAACAAAATGACCTCATCAATGTTAATAGAAAGAATTAAAACAAAACAATCGAAAGTGAACATTGAAAAATTACAAAGAACAAGTACATCTCCAAAAATGAAATATGAGAAGACAACTCTTCTGCACTCCATTTACAAAGATGGTAGGTACACAGGTGTAATACAGTGCACATTTTGCAGGCTTGTATTAATTAGTTTTGCTCATTTTTCTCTTCTTTTTCTTTAAAAATAATTTTTGTCATATGGATGCCTCCTCAGAATTGGGCAGAGGGAGAAATATTGGCAGGGGGAACTTTGGTAATGTTAAAAAGCAAGAGATACAACAAAATTTGATGTAAATAAAAATACCAGAAAGCATTGGAATCTCATATTGTCAACAGTATCAATTTAAATAAAGAGTTGGAATCATTTGTAATAGAGACATGCTAGACGTCTTTCAAATATAATCACAGACAAAGGAGGGGTACCCATTGTCTGTTACTGTTATGCCACATAGTTCCAGAAATATGATTATGTTACATGTGAAGAAAAAGAAATTGAGGGAATACACATGGGCAAAGAAGAAACAAAATTATAATTTTTCTGCAGATGACATGATGGTTTATTTAGAGATTCAAATAAATTAAATTATTCAAATAAATTGAATAAATGAAAAATAAATTAAATCAAATAAATAAATTCAAATAAATTAATGGAAACAGTAACTTTAGTATAGTATTAAGGCATGAGATAAACCCACAAAATCATTAGCATTGCTTATGTTACCAATAAAACACAGCAGAAAGATATAGAAAAACAAACCCATTTAAAATAATTGCAGAATGTACAAAGTATCTGGGAGCCCACATATCAAGACACACATAGAAAATACATGAATACTTCTATAAAAACACCCTTTACAGAAATAGAGTAAGAGAAATAATTGGAGAGGAACTAAATTTTTATAGTTAGGTCATAGCCATGCTATCCAAATTAACTTAAGGATTCAGTGTCACACTAATAAAAATATCAAATAATTATTTCATAGAATGAGACAAAATAATTTTTAAAAATGTATTTGGAGAAACAAAAGTTCAAGAATCTCATGAGAATTAATGCATAAAGTATGAAGGAAGGCAACCTAGCATACCCAGATGCTAAACTACAAAGCAGTAATTATCAAAACAATATTGACTCTCAGTACTCTGAGGGGTGTATGGCTGGCCTCTGTCTCCTTGTGCAATGGATAGAAGCTGGTTCTTCTGCTTCTGTTCTGACTAGTCAGGGATAAAACATGCTTGAGCTCCCCAAGTACTGGAGTTCATACTGGCTTGTACCTTCTCTTCAAAGGGCTATCTAGTTTCAGTTCCATATGTGAGAATTCACACAAATGGAAACTTCTTTGGTGTGACTAGGTCTTTTGCCAACCTCTGCCAGCTTTTGACTATCTCTTTGTGCAGTTCTAGACCAAATGGAAGAGCTACCGATGATTTTTTTCAGTTGTCTTTCTCTTTGGTCTTTCTGTAGCCCTTTTCAGGTATTTATTGGCATTTGTGTTGGAGAGTTCTACTTCTCGGAATCTCTCATGTCACTGTTTTAACTAAACATAGACATTAATTTATCCATTGGCTCTAAGCAAGGGCTAAAATACACCTATGCTTATGTGTTGGGGTTTCACTGATATAAAATGAGGTAAAAATCAATTTACATTATTATTTGAGGTTAGAGAAACATCAATTCTTCATTTCACAGCAAAATGGCATATTAATAGGGTCATATTTTTCACCTAAAAAAGGAAAAGTTAAGAAATCAATTCCACAACTAAAACTTTTTCTTTGTTCAATTAATTAATTATTTTCAGGTGTGCTATAAGAATAGTAGCAATTTCTGAAAGATATGTCTACATTTGATATTTTTATTAACTCTGTGTGTCTTTATTTTAGTGCCTGGAGATGAAGTGGGTAGTACTTTTTAAGACAAGACACAGGTCTAAACAACATGAAAGACTTTATTGTGCCTAATTTTATCTCTGTCTATGCCTCATTACTGTGCAGTAGCTTGTTTCATGCAAACAATTGCTGGTTTCCAGAATAACAAGAGTGGTGTCTGTATTAAGCATATTCCTTAGAGAACAGGAAATCTCCAGCTGGGAAAGAGGAGGATTCTTGTTAAGCACTGGAAATAGGCTGAAATGTAAATGTGTGTTCCTTTTTCACAACATTCCTAATTGCCCCTAAATGTCATTAAATTGAGAAATGTTTTCCACCAAATTAACTTTCACTCATGATGTCTAATTAGCTGGAGAAACTGAAAGATAACTTATCAGTCACTGTTTAAGAAAACATGTTTAATGGGTGACTTTTTGCTTGCAGTGATGTTGAACCAGGCATTGGAACTGTCAAAATGTAGCATGATCACAGCAATTAAGCTCTGTGTCTCTGTTTCTGTGCCAAGAATTTTACAGCAACCTCTCAGACATATACATTGGCTAAGTCATCCCGGTAATTCACTGAACACCTAAATATTGTTAATAAAAAAAGAATAAATTGCTGATGATGTGAAATACATACATACATAGACACACACATATATATATATTTCTAAAGAAGGAATTTTATATTAAACAGTAAGAAAATATTGACCAATGCTAATTTTTCAACAATGAGCAGAAAATGCTGTATTTAAATATGCAGAACAGAAAGGGGATGACATTGTCAAGGGAGAGGGAAAAAAACTAGAGCCAAAAGAACATTATACACACTGACCACAACTATGTAATTGAAGACAATATCAAGCATTTTCTACAATGGAGTATGTTTGTAGGATCATAGAATCATCGACCTAGATCTGGAAGTGACCATCTCGTCTGATCTCTTCTTTTTACGGAGGAGGAAATGGTTCTACCAGATTAACTTCAAAGTACATAACTGTCATAAGTAAGTTGCAAAAGTGAAACAAATGTAAATTGGTAGTAGGTGCCTCTGATAAGTTAAAAAAAAGTCACTCATGCTTTTTCCTTACTGTTTTTAGGAAGTATACTTTGTGGTTTTGTTTGTGTTTAAGTTTATCTCCTTTGAAAATAAAATTTATCAATTAGCAAAAGAGATATTGTCAATGTCCTACCATATCCTTGTTATATGGCAATTGTTGCTGAGTCATTACAGTAGCATCTGACTCTTCATGACCCCATTTGGGGTTTTCTTGGCAGACACTGGATTGGTTTGTCATTTCCTTCTCCCGCTCATTTTACAGATGAGGAAACTGAGTCAAACAGGGCTAAGTGACTTGCCCATGGTCACCTAGCAAGTAAGTGTCTGAGGTTGGATTTGAACTTATGAAGATGAGTCTTCCTGATTCTAAACCCAATAATCTATCCACTGTGCCACCTAGCTATCCTTGTTATAGCTAGGTACTAACAGACAGAAAAATTATGTACCATATACATCTTGTAAAGGATATCAAAACAACCAGCAAACACAGATTATCAGTACTGAAACTGTATGGCAACCCAAACACTCAAGCAAAATAAGAACAAGGAGAAAAGACCAGGGAATATGACTATGTTTAAAGACAGTGACACAGAGGTGAATTGGTGATACTCTTAGTCATCCAATCATTTAGGGGCTGTACTAGAGCAGAACCTGGAAGTCCAAGCTCCCTCCCAAGTTTCCTTCAGATTATTAGAAAAAGTGCTTTCTGCACAATAACCCTGTGAGGATCATAATGAAGAAACTGAGGCACAGAAAAGTGAATCAACTTGTCCAGGTTCACACAGCTAGTAAATGTCAGAACTGACCTCCTGAGGATCTGGGTCACCCAACTTAAAATATCAGTGCTTTAAACTTTCTCTCCATCTTTCCATATCTCTCATATTCCTTATATGACCAACTTTTGTTCCAGCCCAATTTGTCTGGGTAATTTCGTGTCGTTAGTAATGTTTTTAAATTAAATTTTATTTTCTTCTACTCACTCCCAGAACTAACTTTAAATACCATTAGAGATTTGATCCCCTAAAATAGAATTGTCTGTATTTCATTCCCTAAAGAGAGCAAACCCAATGTATTTAAGCTAAACTATTTAAACCCTTTAAGAAATAATATTACAAATTAACCTGAGCTGAAACTAAGTCAGGAGATGAAGATTTCCAGAGTGTTACAATTGAAACATGAGTCCTAATTGTAACATAATTCATAAGTCTCAATCGGGAATAGATGGGGAACAAGCATTTATTAAGTGCCTACTATGTACCAGGCCCTATGCTGAGAGCTTCAAAATATTTCCTTTGATCCTCACAACAACTCTGGAAGGTAGGTACTGTTATTATTTTCATTTTATAGTTGAGAAAACCGATACAGGAAATGCATAAGTGACTTGCCCAGGGTCACACAGCTAGTGAGCATCTAAGTCTGGATTTGAAGTCAAGTCTTTCTGATTCCAGGCCCAATGCTCTATACACTACACCACCTATCTGCCCCATATGTTACTTATTGCTTCTGTTACCTTGGCAAGTCACTTAAAGACTCAGTTTAAGTTCCACCCTCTATAGGAGGTCTTTTCCCATCTACTCATGTACTAGTGTGTTCTCTTTTAAGTTCCCTCAGTTTCTTCATATCTAATATATACCTATGTATATGGTGTCTCCTTCATTAGAATATAAGCTCCTTAAAAGCAGGGATTGGTTTTTTCATCTTTTATTTGTATCTTCAGCACCTAGAACAGCTCCTGGCATGTAGTAAGCATTTTAATTCCTGCTTGTTGATTGACTGATCAATTAATTTTAAGATGTCCAGGGAATGTTGCCATGCCAGTGTCTTCCTGTAATTTTATCCAGTGTTCTTACTACTCTTAACTGTCAGAGCATTCTTCATTAGACCTCACCTCATTCAATTCACTCCATTGCCCTCTGCAGAGAGCAAAAGCACAGCGGGAGGTGGGTTGCTACACAATATGATTTAATATATTTGAAAGCCATTATAAAATGTCATCTTTCAAAGATTTCTTCTTTGGGCTAAATAATCTTAGTTCCATTAGTGTTCCCAAAAGGTTTTCTTTTTCAAGGAAGAGGCTTAAAAATGAGAGGGAGTTTGATCATTTTTGGAATGGGAGTTCTACAGGTCACATGAAAAGTGTAGGCAGATCTAGAGTGGGCCATCATAGAGGATAAGGTTGAGATGAAGGGCCATGAGGGAGTAGAGTTTGCATGGGGAGGGGGCTCTGTTCTTCAACAGAGAGGTGGGGTTTGGTATCATTGGGATAGGGTGAGTAATAAGGTAGGGAAATATGTCCACCCAGAGAATTAATCAATAAGAGGAGCTCTACTGATGACAGTAGGTGATTAGAAGGTTCAAAGTGTCACTATAAGTCCAGTCCCTAAGAAGAGGGTCTGTCTCTGCACAGCTCTAGACTGTCCAGGCTCCTGATAGGAGCTGTTGTGTCCTGGAGGCCTATAAGAGTTGTGTCCCAGGGTGGCTGGAAGCCTAGGCTTGAGAGGCTGAGGGAAGCAGGAGTAGGGACTGGAAGTGTTGTGTCCTGGGTAAATCATGCTGTATTTGAGATCTTTATCTAGCAGCTAGCATGAGCAGAACTGGGCAGTGTTGTGTCCTGGGACCTCCAGAAGTCTAGCGAATGGCAGGATGTGGGTACAAAAAAGTATAGAACACAGTCTCTGTCCTTTGGGAGCTTTGACTCTATCTAGCAAGACCACAGCACCTATTACTTATGTGAGTTTAAGAAAAATCACTTAATCTAATTGAAACTTTGATCCAAAAGTTCCTCATCTATAAAATGGGGGTTAATTATCTTACTTGCCAGCCAGCAAGCTAGAGAAAGTAGCACATGAAAAGTTAACTAGCAATCAATAGACCAGCCCTACCATGGATTAGCACAGTTAGGGAAGCACCAACTGCACTGTAATTTATCTTTTCCATAGCCCGAAGGGATTATGCTATGGTGTACTGATAACTGAGAACTGGTTCTCTAGTGGGGAAATGTATTCATGATACACTTTTAAGTTTAATTTGTATTTTTAACATTTTCTTCATCACTTTCCTCAGTCTAGACAGTGAACAAAACAATAACTCAAGGCCTGGTTTGTAGTGCTTGCTAAATTTCTGAGGTGTAAATGCACACAGTGAAAATTCAATGGTGGTTTGAACTGGCTCCCTGATGTGATGATTACTAAAACTAGCATTTGATTTTGGTAGAGCAAAACATTGCTTTAAAGGCTCTCATCCCCAAGGTATCTCCCATGCACAAAAAACAAAACAAAAGAAAACAACAACAACTACAACAACACAAAAAACCATACACAATTGAGATGCTATCAGCATCTCAAGCTCAACATGTCCATTATATGATAAGCTCACTATGCCATTATCTTTTCCTTTAAACCCACTTCCTTTCCAAAATTTCCTGTTTATTTTCAGGGAATCACCAGACTTATGATAACCCTGGTTCACAACTTGGCAGTTTTCCTCGACTCTTCTTCCTTCTTCACCCGTCTCCTTCATCCTCTTCACTCACTCAGCATTCTTCATAGTTCAGACACTCATCAGTTCTCACTTGAACTGTAGTTTTTGGTAGCCTCAGAACAGCTTCATAATTGGTCTCTGGGTCCTCAGTCCTCCCTCAACAAATTCTCTTCCACATGACTGCCAAATGAATATCCCCGAAATACAAGTCTGACCACTTCACTTTCCTGCTCAAGAAACTCCAATATCTCACTCTTGCCTCTAGGACAACTATAAATTCTTATGTTTGAGTTTTAAAATCCTTCACAATCTGTTTCCAGCTTACTTTCCTGGCTTATCATACATTACTCTGTTTCCCAAATGATAGGTTCCAGCCATACTGGACTGCTTGCTGTTCCCTGTACATGACATTCCAATTTCCTTCTGTATGGTTCTGCAAAGACTGGTTGCTATTCCTGGAATGCACTTCCTCCATAGGCTTAGCTCAAATGTGACCTTCTACAGAAAGTCTCTCCCCAGGGCAGCTAGGTGGCGCAGTAGATAGAACACCGACTCTAAAGTCAGGAGGACCTGAGGTCAAATTTGGTCTCAGACCAGACACTTGACACTTAGTAGCTATGTGACCCTAGGCTAAGTCACTTAATCTCTTTCCCAAAAAAAAGAAAGTCACTGCCACCCCTGTGGAAATTATTTTGTATATAGGTTTTCTATGTACACATTGTTTCCCCCAGTATAATTTCCATGTACATATTATTTCCTCCTTGAGGGAAAGACATTTATTTTAAATCTTTATGTCCTCAGCATCTAGCACAAAGATGACCCTTAATAAGTGCTTGCCAAATGAATGATTAATATCAAGCAAGACATAAAACAAACAGATATATATTCACCAAAGGTATTTGCCATTCCCATAGAGGATTCCTGTATAATATCCAAATAGAAAAGGGATTCCCTATACATGGTTAGATACTGCAGATTTGCCTTTTAATGATTTTGTATTGATTGCAGCAAACCCTGGAATACTGGAGGGCCTCTCAAATAAGATTCACATCTGCTTAAAAGAGTTAGGCATAACTATCTACATAGGAAAAACCAAGTGGATGAAGAATGCCTACTGTGTAGAATGTGATATGAAGTTGGATTGATAGCCTATAGAACTTGTTCATCAATACACTATCTTGGAATGGTTGGCCTTCAGGACATTTTGTAAGCAAGGCCCTTCTTTTGTTTTCATTATCAATATTCTCCTAGCTAATTTATATGTATATATACCACAGGTGCTAAAGAATTAAAGTTGTGGGTCACTCAAACGGCAATGGAGAGTAGAGTGGAAAATGTGAATGGATCACAACATATTACCAGTGGAAAATTGTGGGGTGTTCATCAGTTGGGAAACAGGTGAACAAATTGTAGCATCTGAATATAATGGGCTACTATTATACTGAAATAAATAAATATGAAGAATTTAGAGAAACTTCGGAAGACTTCTCATCATGATGCAGAGTGAAATGAGCAGGACCAGAACAATTTGCATGATGACAACTATAATGTAAAGGAAAATAACCTGCAAGATTTCAGAACTCTGATCAAAGTAGTAACCAATTTTGACTTCAGAAAGCTGATGATAAAGTATAATTTCCAGTTCTTACTGTGGCTGAGATGTGTAGAATGAGACATACATAACTAGACATGACTAATGTATTGATTTGCTTTGATTCACTATATCACCATTCTTGATCTGTTACAAAGGAGGGCTTTGATTTGGGAGGGGGCTGCTTTGAGTTAACAGGTAGTGATAGAGATTTTTTTTTAAAGGAATAAAAGAGCATTGTTAAGACATTTTAGAATGTGATGGGAAATTTTTAAAATTTCTTTTTATTCAATTTTATTATGCCATTCTTCCTGCAACATTTGGTTAACTGAAGCCTGTTTCCTGTTAAGATTAACGTCATCTGGCTAAAATCTGACTCAAGCACTGAGAGTATTAAAGGAAAACTTTTTGACATTACCCAAATAAGAAGCCAAAGAGGAGTCTGAGCTTTCCAAAGTGATTTAACTATATGTGGAAGGATTCTCCTGGACTTAGAGACTTGGTGATAACTTTCTTATGTTTGTGATAGGCAAATTTTTTCCTCTTAACCCTGGTGGATCCTTTAAATATAGTTTAATCTGTCACCTGACAGTTTACCTATAAGGTCTGTTTCACTAGATCTTTTTCCTTAGGGGATGTATATTTCTGTTAAAATAATTTTGCTCAACTTTTATGCCCTAAGAAGATGTCTGAGATTGCAGTATATCAAAAATTATTTCTCTTCTCTCTGTGATAGTCATAAAATACCAGAGAAGGATTCTGAGGAAGATGATGAAATTCTATTTCCTACCTAGTTTTAGAAAAGACAGACAGGAGTCCGGAGTGTTTTTAGATGCTGTTTTAGCTAGAGAAAGAAATGAATTATTCCCTTTGAAGCCCATGATTTAATGGAATCATGTTACTTTCCCTGAATCCTTTGAAAGTAAGGCTAATATTTATTGGCTTGTTCTTCATAGGATTTCAGCAGTTTCTGATGACACTATATGCCTGAGAAGTAATAGTATGATTTAAAATAGAGGGGAAAAATGTTACAGAACCTACTTCAACAGTAAAAAGATTTACAGTTGTCTAAATCACAGATTTATACGCTAGAAACAAGGATCAAAAACTGAAGTTGGCTGATAGTTCACAGGTGAATAAAAAACTCCTTTTTTTAAATTTTTTGGCTAGGCAATGGGATTAAGTGACTTACCCAGGGTCATACAGCTAGTAAATGTTATAGGTCTGAGGCTGGAGTTGAACTCAGGTCCTCCTGAATCCAGGGCTGGTGCACTATCCACTGCGCCACCTAGCTGCCCCCAAAACTCCTTTTTAAACCCCTGGTAGGCTACTTCTAGATCATCTAGCCTAGTAGTTTTTTTTTAAAAATATTTGTCTTTGTATTGCAATTAAGGAAGAAGTAAAAATCATTTATCAAAATAATGTTCAGAATTTAAAAATGACAATAAGAAATGTGGTTTTAAATGTGCTCACTTGGGTTCTTGGCAGGCTTAGTGAATATATATGATATATAATATTATCCATACAGCCAAACATGGACAGTGAGGCAGCTGTATTTGTGGGTCAGCTTGCTCTTTGCCTCAGTTTTGACTCTGACATTAATTCTGAAAGGGATTACTCTTTTCAACACCAATTTCTTTTTGTTTGGGAAGTGGTTTAAGAATAAATTATCTGAAGTAACTGGTTTAAAACAACATCATAAAGCTAAGCTGCTGACATTGACATTCAAATGTGGCTTTGCAATTGGATACTTGTGTATAGGAAGGGCATCACACAGCATCACGAAGGGGATAAGATACGTTTCTAATGACCTGATTGTATTTTTTTTTGCAATTAAACTCACCTATATAGCGACCAAAACAATGAATAAGCAATGAATGAACCCAGAAAAGTTGATTGTCTGGGGAGATTCATTAGATCATAGCTTCTCAGAGATGGAAGGAACCTTAGATGTTGCTGAGTCTAACCTCCCACCCAATGCAGAAATCTCCTCTGTATCACATGTGACAGGTGGTCATCCAGCCTGTCACTTCCAATGATAGCAAGCTCATTATTGCCTAAAACAACCCATTTTTGTTTGTTTCTATTCTTTATGAGTTTGTCCTTATTCTGAACTAAGATCTCAAGTGGATTGTATACTTTTTGAGGGAAGGAGCTTCTGTTTTTGTCTTTGTGTTCCCTGGGGAAGGGCAGCTAGGTGGTGCAGTGGGTAGGGTGCCTCGTCTGGAGGCAGGAAGACTTGACTTCAAATCTGGCCTCAGACGTTTACTAGCTGTGTGACCCTGGACAAGTCACTTAGCCCTGTTTGCTTCAGCTTCCTCATCCATAAGATGAGCTGGAGAAGGAAATGGCAGACCACTCTAGTATCTTTCCCAAGAAAACCCCAAACAGGGTCACAAAGAGTCAGATACAACTGAAACCACTGAACAACAAATTGCCTGGTTCTAGCACAGTGACTTGCATAGAGTAGGCGTTTAAAAAATATTCAGTAAATTGGATTGAACCAAACTGAAATCTGTCTTCCTATAACGTCTACTCATTGTTCCAAACTCCACCCTCTGAGGCAACATAAAATCCCCTTTCTACAAACTTTCTGCACTTTCAGTGATGATTCTGCAGTTCTTTGAACCTTTTGGTAAGATGCTATTTTAAAATGTAGATGAAAGTATATTTTAAGAAATTCAACTGTTATTCCTATCAAGAGTTAATGTGGTACAGTAAAATGAATGCTAGAACTGGAGTCCTGAAACCCCAGCTCTGCCACATATATGACCTCTGTGATCCTAGGCAAGTCACTTCACCTTTGAGCTTTAGTTTCTGTATCTGTGTGTTGGACAAGATGTCCAGTAAGGTACCTTTCAGGTCTAAATCATTATCCCCCTTCAACAGCAGATTTTGAAGGGTTTATTTCTTTGTTTTTTTGGCCTCACAGGCTTACGACGTGTATATGTTTCAATCGTGTATAAATTCGGGTGATGAATTCACACAGTGCCTCCCAAAGAAGATTTGCGATGGAAATGGCAGCAGACCCTTAGCTTCACAGCCCAATTGTAACACTTGCAGGGTTATTAAAGTGTCTGATTTGGAATTCAAATGCAAGCCAAGACAATGGTCTTTTATTAAGTTTCTGACAGTCATTACTTTTTCAACCTATTTTCTGTCTGCTGGAAGGTTCTATATTTCAATATCTCATTTAGTCATTGTAACTCATACTAACACACGTATATTTAAAAAGTAAACACTTGGGTAATGGCTTGGGTGGGCGGGCGGGTGAGCAGACATCTAGTTGGGAGTTACCTAGTCATAGAATTAGGAGGAATGTAATTGAGGAATGACGCAGACACAGACCAAACACCAAAAAGCTTAATTTCTCCTTCTCACAGTTGACGGAGTTGAAGGGAGTTGTTTCCAAAGCTGCAAAGCAAAAATGATGATTTTTTTTTTTTGTCTCCAGTGATACCTGTTGACCGGCTTTCTCTCCCTCTTCGTTTCAAATCCTCTGTTGCTATCAGTGACACATGCTTCCTTGCTCATCTGGGGTGGCCCAGCCTCATTAGGAAAGGATTTGGTGCATGTTACTTAATTGAGTCCCATTCTCACCACCTGCCACTCCTGAGCCTCATCTGCACACTAACTGCTCCTAATTGTCATCATACGGCAGGCTCAGGGCAACAACTTGAGAACAGATCCGGAGCGGTGTGTGCTGCTGAGTAATAGCAGAGGGAGTGATGGGTGGTGAGCATTGGTAACTGTAACAATTTATCGAGGGACCAGATGTTTGGAGAGAAAAGGCGCCTCGTCCCAACATCCGGTTTAGAGCTTTGATGTTTATTAATGTGTCACATACTACTTTATAAACCCACTGATATCTTTCTTGGTCAGTTGTGGCTTTAAAGGGGAAGCTGAGAATGAATAGAAACTTCTCATGTTTCTACATGAGAACTGACAAACGATGGTCTAAGTGCCCAGACTCCAAGTTAGTTGGTAATATTGCAGCCCATATACAATTCCATATGATAATAATATGGTCCATGTAATAATATAAATACACATCACAACAACATAGTTGTATATACATATGTAATTTCAGTCAGTGTATTTTGCTAATCATATTTTGCAAGGTTTGAGACCTTGCATAAAAAGATTATTTTAAAGTGTCAGCATGGTTATATGTCCTGTTTCCAAAGAAGTTTTGCACAGAGAGGTGCATTTGAGTACACAGCAATGGACTGGTTAAGTCTTTAAGACTGGGAGAGAGAGACAGAGAGAGACAGAGAGAAAGAGAGAGAGTCAGAGAGAGAGAGAAAGATAGAGTGATCCATAAGGATATATGTATACATATATTATATATATATACATATATATGAAGAAAAGTTTATATAGAGTGGAATAGGAGGGGGCAGGGGAAGAGGGAGAGGGAAAGGGAGGGAGAGAGAGGGATGGAGAGAGGAAGGGAGGGAGGAAGAAGAAGGAAGAGAGGAAAGATGAATATAAATATGTAGAGAAAATGGGGACAGAAAGGAAGAAAGGGAGAGAAAAGAGATAGAAATAGGTGAAGAGATGATATAGCTACAGATAGACTCCTGTCATATAACTGATATAGACATAGGTATGAATTAGACACTGAGACTTCATGGGTGCAGTGAACTCTGCGTAGTAATTTATAATCTTAGAGAGCTGTCTAGTGCTTTGAGAGGTTAAGTGCCTTTCTCATGGTCATATAGATACAATCTCTGATGGATCAGAGATAGATGATGATTACTAAGGTGAGAATATACAATATATAGATAGATAAAAAGACACATTGAAAAATATGTTATAGATTCTTAAACCTGGAAATCAGCTAATAGGAAAGCAGTGATGTAAGGAAGGAAATACACATATATATCCATATCCATATCCATATGTATGTGTGTGTGTTTCCAAGCAACACAAACACCCTGCATGCAGAAAAGAGACAAAGTCATACATATAGAATGAAGTATCTATAGCAAGAGAGGAGGGAGAGAATTATTTCCTGAAACTGAATTTTGACAAAATACCATTAAGTCACTTTATTGGTTGGTTATGGTCTTTAAAGGACTTGACCTGGGAATTTGGGAATTGAGCAGAACCTATTACAACCTCTTAGCATCATTTTCATCAGTCAGTTTCTGTAGCAGTAGTCTAAAAAACCCACTTGTTCTATTTTGAGAACCATTCTTGAGGATCCAGAACTCTTCTCCTTAGGTAAACTCTTCCAGGGCTCTTCCCAGGCATTTGCCCTCTCATTTTTCTCACCACAGGTGGATGAGGAGAAGGGTTTAAGATCTCCCCTCCACATTAGTCTCCACCTCTGGACTGAAACATCCTGGCAATACTATGCCTGCAGAGTTTGCCTTTCAAGTCCCCACATACTGGGGGGGGGGGAGGCAAACGTGGGCATATGGTGTTTGCTCATCCTTATCACCAAGTCTCATCCTGAAGAATATGTAACACAGAGATGTCCAGAAAAAACCAGTGCCCCCTGACCCAGAGTTGAAACATGTTACCACTATCTCAGTAGCCTCCCAATGGTTATGGGCCTCAGTAGCTTGAGGAAATCTTTTAGTTCCAAATGTAATGTTGTGTTTTAGTTTTTAAATAAAAGTCTTAATTCCCCACAGCCCATTTTCAATTAGAACCAGATTAATTTCTTCCAGACCTTGGCTAGAACCTTAGCTAGTTTGCTACTAGCAGTTTTAGAGCTTTGAGAAGTGGATACACTAAATACTTAATTACTTGGAATCCTTCCTAAGAAAGCAATCAGCTTGAACAAACTAGAAATCACTTTCCTTTAAATGAGTTTATACTTCAGGGCAAAATCTGGAGGAAAGGTTTCAGAGAAAGAGAGCCAAGAGATAGAAAGAGACAGAAAGATAAATACACAAGCACAGACAGACACACAGAGAGAGATAGAAACTGAGATATGGAGAGAGATAAGAGACAAAGAAAGAGAGAGGAAAAAGAGATAGAGACAGACACAAAGAAAGACAGGCAGACAGGCAGAGAAAGAGAGGTGGGAAGAGAGACAGGGAAAAAGAGACAGAAACAGAGAGACAGAGAAACAGAGAATCAGGCAGAGAGATGGAGAGACAAGCAGAGACAAACAGACACGGAGAGATAGAGACAGAGATGGAGAGAGACAGAAAGAAAAAAAGAAACTGAGAAAGAGATGGAGGGACAGAGAGACAGATGAAGAAAAACACAGACAGAGAAGTGGTGAGAGAGAGAGAGAGAGAGAGAGAGAGAGAGAGAGAGAGAGAGAGAGAGAGAGAGAGAGAGAG
>NW_020954587.1:13906379-13969453 GCF_900497805.2 Vombatus ursinus | reverse complement strand
GAGAGAGAGAGAGAGAGAGAGAGAGAGAGAGAGAGAGAGAGAGAGAGGGGAAGGATGGCAGTTTGACACTCTACTGTCACAATTAAGACGGCTCCTCCGTGTGACCCAGGCCTGGATGCTGACGCTCTGTACCCAATCACAGCTGAAGCTGCATCTGCTGCGGTTCATGGGCCTGCTACTCCATGCTGTGCAGCCAGATGCCTCTGTTTATGCTAGGCTCCTCACAGCCTTCTGGCCAGGCTGCAGCAAGCCAGAGCCTAATACTCCATCACTGTACTTCATCTGTCTCCTTAGGCCAGGCCTGCCTTTCAATATAGTCTTTTTTCTTCTACTTCTTTCTTGCCTTTTTTTTTTTTTTTTGGCCAAATAAAATGGCCAGAAGGGGTGTTGTCTCTTTGTAAAGTTTGACACAATGAAACAAAGCTAAATAAAAGGCTGGGTGGGTGGACTTAGTTTCCTGCTGAACATCAGATAATACAAAACCCTGCAACAGTCACCACCCAGTTAAATGAAGATAGAAAAATTGGGGTAAACCAGGCCTGGAATGCCATTTGTGTTTCTTAACACTGACTTCTCGGGTTTTTTTTTTTTTTGTTGTTGTTGTTTTTGTTTTGTTTTGTTTTTTCTTTTCGCTGTCGTCATCTAGAAATCTCAAATCAACATGCTTACTGCTGATCCTGTTGTGCACAGTTCCCATCAAGCTGCTTACAAGTCTGCATTTTAAACAGAAGTTTGCCCTTTTTAGTGTGAGGTGGGACTGAGAAGATGAGTTTTAGATTCTTAACACTTTTCACCCCTTTTCAAGCATCTCATTCCAGAAAAGGAGACAGAGAAAGACATTAAAATATATGTTCTTTCAAGAGATTACTTCAGATGCTATTCTTTTTTCTCAGAGTAACTCTGAGTCATGTGCACACTGTAGAAGGGATGCCTAGGATAGAACAAATCAAGTACCCACAGGAGAAGTAATTATTTGTCCTCCGAGACTAGGACTTTTATTAACAGTGGTGTTGACTCAAATACTTTGCATGGGGGCTTTCTTCAGTCCTCTAGACATTAAAAAGGAGCTGAGCTATTGACTCTCCTCGACAATGAAAACACAGTTATGGAAAACACACACTTATATTTCTATTTAGACACACCACTAAGAGCTAGGGTTTTGGGCATGAGGGGAGCAAGAGTGTGTGGCTGAAATTGGCCCTGGATTCCTCCAGTTCTCACTCTTAGGGCCAGGCAAAACCCTATGTTCATGGTCGAGTCCCTTACCTAAGATTCTTTTCACCATCAATCCAACTCCTAAACGGGAGAATATAAGGACAATTGAATCATTATTTGGAGGTAAGCATCAAGTCCTCCATGTTGCAAGTCCCACTCTGGCCTTGCACCTTGGTTCTAGTGACTAAACTCTTACCTTGTTTCTTATAACCAAGCCCGAGTGCTCTTTCAGCGAGTGTCTGAGTATTGTTCTTCTGTGCCTGAGTGCTTCCTGTGGTTATTTTGGTACTTGGGTCCAGCCTTATTCCACTCCTCCCACCACTTCACTGACACTGGAGGCCTGAAGCCTAGGCTATTGCTTGGTCCCAATACCTGCTACTAGTTATGGAGAAAGTATTGGCTCTGGAGTCAAAGAACTAGTATTCAAACCTCCCTCTGATGCTTATTAACTGTGTGGCCTTGGGAAAGCCACTTAATCTTTACCACCATGCTCCTGTGGGCACCATTCCCAACTATTTATCAAATGAAATAATATTTGTAAAGCATTTATCATAGTCCTTGACACATAGTAGGTGCTTAATAAGTGCTTGTTCTCTTTCCATTCCCTATTTAACTCCCTTCTGTATGTTATTTTCTCTCATTAGAACATCACTCCTTGAGGTCACTGTCTTTCTTTTTGCTTGTCTTTATATTTTCATTGCTTACTATACTGCCTGGCATACAGCTAAGTGCTTAATAAATGTTCGTTGCCTGCCTATATGTCTAATCCCCCTGGACCTCAGTTTCCTTATTTGCAAAATGACGAAGTCAGACTTTATGGCCCTGGTGGTTCCTTTCAGTTCTGGATCTGTGATCCAGCGTCCCTGGATCTGTCTCTTACCTGCTGCCAGCAGCCTGATGTTATTTCCTGCCAGCCTCCCAGGACTTTCAGCAGTTCTCTCCTGTGAGACATCCCTGTCAGTAATCAACTGTCTGGACTTGCTTGTATTATTGGCTGCTGGGAGACATGGACCCATTACTTTCCTCTCTGGTAGGTTTAACTAGTCAGTCCTAGTCTGGTCAGTCCAATTGCTGAACATGTCCTGGTTCTAGCAGGGATAGCTTTTCTTTTACAGGAAGTTCCCAACACAAATGTTTGAATATTAAGTATTCCTTTATATAGGAATAGCCTCCCCAGCTGGAGCTTCCCTTCTCTACCAAAACTGTCAGCATATGTGTCCTCTCTCTGCTACTGCCTGGAAATGCCTGGGTCATTTTCTCATTCTATAGTTTAACCAAACTGGTATCCTTACTGTTCCTCACTCACAGCATTCCATCTCCCTTTTACGTGCCTTTGAATGGAGAACTCATAAGGCAAGTGGTCACATGGAGGTCAGGAGAAGCGATGCAAGGACACTCTCGAGATCTTATTGAATAGTTTCGGAATGGATCATGAGATATGGGAGACACCAGCACAGGATGGCTCAGTGTGCTGTGCCCCCATCAAAGAAGGTGCTGTGCTTTATGAGTGAAGCAGAATTGCAGTAGCTCAAAAGAAATGTGAGATGTGGAAATTTAGAGACATCTCCACTCCAAATGTTCACATGAGCTGTTTGTGCCTGATCTGTGGTAGAGCTTTTTGAGATTATATTTGTCGGATGAGCCACAGTCGAACATACTGTATCTTGACCCCAACATAGTGATGTCATTTTGGTTCTCTTCTAGCACAAAGGACAATAACTAATCAACCAACATGCCTTTGTATAGACCATTCCCCCATGTCTAGAATTCACTCCTTCCTCACCTCCACCTCTCTGAAGTTCTAGCTTCCTTTGCAACTCAGCTCCCAGATCTCCTCCCCCTTTCCTTAGCTGAGAGTATCTCCTTCCCCCCAAATTATTTTTTAATTTTGCATACATTTGGTAAATAATGTTGTCTCTCTTAATAGAATGTAAGCTTCTTAAAGGCAGAGACTTTTATTTCTATCTTTGTATTCACCAGCACCTGGTCTAGAACCTAGTAGATGCTTAATAAATACTTGATGATGGATCGATTGCTGCTATTTCTGGAGTCTCCTGTCTCACTGCTATTGCCTCATGCAGAAAGTGGAGAGGAAGAATCCATAGCCCTGTTGCTGAAGAGAGTCCCAAGTTGGAACTGGAAATGTTTTCACATATAAACAATGTTAGGAAATAGCTTGGTTGGCAGAGCGGTCAGAGTGCTGGCCTTGGAGTTAGGAGAACCAGAGTTTGAATACTGACTCAAACACTCAGTAAATGTGTGATCTCCGGTCTGCCTCAGTTTCCTCATCTGTAAAATGAAGATAATAATAACATCTAACTCCCCGGGTTATTTTAAAGATCAAATGAGATAATATTTTAAAATGGGAGCACAATGGGGGCAGCTAGGTGGCACAATGCATAGAGCACCGGCTCTGCAGTCAGGAGGACCTGAATTCAAATCCTGCCTCAGACACATAACACGTAACACTTACTAGCTGTGTGACCCTGGGCAAGTCACTTAACCCCTTTGCCTAGCAAAAAAAAAAGTGCATCATAAACCTTAAAGTGTTATACAAATGCTAGTTGTTATGATTATGGTTGATATACTCTTTTAGTATTCTCCTATAGCTATACCAGGGACTCAATAGGATTTTGTGCATCAATCTGAAGAAGCTAATTGTTGGAAAGGACTTTAGAAATCATTTAGTAGGAGCCTTTTTTTTTTTTAGTTAATTAAACTTGGTTTACTGGGTATTCCAAACACCAGAGACGAATTTGGTATTAAACATAACACAGTCGATTTGGATTACAAAAACAGTCATCCAATTTACCTAGATCTGGCCCTATTCACCATAAAATCTACCACAGTGAATTGAGTCATAAACACAGATTGCATTACAGAAAGCACCCAGTTCTGGGTATCTCACCAGTACCTTTTCTATTTTTTTGTGTTTTGTTTTTTTGTTTGTTTTTTAACTTTATCTCCTACTGGGCTAGGTACTAATACAACTGAAACTTTATTCTATTTTTCACAGAGTGCTTTAGGTCTATTCTTGTTTATCTTCTACCATTTGTAAAAAAGTAGGCTCTTCTAAATAAAATTCCTTTAGTAGGTTGTAGCCTTTCCTATGAACCTTGGAGGA
The DNA here is from genome assembly GCF_900497805.2 of Vombatus ursinus. NCBI lineage: Eukaryota > Metazoa > Chordata > Mammalia > Diprotodontia > Vombatidae > Vombatus > Vombatus ursinus. The sequence continues at coordinate 13,965,114 of NW_020954587.1, read as the reverse complement.
TGGAGCAGGAAGCAGTTAAGTTGCCCTTTAATTTTTTTTTTATTATATACTTTCCTTTTAAAATTGTTTCCTTTTAAAATTAACTACCATTCTCTTAATATCTCTAATAGGAGCCTTTTGTTATCATATGTTATATGGATTTCATGGGGAAATGTATTCTGAGTTCCAAACTAACTTATACAACATATATGTAATTTGGGGGCTCTTTCAACTGCTTGCTTAGATATCAAAAGCATTTTGTAGTTACTCACCCCACCTTGTTGCTTTCTAGTTGCTTTAATGGAATGAGAAGACTGACTACTTACCCTAGCATTGTTTGACTCAGGACAGCTTAGGGGAAATCCCTTGAGCTTGTACCATATGCATACATCTTGTGGCCTAGCCTGGAATCCCTTGCTCGTCCCTCGGTGGAACCTTTCAGGTTCATAGCAGTAGGAATTGCTTGATTCCCTAGAAACCCAGAATGCTTTGTAACTTTGATGGAGACACCTAGTTGTTTTCCTTTTACCTTTTATTATTATTATTTTTTTTGCTGCTATTTGTTTCATTTTTACTTTCTTATTTTTGTAGGGGGAGTTTTTGAGGGAAGTACGGCATGAGAGAGGAATAGATCTTTGCAAACACTGAGGAAGGTATAAACTGTATAATTTTGGGTTGGGGATGTTAGTTGCATGCCCCAACCAGCAGTGGATGGTCTGGATCCTAACATAAGACTGGTAGTTTGGGGTGTATCAAAGAACTGTGTATCACAGACACCGCTATAAACTCCATGGGGATATTGAAAATGAAAATATCCAAGGAAGAGGGCAATTGCTGTGTTGAGTGAGTTACCTAGAACTATGGATCCTTCCAAGGTCCAAAAAAGAAAGAAACTGTCTCCCACATAGAAAATGTTAATGGTTCTTTCAAAACTTTGGCAAATTTTTTTAGGATATAAAGTATAAGTAACAAAGACAAAGAGATGTGAGGGTAAACTCCTTTCAGATTTGGATCAATCATTTTGCACCTTTGGAAAGGGCATAAACCAAGCAGGAGGCTCATTTTCACCTTGTAAAAGTTTTGGGGCTTTGAGTAGCTCATTTGCATATGAAAACGCCAAGAAAACAGAAGAGCAGCCAGCAGAGACAACTTTGTCCCCAGAACGTGGATGGTCCTTGTACCTTTTCCTAAATCACTCGTTTGCATAGAATAAAAGGAGAGACTAAAATAAAAGCATAAAAGACATAGTAATCTTGAACCCCAGAGCTGTTTCATGATTTTTTAACAAATATGATTATGACCCAGCCCACAGGTAAGAAAATTTGGGAAATTTACTAGTTTCCAGGAATTAGAGTGAAGCCTCTCTCGAAGGGGACCTGTATCTAGTCCTGTACCAAAACAAGTGGTTGAAAAAAAGGGCTAAACCAAAAGTTCAATGGCATCCCAGATGGACTTACTTTCCCGTCCCCTGACTTATCATTCCAACATGTTAAGCTACAGTTTAGAAATTAAAACCCCATTCTTGAAATGTGTCTCTTGAGGGAAAGCGCAAAGGGCAGGAGCTTTCCATCAGTCCCAAAGGAACTACTTCCGTCTGCTCCAGCCCAAGGTAACTTCCACTCCCTGTTCTGATACAAAGAGGACCAGCCTTCCCTTTGGCCTCAAGCTTTCCATCTTCTGCTGCACCTGTTCTTTGAGGGAAGAGGAAGTGGAAAGTTGATGAGGAACCCAATTTCTTTCTCCTGCTGTTCTTGTTCAACTTCCATTTCGTGTGGACCCCTCTCCTTCCTGACCTCTACCCTTTGGAGGGAAGAGAACTTGTGTATACCTCCCATCTGACCATCTAATGCTGTGTTGTGTATCTTATATAGTACTTGCATCCAGCCTGATTGCCAGCCTCCTTTGGGAAGGGGAGTGGCACCCTCCACTCAGTGATAAATATTCTCCTACCTAGTCATACCCTTCATATCTCAGTCATCCTGAACTTTTGTAGGTCATCAAACAAACTTTATTCCTCACCCTCAATACCCACCTTCCTCAACTTTCCCACATTAAAATTCTAACTGATACCAATTACATCTTCTACTGTGCCCTCTGGAATGCCTGTTCAATAGGCAGCAAAATTCCTTATCAAAAATCTTTTCCTCTGTTAATCCTTCCATTCACTAGATATTACTGAAATCTGGCTTCCCTCAGATGGCAAAGCGTTTTGGCCACCTTTTCCAGTACTGATTACACCTGTACTCATTCCCCTTGGTTAAGGCAGGGGAGGTGAAATACAACTTGTTCCTCATTGCCACTTCTAGGTTCTCCTCATACCTCCATCTCTTAGTAATCTCTTCTCCTTTGAGGTTCATGTCTATTGCAGAATCAAAATGCTGGGAGCTGTTATCTATAGACCTTATCTTCCTTTCTTAATGAATTCAGTATATGGGCTCACAATTTCTCTCTCCTCCCAACTCTTCCCTCATACTCGGAGTCCTCAACATACATATTGACTCTCCTTCAGACACTTCCCATGTGCTACTCTTCCATCCCACCTTAGTCACACACAAATATAGTCAACTACTTTTGATCTTGCCATTATCCATAAATGTACCATTTTCACGTTCAAGAATTCTGAAATCCCCTTATTTGAACATAATCTTTTGACTTTTCCCTCTCCCTCTGCCTTCACTTACAAAACTCTATTCTTCATCTATCTTGTGACCTCAGATCCCTAGACTCCTCATTTCTCACTCAGGTCATCTCCCCTGCACTAGCCACTCTTTCCTCTTTTCCTCATCTTGACCTCTTAGTAAACTACTTCAACTCGACCATCCTCTTCTCTTGAATTCCTATCCCTCTTATCATTTCATCAATTATGCCATGCCAAGCCTCAGCCTTAAATCACTCCCACAATTTGCCAATTTCACCCCTACATACATGCTGCTGAATAAAGGTGGAGAAAATCATGCACCTGTTTTGACTGGGTCTACTACAAATTTAGGTTTTACAACTTCAACTGGACCCTCACTACTGCTAGGCAATTCTTCTATACCTGCCTTATCAGCTTACTATCTCACTGTCCATAGCAACTCTTCTAAATGTTTTCATTCTTACTTAAATTTCCCTTGGCTCCTCCTACCTCCACTCTCTCAACTGAGAACCTCGTTTCACACATTACAGAAAAAATTGAGGCCATTGGCTGTGATATTCCTCTTCTCCCCCTTCCCTATCTTTTATCACTTAGAGTACTTTTGCTACTATCTCCTCCTTCACCCCTGTCTGACATTATGAAGTGGCCGTGCACCTTTCCCAGGCTAACCAATTTACCTGCTCAAGCAATCCCATTCCATCCTGTTTCCTCCAACATATGCCATCCCTGGTCTATAATTTCTCCCTGTGTACTGGCTTATTCCTTACTGCCTAACAGATATGCTTGAGTGTCTCTCATCCTGAGAAAACTCTCATTTGATCTTTCTATCCCTGCTATCATCTTATATCTCTTCTGCCTTTTGTGGCAAAACTCCTTGAAAAGGCCATCTACAAGAGGTGCCTCTCCTTTCTCTCCTTTCACTTTCTTTTTAACCCCTGACTATCATTTCTGACCTTATCATTCCACTGAAACTGCTCTCTCCAAAGTTACTAATGATCTCTTAGTTACCAAATTTAATGTCCTTTTCCCAATCCTTTATTCTCCTTGAGTCAGCTAGTGTAGCCTTGCTACTTGTATAGTGGGAGGCGAGGAAAGAGTGTGAGTGAGCCCAAGGTATGAATCAATTTGTGTTTTTTTAAAAAAATTTATTTTGGATTATGGGTATCCTAGACCATGGGGACAGCTGAAGTTGCTTTATCTTTGGCATATAAGATCCAGTTTTGGAGAGATGTGAGACATTGTGGGGATCAGAGAAAATGGCCAACTTGTTGGTCAAGTGACTCAGAAGTACTGCCTCTCAAAATTTTTTTTTACAATGCAATAGGAAAATCAGATATGTACACAAATAACTATAATACATAATGTCAGAATAGGTATGAAAAAGATGTCATAAAATATTTAGGAGACAGAGTTTTAACCAGAAATTATGGTACCTGGGTCAGATTCAGTTGAGCAGGGATGAGAAGTGCTTAATGTATGATTGCTACTATATGTGTTTATGGCAGCCTGAAGACAAATTATGGGAGGCCAAGAATTAGGGTGGAAAAGTCTATGATCTAAGTACTAAGCTTATTGGGGAGGAAATAGAGTGTCAAATTGTGGTTGTTTAGTCATTTTCAGTCACGTCTGACTCTTCAGGACTCCATTTGGAGTTTTCTTGTCAAAGATATTAGAGTTGTTTGCCATTTCCTTCTCGAGCTCATTTTACAGATGAAGAAACTAAGGCAAATGGGGTTAAGTGACTTGTTCAAGGTCACATAGCTATTAAGTATCTGAGGCCAGATTTGAGCTCAGGAAGATGAGTCTTCCTGACTTTGGGCCTGGCACCCTATCCACTGTGCCACCTAGCTACCCATGGAAGTATCAGGGAAGTTCACAAATAACAGTAACAAGAATGAAGTTCAAAGATATGGGGCAGCATTGAAACTACTACATTAAATTTGAAATATACAAAAAAAATCTGAGTTAAATAGATGTTCACAGTTTTATACATGGTCCCCCTCTTTCTTGCTTTTCTTAACATAAATAAAATGTTCATAATAATCAAAAGAATCTAGGCAGGATGGAGTGGCCTATAAAGGACAATTGTAGCATAGAGAGGTTCTGAAATTAGCAATGGGGAGCAAGGAAGATGTCAACCCCTGTCAATCCTGTATTTCAGAAGGTGTGGGGTTAGGAGGAGCCAGTCTTGGAGAAGATGTCCAGGGATGGGGTGCCTTCAGAGGACACTCAGGTTTTAGTGAGGCGTAGTGGATAGAGTGCTGGACTTGAGGTCAGGAAGACCTGAGTTGAAATCTTGCCTGGGATACTAGCTATCATTGTCATTCGTAAAATGGGCATAATAAAAACACCTACCCACAAAATTGTTGTGAGGATCAATGAGATAATACATGTAGCGTGCTTGTAAATCTTAAAGCACAATATAAATATTGTTGTTGTTGTTATTATTACCACCACAAGATAGAAACAATGTGATTAGGAAGGGCTTTAGTTGCAGGAGAGTTCACTAAAACTTGAAAGATAGTGCCAATGAATCTTTTAAAAAATAAGTGAGAGAGAGGAGAATGAAGTTCAAAGATATGGGGCAGCATTGAAACTACTACATTAAATTTGAAATATACAAAAAAAATCTGAGTTAAATAGATGTTCACAGTTTTATACATGGTCCCCCTCTTTCTTGCTTTTCTTAACAAAATGTTCATAATAATCAAAAGGAAATTTTTAGAAAGAAGGGTCCCATATATACTAAAGTATTCATAACTGCACTCTTTATGTTAAAAGAAAACAGGAAATAGAATAGTCACCATCAGTTTTGAAATGACTGAAAAAATTGTATTATATGAATTGCAATGGAACCATAAGAAGTGATGAATAACTAAAAGGAATTTAGAGAAACATTGTTAAGTTTTGTAAATCTGATGCAGAGGGAAGTAAATAGAAGCCCCAAAACAATATACACATGGATTACTATAAAGTAAATGAAATGAACCCAAAAAGAAAGCTGTGTAATTGTAATGACCAGTTTTGGCCACAGAGAAGATCAGGGAAAATTTAATTGAAGAGATAATATTTGATCCTATTCCTGAAGTCTAGGTAAGATGAAAGGATTTAGAGCTTAAAGGGACTTGGCTGAAGCAAATACCAGAACGAGTACTTGAAAGCAGGTCTTTGGACCTTCAAATCCAGGACTTTTTCCACTATACCATGCTGCCTTTCATTAAATGAGTGGGGGGCAAGAGAGGACATTCCAGACATAGAAAATGGGGCAAGCAAAGGTGTAGAGGTAATACAATTCAAGGAATGTATCCTGGATAGGCAATAGTCCATCTTAAGTAACTGGCCACCATGTGGCTCTCTGTTGTCGCGGCCATCTCTCACGGGCTAGTGTATTGCCACCTGGGCCTGGGCCCAGAATCCCGCATCCATCTACTGCGCAACCTATTGACGAGACTAGTGCGCCAAGAGCGTATCGAGGCTCCCTGGGCGCGCGTCGACGAGATGCGCGGCTATGCTGAACGGCTCATTGACTACGGGAAGCTGGGAGACACCAATGAGAAGGCGATGCGGATGGCTGACTTCTGGCTAACGGAAAAGGACCTGATCCCAAAGCTGTTCCAGACACTGGCCCCTCGCTTCAGCAATCAAACTGGGGACTATGCAAGGATGTTTCAGATTCCAAACCGTGAAAACCTGGACCGGGCCAAGATGGCAGTGATTGAATACAAAGCGAACTCCCTCCCTCCGTTGGTGCTGCCACGTCGGTTCAACAATCGCACACTCCTCAATCAGTTATTTGTGGGCCTTCGCCAGGACCTGGAACAGAGGCCCCCAGCTTCTACTGCATAAAGTACCAAAGGCTGTAGTTCAGAGCAGCACAGCCCAGAAGACTGAGTTCTTGTTGGGGTATTCCAGCCTGGTAGTTTGTGAGGGCAAACAACCTGTATCACCTTCCTCTCAGACTTCCCTGGAACTTCAGGGTCACTGTCTTCCCTTGTTACTAAGGAACCTCAGGCTAAGCCACACTGTGGACACAGGAAGAGAGCAAGAGATAAATGTGTATATGTGGGGCAGGCCATTGCCCCTGGAGTCATCCTGTTTTGCCCTGAGGAAGGAAGGATAGACTGATAGGCTTCAGTTTGTACAATAGATAGTTCCTATACAAAAAAAAAAAAAATAGTCCATCTTGTCTGCAATGCAGAATATGTGTTGAGTAGGAGCATCAGATAAGATTGGAAAGAACAATGAGAGTCAGATTGTAAAGGATCTCAAATATCTTTTGGATAGTTAACCAACAAATATTTCTTGGTCATCTATATTATATATGTGCTATGGGCAATACAAAAAGAACATGGTACGCTTGAGTTCATACAAGTCAATGAACAAACATTGTGTAATGTACCTGCTTCCAAAAATTCGCTAGAAATAATTTCTTTCAAAATAATCAACAAAATGATTCTATTCGATCAGTAAACAGTCTTATGTCCTGAGAGTCTTTTTAATTGCAGAGAGTTAGCCAGCACAGTAGACAGTGCACCAGACTTAAAGTCAAGAAAATCTGGGTCCATATGTAGTTTCAGACACTTACTAGCTGTGAGACCTCAGGTAAGTCACTTATATCTATGACTCAGGCTCTTCAAATTGGAGTGACTGCACCTACTTCTTAAGGTTTTTGTGAGGATTCAAAGGGAAAGTGAATGTAAAAAACTCCCAAGTGCTACGTAATTGTGAGCTATAGTTAGTTTTTCAAAGGCCATACCTGCTTATAGGCAGGTCTCTCTACGTCTGCTGTGCTTTCACTTGGAGAATTTTTTTAGGTTTTTTTGGGGGGTGAGGGTGGGGTAGGAGGCCTCGGAGTGAGTCCCATTGCTTCACTTACTTCTTGGGTGATTTTAGGCAAGTTACTGTTTCATCATTTGTAAAATGAGGGAATTGAATCTGATGACTTCTAATAACCCTTTTAGCTCTATAGCTGTGATCTAAAGCCCTGTATTTCTCAAGCCACACTCTGAGAACCCTCTTCAGAGAGAGACAGGAACTAGGAGGGGTGAGTAAAGTGGGAGAACAAATTTACACACACACACACACACACACACACACACATACACCAAACACACACACACACACACACACACACACAGAGGCAAAATAACCAATCAAATTAAAGGTGATTAGGGTCAGGATGATCCCTTATTGTTAAATCCAGTGGTCTTTTCTTAATCTTCATCTTTTTTGAACTTTCTTCATCTTTTTAACACTGTTGACCTCCTAAATACTCTCATCTCTCTCTCCTTTCTCTCTCTCTCTGTCTCTGTCTCTCTGTGTCTCTGTCTCTCTCTCTCTCGTGTGTGTGTGTGTGTGTGTGTGTGTGTGTGTGTGTGTGTGTGAGAGAGAGATACAGCTCTTCCCTGGTTCACCTCTTACCTCTTTATTTTTCTGTCTTCTTTTCTTCATCTTCATCCATATCTTACCCACTAACTGTAACTGTTTCCTAAGGCTCTTTCTTTCCTTATCTCTGTATATTATCTCATTTGGTTTGCTCATCAGCTCCCATGGATTTGTTTGTCATCTTTATGAAGGTGATTCTAGATATCCAGTCCTAATCTCTCTCCTGAGCTCCAGGTCCACTTTACCATCTCCCTATTAGACATTTGGGGTAGCTAGGTGGCACACTGAATAGAACACTGGACCTAGAGTCAGGGAGATACAAGTTCAAATCTAGCCTCAGGCACTTACCAGCTGTGTGACTCTGGGGAAGTTACTAACCCTGTTTGCCTCAGTTCCTCATCTGTAAAATGAGCTGGAGAAGGAAATGGCAAACCATTCCAGTATCTGCCAAGAAAACCTCAAATGATATCACAAAGAGTTGGACACAGCTGAAACAACTGAACAGTTGATGGAGATTTAGGGGCAGCTATGTGGCTCAGAGGATAGAGCACTGTGCATGGAATCAGGAAGACATCTTCATGAGTTCAAATTCTTCCCCAGACACTTACTAGTTGTGTGATCCTGGGCAAGTGACTTAACCCAGTTTGCCTCAGTTTCTTCATCTGTAAAATGAGTTGGAGAAGGAAATGGCAAACTACTCCAGTATCTTTGCCAAGAAGACCCAAATGGGGTCATGAAGAGTCAAACATGACTGAAATATTTCAATAACGTTAGACATTTTGAACTGAATGTTGCATAAGTATCTCAAACTCAAACTATTCAAATCAATACTCAATATCTTCCCCTCAAATCCCTTCCATCTATTGAACTTTACTATTACTGTCAAATGCTCACCGTTCTTCTAGTCACCTAGGTTGACAGCATCTATGACTCCTAGCAAACATTCACCTCCTGTATTGAACTAGTTGCCAAATCTTGTTTCTATAGCCACGTCTCTCATATATGCTCACTTCTCTTCATATGACGACCATCCTAAATCAGGTTCTTGTCACTTCTAGCCTAATCCTTTGCAGTACAGTTCTAACTGATCTCCCTGCCTAAACTCTTTTGCCAGTCTAATCCATCCTTCATACATTTGCCAAAGTGATTTTCTGAAAGTTCTGGTCTCTTAGAACGTATCTATGTCATTCTTCCATTTAGTAAACTTTAGTGACTCCCTATTACTTTTAGGAAAAACTATAAGCTCCTCTGCCTGGCACTTAAAGTCCTTCACAAACTGGTCCCTTCTTACCTTCTCAGTCTTCATATACCTCACTCTCCTTCCATCCACTCTACAGTCCAGTCATATTGGTCTATTTACAGTTCACACATAATGCTCCATCTCCTACCTCCAAGCATTGCTCTATCCTTCATAATTTGGGTGCTTTCTCTCCTCACCTCTGTCTCTTAGAATTCCTGGCTTCCTTGAACGTACCTGGAATGTATTCTCCTTCAGGAGGTCCCTCCTGATCTCTACACATCCCTTGTAAGGTTATCTTGTACAAACAGTTCCCATTTTACCTAAATGAACCATTCCAGAGACCTCTACATAAGAATGACTTTATTTTTTTACTTTATTTTTAGGCAATTGGGGTTAAGTGACTTGCACAGAGTCACACAGCTAGTAAGTGTCAAGTGTTTGGTCTGAGGTTGGATTTGAACTCAGGTCCTCCTGACTTCAGGGCTGGTGCTCTATCCACTGCGCCAGCTAGCTGCCCCTAAAATGATTTTTATGTAATGCTAATTTGCCTATAGACATGGGGAAGGGAGGGAGGGAGGCAGGACAGGGTGCTTGTGTATGGAGGGACTGGCCCCAAGCTGGGCACAGTGTTCAAGGTGCCAAGACAGAGAGCAGGAGGAGGAATACAGGGGGTGGGGCCAGCCACTTTGAGATGTGTCCTGAACTGACATACAGGACAGGACAAAAAAGCTGAGCAAGAACTGTATAACAGACACCAGACATGCTGGTGGGCCAGCAGGGCGAAGATGTCTCTAGGTGTTGGGCTGGTCTCTCTGTATCTGTTCTTCTGCTTTCACTTGGAGGATTTTTTTAGTCTTTTTTGGAGGGGTTTGTGAGGGGTTGGTGGAGGTTTGGGAGTGGATGAGCCAAGGGGCAGGAGTAGAGAGAGAGCACAGTACCGTACAGTAAAATTGACAGGGGTGTTTTTTTGGAATGCAGATTTCTCTCATAATTCCTTACATGAAGTATATAATGTGAGAACCGTCAGTATATCTCTACTTATGTACATGTCATCTCCCCCATTAGAATGTAAATCCTTTGAGGGTAAGTATTGTGTGTTTTATTTTTTTATTTGCATGCACAGGGATTAGCCCAGAGGTTGGCATGATTGGGTGACAATTTTATTCGAGATATTAAAAACATTTTTGTGCTCGCATGGTTTCTTTCAGAGAATCTCTAAGTACTTTAAATATATGTACTACCTAAGGATTTTTCCACATCTGTAAAATTTAAGAGTTGGACAAGATGAACTCTGTTGTCCCTTCAAGCACTACCATTCTATTGCCTATGAGCAAGCTGGTTATAGTTCATACCAACTTCCCAAATTATTTTCTTGCTGAGGAACCAGTCCAAAACAGCCCTTGATGGTACTCATGCATTTTAGGTGGTATTCACTTTAGCAGAGGCAGCAGTAAAAAGCTACACAGGAGGCCCTGCAGATCCATATTCTTCCTATATTTCTAAGGTATTCTTTGGAGACAAGACTTTACAGTTTACAGATTTTTTTTTTTACAAATAGGAGGCACCAACCTTTGAGTTGATACTGGGCCATTGGTATAGTAGTGTATGACAGAGGGCATTCACAATGTTCACCCCCCACTGATAGATACACAAACACAGTTTCCATTTTAAAAATAGTTTAGCCACCGGAGCTAAACATGCATAGCCCTGCACGTGCATAATTCCCAGTGACTCCAAAATACTGTATAAACATTAACTAATTAATCCTCATGACAACATAGGGAAGCCTTGAAATACCCCGGAGTTAGAGCAAATCACTTGGGTATCAGCCCTGCTTTATTTTTAAGAACCTTCTTTCTAGGCTTTACCTGTTCCATTTCATTACAAAAATAGGAAGGTGTCGGATCAAGCTGCCTTGTTTGCTTTACTTTGGGTTTCATTGTAAATGCAATGCCTGGTTGCTAATTACTTATCTTCTGGCCTATAATACAGCACTTAGGCAGCACCTTATATACCTCTATCAAGGCAGGGCTATAGATAACACTAGGAATGATGTATGGTTTCCACTGATTTGTTAGTTTGACCAAATTACCCAGATCATGTTAGATTGGTAACTTATTTCAGAGGGCTGGTTCCCATCCTCTTTGAAGTCATTGATACTATGGTTATTTATTTGAGCATGAGATACATTTTAGCTGCTATTGTGTCATAAGATATATATTTATTTTAAAAATTTAAGTGAATTAAACTTCATTTGGTCTTGTCAATATTTTGAAAATTTCTCAATATGCTTTGTCAGGAGGTCAAAAAAGCAGCGTTGGGAATTACTGCTTGCAAATCAGGCTACCAAATGTTTCAGTCCACCAACATTTCTTAACTAGGGAGGTAATCAAGCAGAAAAGCACAATAAATTTCTTAAAAATCCACAAGTTAAATAAAATACCAACGAATCCACCGAAGACATTCCCATTTTATGGAGTTTTACCCACAGTGTTATTTGTGCTCAGTGGTTTAGGAACTATCCATCTACCCAAGTCCTACTATGACTTCATGGCCTGGAGATGACCTTGGAGTCTTAAAAGCCATTGGGGTAGAGCCCAAGCTATGGCATGTTCTACCAATGTGAAAGGGCTTCAAGTAAGGGTTTGGTACATCTATCGTCCAAGCACCAACCCAGTTAAGTTTGGAGAGGCTCATTATCAGGTTGGCTATCACAAGAGGAGGGATTTTTCAGCCATTCAAAGCTCAAAAACCATCTATTAGGTTATAGAGTGGGTTATAATCTCTTAAAGTAAATTTATTTATTTATTTTTAGTTCTCAATGTTCACTTCCATAAGATTTCGACTTCCAAATTTTCTCCCCACCTCTCCCCTCCCCCGCCCTAAGATGGCATGCAATTTGATATAGGCTCTACATATACATTCATATTGAACCAATTTTCACATTAGTCATGTTGTAAAGAAGAATTAGAACCAATGAAAAAGAAGAAACAAACAAAAAAAGAAAAAAGAAAAGAGCAAATAATATGCTTTGATCTGCATTCAGACTGCATAGTTCTTTTTCTGGATGTGGACAGCATTTTCCATCATGAGTCCTTTGGACTGTTTTGGATCCTTGCATTGCTAAGATGAGATGAGTCTATCAAAGTTAGTCATCGCACTTTGTAGCTGTTACTGTGTACAATGTTCTCCTGGTTCTGCTCACTTCGCTCAGTATTCATTCATATAAGTCTTTCCAGGTTATAATTTCTTTTAGTCCCACTTAGGATGGAGAGTTCCACTTAGGAGACTGCAGATTCTTGGAGTGTCAATCATAGTATCTAAATGAATATAATTTCCTATTTGTTGCCTCTGAAGTTTTCCCCATCAATAAACTTTTCAGTGTGAGGCCTTTGGAAAATACCTCAATTGAGATTTAATAAAAGTCAGTACATTTTAAGCTTTTTATCCTATGATACCCCCTTACCCATTCCCTCACCTCTTCCAAGTAGTGGGGGTTGATATATAACAGGGCCAATAGGTAGAACAGGTAGTGTTGTCTTCATGCCAAAAATCTCTCCCTCCCCCAACTACTTTGATTTCTGAAGTTTGCAGCATAAAATAAACAAAAACAATAAATGGATGAATTTAATCTTTCAGATTAAAGCATTGTCTCTTAGAAGAACCATATTATATTTAACTATGTTATATGGAAGGAATAATATAAAAACTCATTGATATCCACAGGGCACATTGGACTAGACCTGTGGTTTCATAGGTGAAGTGAGGTCTCTGAATAGGAAATTCTCTTTATTAATGCAGATCAGCAATTACTTTTCAATTTATAATCTTAGAAAGAGTCACTTGGAAGCACTGAGAGGTTCAGTGATTTGGCCAGTGTCACATGATCCATGTTAGTGCTTATCCTGACTTTGAGGTTGCCACTCTCCCATATGTCACACTGAATACATTAGACTGAGTTAATCATATTACTTAACCATCACCTGAAGGAGTTTAGGGCCGTCAAAATAAAAACATAGATCAAATAAGTTTTGATGGGAAGGAAAGGCTTAGGAATAGTTTACTGTTTGGGGTGGAAAGGACCAGGTCTGCATGAGGCTTTGTGTATCTGGTAGGGGCAGTGGAGACTCCTGGTCAGGGCAAGCTGAGAAGAAGGAAAGAGGGACATATCAACAATCAGGATGAATGATTTAATGGTAGAATTTTTGGTGGAAGTCTCCATGCATGTGCCTCAAGTGTAGCAACATGGTGACAGGGCCCTGAAATTGGATTTAGGAAGACCCAAATTAAAATCCTGCCTTAGACATTGATAGTGACTTTGACTGTGAATGTGGGCCTCAGTTTGCTCATCTGTGCAATGTAGAGGTTAGATTTTATGGTCTCCAAGGTTTTTTCTAGCTCTGAATCTCTGATCCTTTCATCCATAGGAAGATAAGGGAGAGTACCTAGGAATTTCATCTACTTTACATTTTTGTAGAGAGCTGATTATCACTAAAGAGGAAGAACCTGTAAAAGTGGAGCTTTGTGAACCAGGGCCAACAACAGGTCAGAGTAGCTGAATCATAGAGAAGAAGACAAGAAGGCTGGAAATGTAGAAATGTGTCAGATTATAAAAGGCTTTACATGCCAAACAGAAGACTTTATATTTAAAGATGATAGGGAACCATTGGAAGAAGCTTGTTGGAAAGAGGGATGACATGGTCAAACCTCTACTTAAGAAAAATTACTTTGGCAGCTAAAGTGAAGGATGAATTAGGGTGGGAACAGGCTTGAGTTAGTGAGACCAGTTAAAAGTCTATTGCAGTGGTACAGACGACAAATGATGAAGGCCTGTGCTAACATGATGGCTATATAAGTGAAGAGAAAGGGACCTATATGAGAGATGTTGTAAAGGTTTTAGAAACAACGTTTAACAATGGATTGGATATGTGGAGTGAGTAATAGTAAAGAGTCAAGAATGATACTGAGATTGAGAGCCTGAGTGATTGGGAGGATGATGGTGACCTTAAAGATAATAGAGAAACTGGAAAGAAGGGATGATTGGGGGAAAAGATAATGAGTTTTGTTTTTTGATATGTTGATACTTACAGGACATCCAGGTCAAGCTATTGAAAGGAAATTGTTAATTTGGGCCTAAAACTCAAGAGAAATAATACAGCTGAATATACAGATCTGGGAATCATCTGAATAGAGATGATAATTGAAGCCATGGAAGCTGATGAGATCAACAAACTAGGTTACACATATACATACATATACACATATACATACATATATAATGCATGCATACATATACATATATACATGCATGCATATACATACATACATATATACATACACATTCATATATATATGTATAGCATGAGCTAGTTTGGTGATCTCATATCTAGATCTAGATTTATCTCACATATATATCATATATGTCAAGAGGGATGAGCATTGAGAAAAAACTATTAGAATTGGAAATTAAGAGATCATTGCTAATTTATCAAAAGCTGTTACAGTCAAATGATGAAGATAGAAAACCAGACTGCAAAGGATGTAGAGGTAAATGACAGGAGAGGAAATGGAAGCACTTAGTGTAGACTACTTTCTCAAGGAGTTGAGCAAGGAAGGGGAAGAGAGACATAGGATAATAGCTAGTAGAAATGATGAAATCACATGAGGGTTTTTTTTAAGGATGGGGAGGTACAGATGTGTTTGTGGGTAGCAGGGAAGGAAGCAGTAGATAGGAGAAGCTTGATGATTAGAGAGAGGGAGTGGGGATGATAGTGGGGGAAATCTGATGGCCACAGTGGAAAGGGATGAGATCAAGGGTACATGCTGAGAGGTTTGCCTTGGTAAGAAGGGTCACATCTTTCTATGAGGCAGGAATGAATGAGGAGAGAGTGAAAGAAGATATCTGAGGGATTTGAGAAGGGTAAGAAAGGAAAAGGGGGAGACCACAGTGAATGGCCTCAATTCTTTCAGTAGAGTATGAGACCAGGCCTTTAGCTGAGAAGATTAAGGAAGGATGCCAGGGCAGACTTAAGAAAATTTTGAAAATAGCCATTGTGGTGAGTGGTATGGTGGATCAATTTGTGAGAAGTCAAAGGATTGCCTTGCTGAAGCAAGACCTCAGTTATGTCACATAAATGTGTAGAGGACCCAGTCAGCATGATTTCATGAATTTCTCCAGCTCTGTTCAGCCACGAATGAATAGGAATAAAGGCAGTAGATAGTGGGAGTGATACAGAGTTGGGGTTTGGGAAGATATGATAGGACAAAGGGGCAAAGAATACAAGAGTAGAGCATAGTGTTGAGAGAGGAAAAGGAGATTGAGACTGAGTACAGGCAGCATAACCTGGGAAAACTATGAGGAGTTGGAGTAGAAATCAAGGTTTAGATGAAGAACAGTGTTGGGGCCATGACAGAAGGAAAGATGGAATGATAAAAGATTATCATGATCACGTACAGGAATTTCAGAGTTCATGAACGTGGAAGTAGAACAGGGGGAGAGAATGCTAAAAACTGAAAAATATTGAATACTTCTCAGATATGTGCATCACAACATTAGCATTTTCCATGTCCTCTGCACACAAATGTACTTGAAAGAAACATCATTTTCTTAACTGTCTGTATATAGTCTGATGTTTGATCTTGGGTTTTTAACAAATAAATCAGAACTTTAACAGTCAGATGAATGTCATCTCCTTGGAAGGCCACATTCTATTGCAGTGATGATTCCATTGCTTAAGACATTTTGGGAACTCTTATTTGGGAATTATCTTCAGAGTAACACCATATTTTTTAATACCCCAAATGGTATTATGTAGTTTGCTTATCTCAATTACGATTTAGGATTATTTCCTGAAATCAAAGCCACTCTCTAAGAACAGATAAGGGCATTCACTATCACATGGTGTCAGCTCTAATGACAGTTCAAAAAGAAGAGTCCAAGAAAGGTTTTGAGCAAGGGCAGCATCATTTGGCAAAAGTATCTCATTCCTCAAGGGGACCACCTTAAAGGAGACAACATTTCCCTATTTTGGAATATAGTGAACCAAACAAACAAAAACTGAATTTTATTATTGCTTTTTCCTTCCTAGGTTGGAATGAAGTAGAATGGACAAGTTCCAAAAATGAACAGCCAATCTATTGAGAGCAACCATTGCCAGCCCTGGTTTTGTGATACCCTGGTATGTCTGCAATGATATCAAAGCATGGTGAGAAATTTATAAAACATTCTCAAGTTAAGATTAATTTTAGTCCACTTGAGTTTTTGAAATTAATGCATGTTTGAGGTAATATTTAGAAGCAATGATAATGCATCCCACACTTAAAAAAACAACACAAAACAACAACAACCCCAAACTAATATAATATGTCATGTCTCCAAAGAGGAACTGCTCTTCTAAACTAAACTATAAACCCATCATGATCTGAGTAATTTGGTAAAATCAATAAATCAAAGTACTTTTCTATTCAAACTTTTCATCAGCCATTATTGTTGCTTCATTTGACAGTTACCTATTTTTATGAATTAGAATGTGGCCACCAATCTCCTTTTGCTTTTAGGAAAAGACATGCTGAAATAGATGTATGTTCTTGTCAAATGATCTACACTCAGTTCATATATAGGTGCGTGTATCTATGCTTCTTGTGCTAACAGTGTGACACTACCAGTCATCCCTACCATTTTTCCTCCCTGTCACCAACAGAATATATTTTTGACAGGGAAGAGTGAGTTATAACTAGTTGTATATGCTCTACCAATCAGCTGGCGTCTGTGGAAGCAGCAGACCACTTATAAGGCACAGGATATCATTACTGAGTTGTCAGAAGGCAGGATCATCAGGAAGATGGTTCTACTTGCTAACAAAGCCAAAAGTAGGTAGAATCTGCCCATTCATTTGACTGGCTAGTACCAGTCTAGTAGATATATTTCATTGTTTGTTGGTTGGTTAGCATGTCTACACATGTAGCAACCTCAGCTCCTTGAGACTATCTAGTATAAATGGCCCTAAGCCACTGACATCTTGGACCACAACTACAAGAGACAGTGTTCTTAAGACAATTATATTGCAAATTCAGCCCAGGCTGAGTGCCAATATGGATGGATTACACTTCCCCAGGTTTTGCTGGTTGCCCTTTTGGAAGCCCCATCTATCAGACAGATGATACTGTGTAGTTGCTCTGTTGCTTCTACCATTGCTGGGTGGTCTATACAGCAGTGAAGAGTTTGGACTCTCTAAGCAGTCCTGGAATCAGACAAAGACAAGGGATTCTGTTATTCAAGTATGAAATCACTTGTTAAAGGGGCCTGCACAAGGGCAGAATAGTTACTTCCAAACAACTATTTGTCTTAGTGGTCTACAGATGAGGATGAGGATGAGGATGAGGATGATGATGTTGATGATGATGATGATGCAGTTGTCTAGCAGTTTCAACTTTTCAAAGCTTTTATATCTGCAATCTTATAACCAGAATCATCTGCTCTTTCATTTCAATTCTTCTGGAGTCATAGAGATGTTGCCTTAGAGTGTTTGATTGATAACAATTGATTGAGTTGATTGATAACAATAACTAGCATTTATTTAGTGCTTGGAGTACTGACCTTACTTACAATCCCTCCATTAAGTAGGTAGTACAAGCATTACTATCCTTATTTTACAGATGAGGAAATTGAAGATTGGAGAGGGTAGGTGACAGGGCTGGACTCCTGGTTCCAGCAATCTTTTCCATTATGCTCCCCACTGAATAATAAAGATGACAGTTCTGGAGCTAGAAGAGATGTCAGAAGCCTTTTAGTCCAGCACCTTCATTTTGTAGATGAGGAAACTGAGACCTAGGGAAGGAAAGTGATCAAGGTCACACAGTAAAGACTAGAAGTAGTGTTTGAACCCAGGTTCTCAGACTCCAACATCATGCCCTTTCTACCAGTGAGGGGAATCTACAGATTATTCCAAAAGGCATTAGCCCTCAAGTGAAGATTAATGAAAGAATTGACAAAGCAATATATATATATATATATATATATATATATATATATATATATATATACAGATATAGATGAAATTAAAGGCATATCTATCTATATATAAAGGTATATCGCAGGTATATATAGATATACATATATGTGTATATATATTATGTGTATGCATATATATGAAATTAAAGGTATTTTACAACATAGCCAGTGCAACATATAGACAAAAAACTCTGGCCAACAGATGAGAAATTCAATGTAATTTGATCCAACATAGTAGAACTTTCTGGTAGAGTGATCATACGTACAGGAACAACTCCAGGTCAAAGAGTTAAAGCAAATATAAACATTGAGAAACATAAAAAGTCCATTATTATAAGCCTGCTATTAGTAACTTGGCAGTTTCATATACAGAGGAAGTCTGGTAAAAATAAATAAGATGTATATCTTAAGCAATAATCAGTTATCATAATGACCAATAAAACACATATTGTCATCAATTTGCATTAGGTTTTCTGAGTTTTGAAAATAAATAACAGTAATATATAGAGGTTACTGTGACAGTTCTTGGAGTTAGGAAGACCTAAGTTCAAGTGTTCCCTCTGACTCCAATAGATTATAAGCTCCTTGAGGGCAGGCATAGTTTCATTTTCATCTTTGTATCTCCAGAGCTTAGCATAGTGCCTAGCACATAGTAGGCACTTAATATGTACTTGTGTAAGGGTGGCATAGAAATCATTCCACAGCATTTTAGCCTTAAAACCTTAACTAGATGAGAACATATCCTAGTCAACCATCAACAGGACTTAGATGAAATTTTAAAAGGCCTTTGAACTGCCTGGATTGTATAAGAATCCAAAAATTCTGTTTGTATAGGCCAAGGAAGCTAGGAAACTTATCCATACCTCAGAGATCATCTATAAATTATCAAGTATGTTGAGAAGGTATTGAATTCCAGAAACTGAAGTTGTCATGGCATTCTAGCTGAATTCCAAGAGAAGGATCTGCCTTGGGGAGGAGAGACCTTGACTTGAGCCTTCACCAAGTTTCCCTCCTTTTTTTGCTTTGGCTAGTGGAAGACTGTGTGCACTTCAAAGAGGATGTTGGACCTGTCATCTTCTCATTGGTGTCCTAAGCACATCCCTGGATCAGCTGATGGTGGTGTTTGCATTAGAAGCCAGAGTCATGCTTAACACGCACTTCCTGAATGCCATATGAATGGGATAAAAGGAATCCCCCTAGGCAAGAGCTGTGAGTTATCCTTTTGCAACATGGTAACTTTCTCTAAGCTTGAGCCCATTTTCCCCCATACTCTGTAAATACTTATTGGAGAGTATGTCACAGACTTCTGGGGGAATATTTTATAGTAACCATTCTTGGTTTGGCTGACTGAATTGATCCTCAGTTAAAAATCTTGGGAAAAGCACATCAGTAAGGGGCTTGAGTAAAGGGCATTAGAGAATCACCTTACTCCCCTCTGAAGTACTTCCAGAGCCCTGAAGAGGAAATGTAGACAAATTCTGGGGATCTGAGTGGTCAGTAAGAGTGGGAATTGGAGTAAGGATGCCTTCAAGCTTAAATGAGCTGCACTTGAATAAATGGATGTGTGGATAGAAGGATGACACATACTAGCTAGCTATGTGGCCATGGACAAATCATTTCATCTCTTATCACCCTAGGTAACCTCTAAACCTGCAAGTTATAGGCCAATTGCTGATCTGCATGAAAGGAGAGAATTTCCACTCCTGGAATCTTCTATATAGAAAAAGTAACAGGTCTGGACCAAAAAGAAATAAGAATAATATAGTGTTTTTTCAAACAAATTAATACATCTTTTGCAGACTTAAATTTTGCCTTCACAATTCTTAGCTTTAGACAAGAACCTTTTGCTCAACATTATTTGCAGCCTATGGAGCACATTTTGCTCCAAAGTCCATTCAGATTTAGTCTAACAAGCTATTGTGAATTTTACAAAAAGTTCTCATTGTGACAAAGTTCACTAATATTCCCACCACCTGCTTTCCATTCCCACCAGAAGCCATCATTCCTTATTAAAGCAAAGACTGTCAATTCTGCTGCCATGCCTTGCTATTCTAATTCCCTCTGAAAACATTGCCAAAACAGCTATCAGTTTGGGTCACATCAGGTCATAGCATCCATGGGTGGATGGCATGTAATAGAATTTTTGTGGGCCACTTGAGACATATGGGATCGGTGAGGAGCAAGGGTATTTTTTTTAAAGTACAGTTGATTTTAACTTCTTTGACCAGTTCCTCAACATATGGAGACTTCCACAAGATTTTTCTTGCCTCCTTTGCAGCCCGTTGCCCTCCCACCTACAGTTCGTCTTGTCAGTGAAGCCCTCAGTGAGCAATCATCCTGGATAGAAGCGTCTATTCTCCTTCAGTCTCACAGCTTAAATACAATAAAGGGAACTTCAAAGTTTATCTGTCCTTTGTTAATACTGAGAAGAACATTTTTAGGAAGGGTGGGCAAAGGGAAGTACTTTTAGAAAGTGTAGTCTTTTTAAAAAAATATACCTCTGCCATTTCAGAGTTTGAATTAATTGTGAAAGATGACATGGATAAAATTATTTGACCATCTTCCTCAATGAATTTGGAGAATGGTTGAGCAGTTGATGACACTCAGTTCTCCTGTCTTGTCCCGCCCCATCCCTATGCAGAGATTTCACTGACTTCTTAGTGAGAGGAAAGAAGCAAAAAGAAGAGTACAGATTCTAGCTTGCCATTTTGGGGCCACATGAAAAGCACAGGCACACAAGATAATTCTCTAAATGTACAAACTCTCTCCACAGTATAAGTGGAGTAAGTGGTTGAGACAATACACTGGGAACTAGAAGTGTCTCATTCTATCCCTGACTAATTGTGTTTGACCTTAGAACTCTTATCTGAACCTCTGTTCCCTCAGTCTGCAAAATGGGGTAAGAAATAGAATTATCATATACCTATCTTAGGATAAACAAGTAATTACAGTACTATAAAGTATGAATTGCCTAGGGACTATTATAGTTCAGTCCTAGGCAGTATTCTAGAATAAAGATAGATTTTTCAAGTTTTCCACTTTCCAAATGTAGAAGCTCTAACTCCTTGAAAATAACACAAGGCAGGTAACAGTGGGCCAGGTTACTCCATTACAATGAAAGACTGACTATTCAATAAAGAACATTTTATTTAAGGAGGAAAAATGTGCTTTAAACTAGGGGAAGACAACTTATCATATATATAGTGTTACCCAGACTTCTTTGGGCATACTCAGTTTTGAGCATGCCTAGTTTGCTTAACACGGATGCCACTGCATCCCCTTCCAAGTGAGTGGGGATTGCTACCTTTGATGACTGCCTGTGTCTTTAAAACTGTTGAGATTAAGTCAGTCTCTCTCTTTTCCTCCACTCTTTCTAGTGCCCTGTTTTTGACTGGGTCCAGAGGGTGAAGACCTCAATTCAGTCACACCGAGGATGCCATGAACTGAACTGGTGAAAGGGGGAGAGCTTTCCTTTCCCTGAGTCCTTTCTTTTACCCTAGTTCCTAGAAATGGGTATGGGGGTGTTTGTTTTTCTTCTGTAGTTTGGCCTCCTCGGTTTCAGGGGCCAGAGATGATCCCCACAGCACTTGGGAGTTCAAACCATGACCAGGTTTACAGGAGAAATGTTGCAGACAGCCAGCCAGCCTGGCATAGAAACCCTGAGAAGTCATGGTGCCTGGGACTTCAGTCTGAGGTGGATTTGGGACTTGGAACTGGGATTGTGCTCTCCAGGTCCAAGCTAAGTCATGAACCTAATCTTCTCCCCTTCCCCAGAAACTGAGGTGGTGCTAGGAGGAAAGAGGATCATATCTCCCACATGTTGGGCAGAGTAAGTTTGCATATTTGTGATTATACTTTCTGAAGTAAATATGTCTATGTAAAAGCTAATTTGATAGTGGCTAAATGGAACTGGGACATAGGAGTACACCCTCTACAATTGAGGGGGCAACCATCTGTGGGGGCTAGGGCCATTGGCAGAAAGCCTATACCTATCAATCCCCTTAAGGGCATTTGAGAACCCTGGGGAAAAGGTGAAATCTAACACACTTGGCCTTCAGGCAGCAAAGGTTATAGTAGTCAGTGTTACTGTATTAAAGATGAGGAGATAGAGGCAGCTAGGTGATGCAGTGGATACAGCTCCAGCTTTGGAGTCAGGAGGACCTGAATTCAAATCTGGCCTCAGACACTCGACATTTACTAGCTGTGCGATCCTGGGCAAGTCACTTAACCCTGATTGCCTCACCAAAAAGCAAAAAAAAAAAAAATGAGGAGAGCAAGTTACAGTGGAAAGAGTTCTAACTTTGGAGTCAGAGGATTTGGGCTCAAATTCTGCCTCTGAGCCTTACTATCTGTGTGACCCTGGGCAAGTCATTTAACTTCTCTTGGTCTCATTTTCTTCTATAAAATGAAGGAGTTGGCCTAGATGGCTTTTGAGCTTCCTTCTAACTCTAAATCTGTGAATTATGGCGCTTTAGTACATGTGCCAATTATTGGCTGCTCTTCCATGCCCCCTCCCTCATTCTGCAGTTATCTTTTTCTTCCAAGAGCCACTGCCACCTCCTATCTTCCTTACCCAGAAGTCAAAAGACTAATAATAATAGCTAATATTTACACCGGCTCTCAGGTTTGAAAAGCACTTAACATAGATTACCTCATTTGAACTTCATAACAACCCTGTAAGATATCTATTATTTTTATATACATTTTATATGGAGCACCTCTTTGTATTACCCTTGAATTCACAGAGTAATTTCACTGGGTGATGACTGCTCCAGATTCATGTTACTTTGTGGTTCTATACTATTCAAACCATAGCTCGCAGTCCCCAACCAAAGGGTTTATCTTTGAACAATCAGCCAGAGGACACATTGAGCTCAAAGCAAAGACATTTACTGAACTAGCATAGTAAAAAGATTTACAATAGAACATCTCCCCTACAAACTTTGGGTGCACTCCCCTGCACATCAATGGGGAGAATCAAGTACATAAAGTACAAACATAATGTACAAAGCAAGTGCATAAGTCATATGTAAGGGGCCCATATGTAGAGAACACATGTAGATGGAGAACTCATACTTCTGATGCATTAGGACTCCTGATGTCTTGTGATTTTCCTCATGCTTCTCCTCTCTTGTTGAAACATCTTGCCTAGGGAGGAACATTGCTCTGTTGGACTTACTGGGCCTGTTCTTTACTGGGCATATTGTTCTGCTGGTTGGCCACAGTTTCAGTTTCCTCTAGTTTCTGGCCAAGGTGCAATTGTTGGCTGACCCACTAAGGGGCTTTTTCAGAAATAGCCAGAGTCTTTATTCTAGGACCAGGAAATGGCAGATCAGTTCTACTGCTGGCCATTCTACCAAATTTTTATTGGCACTGTTAACATTAAATATGCCACAAAGGATTATTGATCCTATTCTTTTTATATAGTGGGGGTCTAAATAGTGGTGAGCAAAATAATAGAGAGCAAAGGCAAGGGGTGGACGACAATCTGAGGAAATACAGTCAGTGCTGGGTGCTGCAATGGAGATTAGCTACTTTAAACTCTTTCCTTTCTCAGGGAAGAGTTGATCCCAAAACCCTGGAGGAGAGGGACAATTAACAGCAGTTGTTTCCTTCCTCCAAATCAGAATCATGGAGAAAGAAATTATTTCTAAGGCAGGGGGCTTGATCATCTTACCAACATCGTCTTACAAACAACAGCACAGCTCCCACTCATCTCAATCTCTCTCTGGATGGGGAAGAAGACTAAGATCTGATACTATCTGGCTAAATGGTTTCATTAGGAAGGGAGAACTCCCAATCTGTGTTCTGGACTCAGCTTCTCTATTTCTGGAATCTTTCCCCAGTATTTTCCACGCATCAGTCCCAGAAGCTCCAGTATTTGTTGGATTCTAGGATAGGGTCTCTCATTTCCATGGCAATGGCAACATAAAATTATATTTCTCCCCTGGGCCAGAAACTTTATAGTCCCTTGTAAAAGTCAGTTAGGGTATACTTGGACTATGTCCTTTGTAAGCATGAGCAACAATACTTTAAAATTAAGAAGCATTATTTTCTTGGCATCCCAGGAAGTGACCTTTTGGTACTATTGCAAACAAATGTGTAATAAGCAAATTAGGAGAGCAAGGAATAGTTTACCTGTCAGATCTATGGAGAAAGGAAGAAATGATGAACAAACAAGAGATAGAGAACATTATGAAATGCAAAATGGATAATTTTGATTACGTTAAATTAAAAAGTTTTTGCACAAACAAAACCAAATGCAACCAAGATTAGAAGGAAAGCAGAAAGCTGGGAAACAATCTTTACAGCAAGTGTCTCTGATAAAGGCTTCATTTCTCAAATATATAGATAATTGAATCAAATTTATAAGAATACAAGTCATTGTCCAATTGATAAATGGTCAAAGGATATGGACAGGCAATTTTCAGATGAACAAATTAAAGCTACCTATAATTATGTGGAAAAATACTCTAAATCACTATTGGTTAGAGAAATGCAAATTAAAACAACTTTGAGGTACCATATCACACCTATAAGATTGGCTAACATGACAGAAAAGGAAAATGATAAATGGAGAAGATGTGGGAAAATTTGGACACTAATGTATTATTGGTGGAGTTGTGAACTGATTTAACCATTCTGGAGAGCAATTTGGAACTATGCCCAAAGGGCAATCAAACTGTGCATACCCTTTAATCCAGCAATACCACTTCTAGGTCTGCATCCCAAAGAGATCATAAAAACTGGAAAAGGACCCACATGTACAAAAATATTTATAGCAACTCTTTTTGTGGTGGCAAAGAACTGGAAATTGAGTGGATGACTATCAATTGGGGAGTGGTTGAACAAGTTGTGGCATATGAATGTAATGGAATACTACTGTGCTATAAGAAATGATAAGCAGGCAGATCTCAGAAAAATCTGCAGAGACTTACATGAACTGATTCTGAGTGAAGTGAGCAGAACCAGGAGAATATCGTGCACAGTAACAGCAACATTGTGCAATGATCAACTGTGATTGACTTAGCTCTTCTAAGTAATACCACAATCCAAGACAATTCCGAAGGACTCATGATGAAAATGCTATCCATATCCACAGAAAGAACTATGGAGTCTGAATGCAGATTGAAGCATACTATTTTCACTCTTTTCATGCTTGGGATTAGTCACAGTCTAGGACAGCACTACATTACACAGCTATAACTTTTGCCATTGTGTCAAGAGTAAGAAATATTCTGGCAACTGGAATGGGTCCTTTAGCATCACTTCCTTGCTTTGGGGTTTGTCTCATTTTCCTGATATCAGATACCTGCTCTTCCTACCAGACTACTGAGGTAAGAAGGGTTGATTCAATGAAACAATGTTCACATAGTTGTGGATTAGACTTATGCATGTTTTTTTAAAGTCTGACCACATCCTCTTTCTTAGTTTCTATGGCACTTATCAATAATAGCCTTTGCAATCAAGTGCACACTCTGATTGCAAAGCAGGAGATCTTTCTCCTTTATGCTGAATGGTAGAATTGATAAATGCAGTACAGGTTTCCTGTGGGGTACCACTGCCACCAAACTGTATCTCTAAAA
Organism: Vombatus ursinus; assembly: GCF_900497805.2. Classification (NCBI taxonomy): domain Eukaryota; kingdom Metazoa; phylum Chordata; class Mammalia; order Diprotodontia; family Vombatidae; genus Vombatus; species Vombatus ursinus. The sequence goes on along the minus strand of NW_020954587.1, from coordinate 13,939,276 downwards.
TTTGCCAGGTGATTCTAGGCTGTTTGGCCTTAAGGTCCTAAACAAAGGCAAGAGCTGTTCCTTTGAGATTCATCATAATTCTGTTCATCTTTTCTGCCTCTAGAACCTTTCAGGGTTTTAGAATATCAGATGCCTGACTTAACCAAGCCTCCTGATGTTGTTGCCCTGGGAGACATGGTTCCCATCTTGAAAAGATGCCTTGGGAGGCCTGGTCTCATCCCTACATACAAGAGAAGTTGCATTTTCAGACTTGAATGTGACTCTCAATTTCTCAGTGGGAAAACCTTCTTTGTTCAGTAGGGATCTGACTCTTGGACTACTAAACAGCTCCCAGGTACTACTTACTTATATGGAGACATATACTCTCCAATGGCATTTGCCATTCCTGTGTCCAAAATGGAAAATGGATTCCTGATACATTGTACTTTTTCATCATATACTAGAGAGCCTCTTAAATGAAACTGACAGCCACTAAAAGAGTGTTTTCCTCATAGGAAAAACCAGGAAGATGAAGAATGCCAATTGTTCAGACTTGTGATAGGCATTAGGATGGACATGCTATTGACAAGCCCTATCTGTACATATTTTGGACAGATATCACAGATGAACGATGAGCTGGACCCAGGATTAAATAGGAGGAAAAGAGTGGGCTTAATTGCTTTTGGGAAGTTGCACAGTAATTTCAATGATCCTAAGCTGCTCCCCAAAAGAAAAGCTCATCTTAAGTGGTCAAAGGACATGAAAAAAGTTTTCAAAAAAAAAGAAATGCAAATTATCAAAAACAATATTAAAAAATCTAAGAGAAATGCAAACTGAAACAATTCTTTACCTTACACATGTCAAATTAGTAAAGCTAACAAAAGATAGAAATGTTGGAATTGTTGGTAGGGATAATGAGTTATAGGGAGAATTAAGTTATAGGGAGAAATAGACAGTAAAATTACAATACTAGGGGACCTCAAGTTCCCCCTTTCAGAGCTAAATAAATCAAACCAAAAAATAAAAATGAAAATAAGGATCTGAACAGAATTTTAGAGAAGTTGGATACTCTGGAACTTTGGAGATTATTGAATGGGAATAGAAAGGATTATACAAATGTCTTAGCTATGCAGGACACTCTTTACAAAAAGAGATCAAAGAGCAGATTAATGAGTTGGGCATGTAACTAAAAATATTAAAAACAAATAATTTTTTTTTAAAAACCCAGTTAAAAGTCTAAATAGAAATCCTGACAATCAAGGAAGATATTCACAAAATTGAAAGCAAAAAATTCACTGAGTTAATAAATAATCTAGGAAATTTTTTTTGAGAAACAATAAAATAAATGAACCATTAACTAACTTGATTTTAAAAATGAAAGAGGAAAACCAAGTTACTTGTATCAAAAATAAAACAGTGAACTCACAATTAATGAAGGAGAAATAAAAGGAGTTATCAGAAATTATTTTGCTCAATTATATGTCAACAAAACTGACAATCTAAACAAAATGGAGGAATATTTTCCAAATTATAAAAATTATAAAATATATAATATATAAGATTAACACAACAAGAAAAAGAAGACTTAATTTAATCTTAGAAGAATAAATTGAACTAGTCATGAACTGCCAAAGAAAAAAAGACTACAGGACCAGATGTATTTGCAAGTGAATTCTTTTAAAGTATTTGAAGAACAATTAATTCTAATACTAAATAAACTGTTTGAAAAAAATAGGAAAATAACAAGTTCTACTGAATTCTTTTTATGACACAAATATAATCTTGATATTTTAATCAGGGAGTGTCAAAACAGAGAAAGAAAATTATAGATTAAATCCCTAATGAGTATTGATGCAAAAATTTTAAATAAAAGGTTAGCAAGAAGAATATAGCAAAATATCACAAAGATACACATTATGACTAGGTTGAATTATTCCTGGAAATGCAAAGTTGGTTCAGCGTTAGGAAAATTATAAATAGAATTGGTCATATTAACGTAAAAAGCCCTGAAATCATACAATTCTTTCAAGATATGCAATAAAAGCTTTTTGACAAAATGCAACAGTTCTAGCAACACTTTTATTATTCCTTAATGTTACAAGCACCTAGCACCTATCTAAACCTAAGAGTTGGAATTATATGTAATGAGGATAAATTAGTGGCTTTTTCAATCAGATAAGGGGTAAAGCAAGGATACCCATTATCACCATTATTATTGAATATAATCTGATAAATGTTAGGTATAGGAGTAAGACAAGAAAAAGAAATTAAGAGAATAAGCATAGATAAAAATCAATCAAAATTATCTCTTTTTGCAAATGATATTATGGTTTATTAGAGAACCATAGAATGGCACTGGCAAACTATGGTCCAATTTTGGTATGGTCTAAGAGCTACACATGCTTTTTGCATTTTAAAATATAATAAAATACTTGTACAAAATGAATAATATGGAAATCTTTTACATGATTGCACATGTATAAAATATATAGGATTGCTTACTGTCTCAGGGAGGTGGAGGGGAGAGAGGGAGGGAAGGACAGAATTTGGAACTCAAAACTATTTTTAAAAGTTTAAAAAAATTTTTTAACATGTAATTGGGGAGGAAAATAAAATATATAATAAAAAAGAAAACACATAATAAAATAAAAAACAAAAAGGAAAAGGACTTATATGTACAAAAATATTTATAGTAACTCTTTTAGTGGTGGAAAAGAATTGGAAATTGAGGGGATGTTCATCAATTGAGGAATGACTGAACAAATTGCTGTATATGATTGTGATGGAATACTATTGTGCTATAAGAAATGACAAGCAGGATTCATGCTTTCAGAAAAACTTGGAAAAACTTGCATGAACTGATGCAAAGTGAAATGAGCAGAACCAGGAGAACACTGTATACAGTAAGAGCAATATTGTATGATGATCAACTGTAAATGACTTGGCTATTCTTAGCAATACAGGGATTCAAGACAATTCTGAAGGATTTATGATGAAAAATGCTATCCATCTCCAGAGAAAGAACTGATGGAGTCCAAATGCAGATCGAAGCATAGTTTTTCTTTACTTTCTTTGTTTCTTGGGGCTTTTTTGTATGTGTTTCTTTTACAACATGACTAACATGGAAATATGTTTTGCATGACTGCACATATCTAATCTTTATCAAATTGCTTTCCTTCTCAGTGGGGCGGGGGGAGGGAAGACAAGAAGGAGAGAATTTGAATCTCAAAATTTTTTTAAAAAAGAATGTTAAGGGGCAGTTAGGTGGCATAGTGGATAGAGCACTGGCCCTGGAGTCAGGAGGACTTGAGTTCAAATCTGGCGTCAGTCTAAACACTTGATACTTACTCGCTGTGTGACCTTGGGCAAGTCACTTAACCCCAACTGTCTTAAAAACAAATTAACAAATAGAATGTTAAAAATTATTTTTACATGTAATTGGCAGATTAAAATAAATGAAAATAGATATTAAAATATTAATTAAAATAGGAGAAAATGATGAAAAAAACATTCTTAGCTCATGAGCCATACCAAAATCACAATGAGTCACATTCAGCCCACAGGCCATAGTTTTCCAACTCCTGTCCTAGAAAGTCAACTAAAAAACTAATTGAAACTTTAACAAAGTTGTAGGATATAAAATAAACCCACACAAACAACCAGCATTTAGACCAACATATAATACCAGTATATAATACCAACAAAATCCAGTATAAAGAGATATAGAAATTCCACATAAAGTAACTACAAAAAATATAAAATACTTGGGAATTTATCTGCCAAGATACATACAGCAACTATATGAATACAACTACAAACACTTTACGCAAATGAAGACAGATCTAAATAATCAAAGATATATTAAGTACTCATGAGTAAGCTAAGCAAGTATATGACGATACTACCTAAATTTATTTATTCAGTGTCATGCCAATCAAACTATCAGGGGAGTATTTTATAGATTTAGAAATAATAATAACAAAATTCATCTGGAGCAGCCAAAGGTCAAGAATCTTAAGGGAAATAATGAAAGAAAGTAGGGAGGAAGGAATTTCTACCACCAGTTCTTAAACTATATTATAAAGCAGTAATCTTCAAACAATTTGGTACTGGTTAAGAAATAAAGAGGTTGAAGAATGGAACAGATTTCAAGGGTGGGGAACTTGTGACCTTGAAGCCCCATATGGCCCTCTAAGTCCTCAAGTGCAGCCCTTTGAGTGAATCCAAACTTCACAGAACAAATTCCCTTAATACAAGGATTTGTTCTGTAAAACTTGGACTCAGTCAAAAGGCTGCACCCAAGGACCTAGAAGGCCACATGTGCCCTTGAGGCTGCAGGTTCCCCAACCCTGGATTAGGTATACAATATATTGAAGCAAACAAACACAATAGCCTGGTGTTTGATAAACATGAAGGGTAAACACTATTCAACAGGAGTTTTGGGAAAACTGGAAAGGAGCTGGTACAGGCTGGTATAACTAGATATACACCAATATCTGACATAATTTACTAAGATAAGCTCCAAAAGGGTACATGGCTTAGACATAAAGGTTTACATCATAAACAAAATACAGGAACAAGGAAGAAATGATTTGTTAGATCAGTGGATAGGGAAAGAGTTCATAACGGTACAAGAGGTAGAGAAGATGGACAATTTTGATAACATAAAATGAAAATGAATGTTTCTGTACAAACAAAACCAATGCAGTTAAAATGGGAAGAGAAGCAGGTAGTGGGAAAAAACAATTTTCTGCATCAAATTTCTTTGATAAAGGTCTCATTTCTAAGATATATAGGAAACTGATGCAAAATTATAAGAATAAGAGCTATTATCCAATAGATAAATTATCAAAAGATATGAGACTTTTTTTTTTTTTAGGCAATTGGGGTTAAGTGACTTGCCCAGGGTCACACAGCTAGTAAGTGTGATGTGTTTGGTCTGAGGTCACATTTGAACTCAGGTACTCCTGACTTCAGGGCTGGTGCCCTATCCACTGCGCCACCTAGCTGCCCAATTATCAAAAGATATGAACAGGCACTTTTTGGAGGAAGAAATCCAAGCCATGAACAGGCAATTCTCAAGTGAAGGAACAAAGGCTCTCTAACAATATTAAAAATATTTCCAAATCACTCCTAATTAGAGAAATGCAAATGAAAGTAATTCTGAGATTCTACTTTGCATCCACAAAAGTAGCAAAGATGACAAAAAAGGTAAATGATAAGTATTGGAGGGACTGTGGGAAAATAGAAACAATGATGCACTTGGTAGACCTGTGAATGGGTTATAACAATTCTGGAAAGCAATTTATAACTACTCAAAAAGTTATTAAATATTGTGCGTTCTTTGGTCCACTTAATTATAATACTGCTAGGCCTATGTTCCAAAAGACTAAAGAATAGGAAAAAGTCCTATATGTACAAAAATATTTATGACAGGTACTTTGTGGTGGCAAAAAAAAAACTTTCTGGAAATTAAGATGGTATCTACCAATTGAGGAATGACTGAAAAAGTTGGGATATTTGATTGTGATGGGATATTTTTGCTATGTAAGAAATGAAGAAATAGATGATTTCAAAAAGATATGGAAAGACTTATATGAACCAAGCAGCATGAAATGAGCAGAAACAGAACAACAATTTATACTATAATATACATATTATAAAAATGAATAACCTTGAGGACTTTTATAAACTAATCAAGAATGAAATAAGCAGAGCCAACAATTTATGTGCCAACACTGTAAAAACAATTTTCATGGCTCTAAGTTATGAATAATTCAATGACCATTCATGATTCCAAAGGACCCGTGATGAAACATGCTACCTACTGCAAAGAGGTGATGGATTTAGGGTGCAGAGTGAGACATATATTTTTGTATACAGCCACTGGGGAAATTTGTTTTTCTCAAATATGAATACTTGTTACAAGAAGTTTGCTTTTTTCCTTCTTTTTCCCTATTGGAGTGGGAGGTGGAAGGGAGAGAAAATAAATAGATTTCTTTTAGTTAAAAAAAAATGAGATGCTGAGAGAAGTGAGTAGAACCAGGAGAATGTTGTACACAGTAACAGCCACATTGTGCAATGACTAAAGTTGATAGACTTAGCCCTTCTCAGCAGTGCAAGGATCTAAGACATCTCCAAAGGTCTCATGATGGAAAATGCTGTCCACATCCAAAGAAAGAATTATGGAGTTTAAATGCAGATTGAAGCATACTATTTGATCTTTTTTTTTTTCTGTTTGGTTTTGTTTCCTCTTTCTTGTGGTTCCTCCTATTAGTTCTAATTCTTCCTTACAACATGAATAATGTGAAAACATGTTTAATAGGAATGTATATGTATGCAGATTGCATGCCGTCTTGGGGAGGGAGGTGAGGAAGGAGGGAGAGAAAAATTTAAAACTCAAAAGCCTATGGAAGTGATTGTTGAAAACTAAAAATAAATTAATAAAAATGAGAAGTGGGGACAAATGTGAAATGTTGCGTGAATTTTCAGATGAGGTCGCTATATTATTAATTTTAATTAACTGTTTTGCTTTGTTACAAAAGACCTCTTACAAAGTGAGAATAATCTATAAGTGTTTGTAATATAAAAACAACACATCAAGAAATCTGAAAAAAGTGAAGAAATCCAAGCTAGCAACAACTATATGAAAAAATGATCTAAATCACTAATGATTAGAGAAATGAAAATTAAAACAAATTTCAGGTTCCACATTATATCCCTTAGATTGACAAAAAAGGAAAATTACAAATACTTAAGGGACTGTGGAGAAAGAGGTACATTAATGTTATGATGGTGGAGCTGTGAACTGGTTCAACCACTCTGCAAAGCAATTTGGAAAGCCCCAAGAGCTATTAAACTGTGCATGCCCTTAATTCCAGGGACAGCACTACTAGGTCTATCCTCCAAAAAGATAAAAGAAAGAGGAAATAGGAAATACACACACAGTATTTTTGCAGCTCTTTTTGTCATGGCAAAAGATTAGAAATTGAGGAAGTACCCATAAACTGAGGAATGGTTGAACAAATATAGTAATGTAATGGAGTACTATTGTAATATAAGAGAGGATGAAGGGCAGACTTGTATGAACTGATGCAGAGTGAAGTGAGCAGAAGCAGGAGAACAATTTACACAGTAACAATTGCATTGTAAAGACAAACCACTTTGAAAGATTAAGGAAATCTGATCAATGCAATGACTAACCACCAATCCAGAGAACTCATGATGAAACATACTACCACCTCTGGATAGAGAAATGAGCAACTCAGATTGAAGATTGAGACATAACCTGAGCCTCAAAACCCAGTGGTTTGGGATTCTTTCCTCCTTGGTGGAAATCAATGCCTTGAGCACGCATGAGGGGCTATGCAGGCTTGGCAAGAGCAGTAGAGAGGAGTCTTTTCAGTTCCTTTGGGTTTGTCTTCTGGTTTTTAGCTTCAAGAGAGAAGATGGATAACGCCAACCTCACTTCAGGTTGCTAAAGGAAGAAGGACACTGAGAAGAAGCTGACACCAGAGGAATTGGCAGTCTCCATCACGTCCCTGTCCTCAGCATGCTATATTGGAGACTTTAGGGAGTTTTTCTCTTGGGTGAGATCTGAGACTCTCTCTCTCTCTCTCCCTCTCTTTCTTCTCTCTCTTTTTCTCTCCCTCTCTCTTCCTCCTCCTCTCTTCCTCCCCCAACCCCCCCTCAGTTGAGCTGTTATTTCACTCCCAATGGGAAATTTCCTTCAATCTGTATTGTCTGGTCTACACCCACATATATGTATATGTATATGTGTATGTATGTAGGTATATGCCAGATAGGGCTAAGATGATAAAGGGAGATAGACCTAGAGACTCCTTTAAGTTGAGTTTTTCAATATGCTCAAAATGTAGAACCACTGAAAACAAATTTGTGTACTGGCCATGTCCATATAGGGAGGCTATCTTGGTCTGGCTCATAGGGAGGCCTGAAAAGACACATCTCTAGTATTTTCTCTCTCACCTTTCTCCAAGAGGAGACTTTTGGTTCCTTCCAAAGGGGAAGCAGGAGGTTGGGACCAGAGGCTACCATTTTGATTTCCTCAGAGAGAGAGGGGGTACCTGGCTAGAATTATAACTATCTGCTCCCTTATGTGGCATAGTGGCATAGCGGATAGAGTGCCAAGCTTGGAAACAGGAAGACCGATCTTCCTGAGTTCAAATCTGACATCAGATGCTTCCTAACCGTGTGACCCTGTGCAAGTCACTTGACCCTGTTTGTCTCAGTTTTCTCATCTTTAAAATGAGTTGGAGAAAGAAATGGAAAGCTGTTTCAGTATCTTTGCCAAGAAAACCCCAAATGGAGTCAAAAAGAGTCAAACATAACTTGAACAATTGAACAACAATAAGCTCCTTACATATTATTAGTCTAAGGGATGTAGTTTTCAGGTTCAAGCTTAACTAGTGAATACTCTTTCTTAATGGAGAAGGAGGGACCTAAAGCTTTATATCCAAGTCTTAGCTCCCTTCCCACCAGATACCAGTTCCACAATGAATATACATAAAACAAATATCAAAGAACCCCATTTATCCAAGTCAATAGCAAGACAGAAATAATACAGGTGAGGATATATTATATTTTTTGTGCATGTGTATATATGGAAGAAAAGGAGTACCAACCTTAAGAACTATCCAGCATGAATGCAAAACAGGGCTGAGGTAAAAAAGGAGGATGGATATACCTCTGGGTATATGTATGTGTATGTATACACACATACACAGGCACACATACGTATATACACATATTACACATATATGTGTGTGTATACATGTATATCTCTATATATCTATATCCATATATCTATCTCAGCATCAAAGAACAAGATGTCTTGGGTTCCAATGATAATTAAACACCATGCTTTCCTAAGCTTCTGGCTAGAGTAGGGATACTTTGGGTATGATGAACCAGCAGTTGCTCAAACTTGCTGAAGGGTACATTGAAAACTGGGTTCATTTCCCTTTTTCACCTCAGCCCTGTTTGGCATTCCTGCTGGATAGTTCTTAAGGTTGGTCCTCCTTTGTGTTCTTAGAATCATCAATGATGATCCACTGGCCTGGTTCTAACACAGATTGATAGTCTTCTTATTTTAAAGCAATTAATTGTCTTACATTAAAGTTGTTACTAAGATCCAGTTTCACATCTGAAGGATGCCTTTGGCTTCCAGATCATGTTCAGAGCAGTGTTGGTGAACATGTTCTTCATCAAATAAATGTCCATGCTTTTCCTGACTCAGGTTACCAGCTACAACCCTCATTGAAGGCAACTTTCGATGATTCATCCTTATTTGCCTTTGTGCCCAGGTGACTAACTTTCCATAATCCCATCATGTCAATTTTTATCTCAAAAAAATAAGTACTGAACCAAAAGACAATTTCTATCCCACAATAAGGATTGGCTCATCACTGGAAGTGTGTAAATTTAGAATACTTTCCCCCTTCTCTGTTGATGCCCTTCATTCACAAATGCTGATTTCAAAGAGGGAATAAAAAGGTTGCATCTTAATTTTGAACCAGAAAAACTTTCCCAAAAGTAATATTTGTTTTGTAAACTAGTCTGTTCAAGATGGAAAAAAAAGGCTCTGGTGTTAAGTTTCTTGGCCAATGCCTCCTTCCCTCTCAGATTGTCTACCCTTACCATTAATTAATACTTTTATTCATTAATTCAACAAAAAACTTCTAGGACACCTACTCTCTGCAAGGTACTTGTCATTTTATTTTAAACAAAATTTCTTCAGAGAAATTGATAGCATTTTACAAAAATTTAAATTAAACAAGGAAAATGGATCATTACACAACCCCTGTGGAACAAGAAAATAATGGAAAAGACCAAATAAGTTCTTTAGATCTCACCATCTCCTTATGCTTCAAATTCCCCCATCTCCCCAACAGTTGAAGAGGGCCTTTTCTTGCTTCTGTTTATGATCCCCATAGCTATGATTTATGTTTACTTAAAGAATCATATGCACTTTAGTGGGCAGTTAGGTGGCAAAGTATCAGGACTGGAATCAGGAAGACTCATATTCCTGAGTTCAAATCTGACTTCAGATACTTACTAGCTCTGTGACCCTAGGTAAGTCATTTAACCCTATTTGCCTCAGTTTCCTCATCTGTAAAATGATCTGGAGAAGGAAATGGCAAACGACTCCAGTATCTTTGCCAAAAAGATCTTTAACAAACCATTTGAAAAATGCCAATGTACATTATTTTTTGTACATTTTATGTACCTTTTTTCTTGAATGTCTTCTGACATCTTCCATTTGAATTTAAATCTATTTAAATTTCCAATTAAAATAGATCTTCCTGTCTAATGATGCAGTTTTTAAAATTTATTAAAATGTAACCTCTTTGATTTGCTTAGCTCACATGCAATGTATTTATAGTTATCACTCTCACTAGGGACCAAGCTCCCTTAATAATTGTCGCTGCAGATTGTCTGAGGGCAGAATATGAATTGATGTCAAGAACTGATATTCAAAGAGTATCTGATAGTCAAAGAATTAGCATTACTTCTATGTTCAAAATTTTATGAATAGAGATTAAACATATATGCTAATTCCCTTTTGCTAATGATTATCTGAGTTTAAAAAAAAATCCCTTCTGGGATTATAGTCAAGCAACCAGTAGGTGACGCTGTTGATTGAGAGACTGTAATGAGACAAAAAGAAGTGATCTCTGGGTCTATTTGTCTATGTTTATAGTTTCAAAGGACTGTTATAAAGATGCATTAGGTACAGACTCGATCAAAATCTAAAGAATCATGACATGTGGTAACACCATTATGCAGCATCATTTCCCAGGGGGGATTTTGATTGTGAAAAAACCCATCAGCATGAGTTTTCTTGACAGAGTTTTCTCTCATACATTAGCAACCATTTCTCTAATTAGTCCAAGATTTTCCATGACAGACTAATAACATTAAAGAGGTCTCCACACCAAGAATAAGCCATAGTGATGTAATGGAAAATACTGAGCTGGGAGTCAGAGGCCTTAGTTTCAAAAGTCCCTGATCTGCTACTAACTCCCTATATGTCTTCCAGTAAGTAATTTCACCTTGTGCCTCAGTTTCCTCATCGGTAAAATGAGGTGGCTTTGAATGTCCCTTTTAGCTCTAAAAAAATTTTCTACGAACTGGAGTCATTAAATAGAAAAGTGTGAATAAGATTTTTTTTTTGGTAACTTCATTGATAACATCCACCTCCTATAGCCATGAATAGAGAAATAAAAAGATTTTTTTTGAATGATACTCTCCAAGTTTTTTTAAACTAATTTATATGTGATGTAAGCACTGTAATGGTGCCTTATCTGGTTTAACTTCTCCTTTTAGATCAATTTCATATACTCCCCCCTCCCCCATGTACTCTGTATTCCAGCTAGGATACTTTCTTTTGCCTTTACCTGACTTTTTTCTCCTACCTCCACCCACAGCTTTACACAAGTTGTTCCTGGAGTCTGGAATGCTCTCCCTCTTACCCTTATCTCACGTAATCCCTAAGCACATTCAGGAATTGGGCCAATGCCACTCCTACACAAGGCCATTGATGTTCCTCCCCCCCCTCCATTTATCAATCTATTCTCTTTGCACATATTTTGAATTTGTTTCAATGTGTACAAAAGTTGTTTGACCCAAGGAGAATCTAAGCCATTTGAAGGCAGGGACTGTTTCAATTTTTTGTCTTTGTTTTTGTATTCCCAAGCTAGTATGGTGACTGGCATATGGTAGGAACATAATTTACACTTGTCAAATTGTACTGAATATCTTTGTCTCCCTCCCCCCACCCAATTCCCTGTTACAATGGACTCCCACAATGGTATCATCTCATGCTTGGACCAGAGAGCAGAAGTGCTGGATTCTTCTAGGAGCTGGTTCATTCTGTGACCTAAGACAAGGTGGTTTATCTACCCTAGAACGCTCCCTTTCCTGCAAGATGAGGGCAGTACTCATTGGGACAGCTCTTTGAGACTGAGATGAAAAGGCTATAGAAGTGCAAATTATTAGCAGTTATTCCAGTAATGCTCATTTAAAAATCCTGTTGGCAGCAGATAAAACAATTGAGGCCCCTGGCCATTTCCTTGGATTCCTCCTGCTGTTCTCTACCAACAGAAGACTGCATCAAACTCAGATGTTTGAAAATTCAAGATATTTCTGTCCCTATTCATCAACTGAGAAGGAAATCCCAAGTTTGGAGATGAAGTGTGCCTCATTTCTGGCTGGCAATGAAAAAGTTAAAGTGAGCGCAGGGTTATTCATGAATTCTTTTTTTTGGGGGGGGTGAGAAGTGTCTCCATTAAAATGCAGATTTAGACTTTCATTTGCAAAGAATGTAGTTATTTCAAATGCTGTATGGGAATCCTTTTTGTATTTGTATCTTTGGGGTAGAAAGTCCAGCTGCCTCTTGTAAGACTGCACATATCTCTTCAGATGTCAACAAGTCATTGAAAGGTGTCAGAAGGAGGGAAATGAAAGATAATTATTCAAACCATGGAGAGCTACTTTGAAAGTGAATAGAATCTGTCAGATAGTCTTTTGAAAACAGCAGTTGGCTGCTTGTATTGGCTATATTAAATGGACATATCTAGAAGCAAGTGATGCTTTAGATTGCGATAATCAGCTTAAGTTGGTTTGGTGGAGAAAAAAGGTTCCAAGCACTAGAAGTTATCAAGGAGCAATTATAGAATGGGAGCAGTGCAGAGGCCCCTGATATGTTAACATCTAAGAGCTCTATTCATTTTTTAAAAGAAATTTTTTTTGAATCTTGCATTCTTTGTATGTAAAGAAAGGGCAGACTTCATAAAGATTGGGTAATTTCCAAATGGGGTGGGGGAACTTACAAAAGAGATGCCCCAGGAATAGGGGAGAATGCTTAGAATATATATGCTGAAGAAATGAAATGTGCAAAGTGCCTGCTGTCTCAGTACTGAACTCATGGAGTGTGGGGCTTTTTCAGCTGTCTAGTGGACCTGTTGCAATGATTCTTAAACCTAAAATGAAATAACTCATCTTGGACAAAACTCCAAAAGCTGGTAACAAGAGTGACATTTTTAGACAAGTTCCAAGTAACTTAGAATACAATTTTTAAAAATAGTGCCTTCTGTAAATGTAATTATAACTGATAGAGTGCTGGAGTGCTACGATCAGTATGATCTGGATTTGAATCTTGCTATCCGACCCTGAGAGAGACATCTAACCACTCTGCCTCAGCTTCCTCATTTGTAAAATGGGAATAATAACAGCACTTACCTTAAAAGGGTTGTGAGGCCTAAATGAACTAATGAATGTAATGTTCTTTGTGAACCTATCTAAATGTTAGTTATTATTATTATATAGTTCTTTATGGTTTGCAAAGCAATTTACATGTGAGATTTCATTTGAGCTTCACAACAATCCTGTAGGGTAGGTATTACAAATGTCATCCTTGTGATAATTGAGATTTTTGCAATATATTGCTTGATGTTGTAGTATAAGTGATAGGACTCCAATATGGACTCACATATAGTGACATATTGTACTTTTCCATTGGCCTGACTCATTCTGACCCTATGTCAAACATGTCAATAATTGTGGTTCCTGATTGGATGACACTCTCAGCCTACTGTAGCAGCTGTGTGATTCCTCATTATGGATTTGGACCCTCACCCAATTTCTGGTCCTGATTAGGAAACTCCCTCACCTAAGTCTGGTATTGATAAACAACCTGGGGAATTTCTCCCCCACATTTAAGTCTTATTAGGAATGCTGTCTCCCATGTTGAACATCAATTATCAATTTTCAATCAAGCCTATCTTTAAGTTATAAAGCTTCCCTGCTCAGACCCCACTCTGATAGTGTATGCCCACTGATATTTTGCCATTGTACCCATCTCTCCCATGTGAGTGACTGGCCCTATGTGGGCAAATCTCTGACTGTGTTGTCATAGTGTGTGTGTGTGTGTGTGTGTATGCTTTTGTTTTTACTGGTTTGCTGCACTGCATGTTAATAAAGCTCATGCTTACACTAGCATCCTGAGTACCAATTTTCTGTAAATCCTTTAACTTGGGTCTTTGATCTAACCCAAACCTCAAGGCCAAATAGGGCAGTCTTGACAACATAGTATCAAAGGTTTAGCTCTGTAAGGGAACTTAGAGGTTATCTAGTTTAATGCCTCTATTTTATAGATGAGAAAACAGGTTCCAATGTTAATTGACTTGTCCTTGATAAAACCTAGTTAAGTGTCAGAGGTGGGGTTTGTTTATAGATCTTATGACTCTAAGACCAATTCTCTGTTCATTACTCTGTGCTATCTCATGGAGATCTACTATCCAAAGTTAGATTCTAGATAGATAGAAAATACCAGTCCATAGAAGAAACTTGCTAATCTTTGGGAACACTGTGCAAAAGATCTATTTGACAATACTACCTATATAGCAATGGCATTGTGTTCAATGTTCTCTATCGCCATGAGCCCTACCCCTTACTTGTTTATAAATAAAAGGAACGTAGATATTCCTCCCTAATTCTATTCCTACTATCTGCCTGTCTCCCATGTCTTTGACACAAAGAAGTTCATCTTCTCTTCCCATTATCTAATTCCTTGATGATGTCTTTTTTCCTTTTTTCCTTTTTTTTTTTTAAGTTTCTCATTGGTTATATACAAATGATAATTGTTGTTTTCTCAATCCAAGGTCCAAGATTTTTTCCATGTCTTGGGTTCATCTCTTTCTTCAGATGCCTTGCATACTGATCCTGCAATGCTCTCACAATTGCTTCATTTGCAGCACAGAAGTGCTAGAGAAAACTGTTTGCTTTAATGATTTTTACAGCTGTTTCCCATTTTTCTTTTGTTTGTTTTTTTATTCTGTTTTTTTTTGTCCTTAAATGTCCTTACTTAGTTGGATATTTTGCCAAGTTTTTTAAAATGTTTGTACCCTTTCCTGCTTCTTTCTGCTTTATGAGACAACACTGTGCATAAATGTCTATCATTCTTCTTCATAAGATTTTATATTCTAATTTGATGCCCACTTTTGTCAATTATCTTTCTCTGTCAAGTAAGTCAGGACTTTGCTGACTAAGGCACTTTCTGTGCTGTTTTGATTTCTTTGTCATGGCAATTAATTTATATTGGCTAAACCTTTGGATAACATTAATAGTCAATCTAATTTCTGTTGTTAGTTTCCCATTTGTGGTTTTTAATTACACATTTAGGTAAGTCAGAATTAATTACTTAAATCATGTCACATTTTTCTGACTCTTTTTATTTTTTAAACTAATTTTGATCTTAGTCTGTTGAGTAAGTTGAGTCACAAACAGTTGATTCAGGGCTAACTCACATCAATAACAACTCTTTTCTTGCCTTTTAAACTAGAATTTGCTTACTTTTGTGTGTGATGTTATTGGGTATTGGCAATGTCCTGTGCCTACCAATTTTTTTCATGAAAATGTTCATTACATAAAAGTGTAACCTACAAGTCTTTCATCTCTCTCATTCCTTTTTCTCTGAACCCTGTTTTCCCATATTTTTCTTCCCATTCTCATGGTTTTTTTTTTTACCATTATTCTCAAGTCACTAAGTGTTAGTGTATATGTTTATTATTATTTATATAATGATTTATTATTACACTTATTATAGGATCTCATTGAATTCATATAATTTTTCCTTATTCTCAATAACTGATTTTGATATGTAAGCTATAACAATTTTCATGGTCATCTTTTTTTGCAAATATTTATTATATATAATTTATTTATATTATATATTTATTTATATTATATTTATATTATATTATATATAACTTATTTATATATTTATTTATATTTATATTTATATATAATTTATTTATATTATATATTTATTTATATCATATATATTTATTTTATATCATATACATTATTATACATGATGACCAAAATTGTCTTCATATATTGTCTTTGTATACTTCACTGACTATTTTTTTTGCCCCTCTGTGAGAATACCTGTTAAGCATCCTTCCGTTAACTATAATTTTCTTGCTTCTTATGATTTTATTTATGGCAAGAATGTCAAGACTATAATCATTTGGCTCTTCCAGCACTATGTGTACTTGCTGAATAGAGTGATGTTATTTTGGTCCTCTTTGAAAATGAAGGACATCCACCAACCAACCTGTGAATGATGGACAAAGGTCCCAGTTAGAGTACCCCATTATCAAAATTAAAATTTATTCCAGTTTAAAAATGGTGTGATTCTTAGAACTCTCTGACCCATCTAGCCACCCTGTGACTATCACTAGAAAAGTGAACTGAGAATACATAAGACTGAGGGCTTTAGCACCTTTCTTTGTTTTATGGGTTGCCACAGTCAAAAGAATTCATCATCAAGTGGCCATTCGACTGGTGAAGAACCTCTCCATAACTTTGATGGGGTGATTCTTGAAAAACAGACTCAATCAGTTGCCATGGCCATACTGGAAGATTTTGCAGCATGGTAGACAGCATCTTAGCTTCTGGCACAGTCTTTGAAAACCCAGGGTCACATCCATGATACAGTAAGACACTGAAGCAAGACTTTGTGGAAAAAATACATATTATTGGAAAATGAGAGAGACAATACTTGTATCAAGAATGAAAGATGGAGGGCAGCTGGGTCGCACAATGGGTAGAGCTCCAGCCTTGGAGTCAGGCGGACATGAGTTCAAATCCAGTCTCAGACACATGACACTTACTAGCTGTGTGACCCTGGGCAAATCACTTAACCCTGATTGCCTCATTAAAAAGCAAAAAAAAAAAAAAAAG
Organism: Vombatus ursinus; assembly: GCF_900497805.2. Classification (NCBI taxonomy): domain Eukaryota; kingdom Metazoa; phylum Chordata; class Mammalia; order Diprotodontia; family Vombatidae; genus Vombatus; species Vombatus ursinus. Next base: position 13,922,530 of record NW_020954587.1, on the reverse strand, counting down.
AATTAAAAGAATGAAAGATGTATTCACAGTGCTACACTCTTTTATATTAAAAGAATCAGAGGAAGGCCTCAAGTGCCCTGCATGAATTCTTTATGGAGGATTTTTGGGAAAACATGGGTAATAATCACAAAGGATGCAATAGTATGGAGAGGTTGTAATTTGTATATGTAGAGAGGAATATTCACATGGAGGGACTGATTAAAGTATAAGTTACTTAGGACTTTTTAGCACAATGATAAATCTTACTCTGTGTGGTATGGTGAAAACAAAATGGGATTTGGAGTTCTACTGCTTGGATTCAAATTCTGACTGTTATTTTAGTATTTCAGTAAGGCTTAGTTTTTTCATTGTAAGATGGATCTCTAAATCCTTTTTTTCCCTCTAAACCCAATATTCTTTCTTAATTTTCATTTTCATTCCAATATAAGGTGAGTGAATTTTTAAAAATGGAGAAACAAGGCAATTGGGTTATTCAGGCAGGATTTTTCTAAATATTACCCAAAAGCATTAAAACCCTTGAAAAATCAAAAAAACAAAAAATCAAAAATCAAAAATAGATCATGTGCCCATAGATCTATAGAGCTGAAAAGGAACACAGAGATCATCTAGTTCAACCTGTTAATCTTATATGAGGAAACTGAGGCCCAGAGAAACCAAATAACTTGCCCAAGGTCATATAGGTAGTAAGTGGGAGAGCTGAGATGTTGAACTCTGGTCCCCTTACTCTTTGTAGAAAACATTAGACAATTCTTTCTGGTTGCTCTAGATGACTAGGAGAGAACTGTGATTTAGATTTGGGAAATGTAGTCAAGTCTTTACCTACCACTTGGAAAATCTATCCTCCCATGCCAGGACACTTCCATATTTCTATAGAGACATTATTTGAATTCAGCAAAAGTGTAGCAGAAAGCCCAGAGAATGAAGTCATCACCAGATTGGAGGCCTGGTAACTATAGGCTAATAATAAAATAACTAGCATTTACATAGCACTTTAAGATTTACAAAACACTTTACATCAATTATCTCATTTGAGCACAGAAGTTGTTTCTCTTAAAACATATTGAATTGACAGCTCTTCCCACTCCAGAATTTAGTTTTCAGTGTAAAAACTCGGTAAATTTAAAGAATTGACACATTATCAAATTGCTTATTGTCTCAGGGAGGGAGAAGAGGAGAAAGGAAGAGAATTTAGAACTCAAAATAAAAAAAAAAACCAAATACTAAAAACTGTTTTTACATGAAATTGGGAAAAATAAAATATTTTTAAAAGAATTGAAATATTATTATTCTCATTTTACAGAATAGAAATCTGTAGCTCAGCCTGGGTTTAGCTGAGTAAGATTAATGGCAATTAATTCATCACTGACACTATATATATCTTGTTTGTACATAATTATTTGCATATTGTCTTGCTCATTAGATTGAGAGCTCCTCAAGGGCAGGAACTTCTTTTTGCCTTTCTTTTTATCCCCAGCACTACAGTGACTGGCTCACAGTAGACACTTAATAAATGTTTATTGACTGTCTTACTCTGATAATTAAGTCTAGTTAGTGTTGTAGGAATTCTTCTGATAGTTACTGAATAATTATAGAGAATTACAGAGAAATATGTTCCCTCGGCAACCCCTACAGTATAAATGGAATAAAAATAAGTTCAGGAAACCCTTCACTTAATTTATAGGTTTTTTCATGGCCAAGGTCTTGCCAATTGCATTCTCCTAATTATTTATGGAACTCATGCTATGTAATAGACAAGCAGATATGCATCCCCCATGAAATTTGGAGGAAATGGATTCCAACTCTGAATACAACAGAAACTTCATGTCTGGGCTTACTAGGAAGAAACTTATAATGAGAGAAAAGAAAAGAGATCAAAAACCCAATGACACTAGATGAATTTCTCAAAAAAAACATTACATGATAGAACCCTAAGTCTATCCCCAAATTTTCTTAACTATACCAGTCAAAATCTCTTCATAGAGCTGCTTCTAAATTCCATAACCCTGAGGAAGGTGTTCTTTAACCCTTTAATTTGTCATATCAAAATATTTGAACTGTAAAAAGAAGTAAAATAAGAGGGTTGTACTATTTTATATTAACTGTTATATTATGATGTCACAATATTGCTCTGCTATAATGAGTTATGAAAATGGAAGGACAACAAACAGAAGAAAATTGGGAGAGATTTGCAAGGATGTTTAAAGTGAATTTTTTTCCTCATCAGGGATAGTAGAGTATCATCTATGTATACTTGGACTCTAATGAGATAGTCCTAGATATGCTTATAGAGGAGGTAGAAATGGCACTAATGAAAATATAGATGGGAAAAGCAGTGGGATTAGACCAAGTGTACAGAGAGGAAGGAAGTCCATAATGGAGGTTACACAATTGTGAGAGTATTGAAGGTTTGATTTACAAGGAGGGTAGAAATGTGGCAAATATGTGAGAAAAATATGTGGACACAGACTTTAGTAATACCAAAAAAAGATGAGAGAACATTAATAAACATTCCATATTCCATATGCTTTCTGGACATCTTTGATTTTTGATGCATGACTGGTCCAACTCCTTTTCTAATAATAAACCTGAGTAAATGTTCCAATAATATAACAGATCTAAGAAATTAGAATTTTCATAAGAATAACCTATACTTTCATTGAGGGCATACCCAGACTATTTATAGGGAAAAAGCAGAATTTCACAAATGAGTCTCCACAACTGACCAAATCTTTACCATTAAGCAATTGAGTGAAATATATAGAGAATGAAAGATCCCAGTGTATTTGTTGTTTGTGGATTATATCATAAACATTGATTTGATAGAGTTGAATGCTGCTTTTAAAGGCTCTCTTACAAAAAAAGTGTTTCCATAGACATCATGTAAGATCTCTTGAAAAATTTAGCAATAGATATAACTTTATTTGATAACCGTCTGATTGTTAATATTAGGCAAGGCATATAAGAGAACAAACATAGACTCCCCAAAAGTGTTTGCCACTGACTGTCATAGTGGGGTATTCAGCACAAAGACCACGTTGATGAATGAAGAGGTCCTCCAGATGCTCTTGCCTGTGCATGACAGTGTATTGTTTGCATCAAGCCTGAAACATCATAGAACCTCTTGGTAGAAATCTGTAATCACCCTAAAAAGTTTTACATACACAGAAAAATCCAAGTGTATGAACAGTGTCTATTGCTCAGATTACTATTTCAATTTAATCTGTAAAATGTGCTCTCTTGTCTCTGTCTGTCTCTTTCTCTCTGTCTCTGTCTGTCTCTGTGTCTGTTTCTCTCTTTCTTTCTCTCTCTGTCAGTCTCTGTCTCTGTTTCTCTCTCTCTGTGTCTCTGTCTCTGTCTCCCTCTGTCTCTGTCTCTTTGACACATAGGAACACAGGATGATAGCTCTGGAGCTACATGAGAATTTAGAAGTAATTTAATCCAACCTCCTTACTTTACAGATGAGGATACTCAGAGTTTCAAGGACTTGTCCCAGTGCACCCAGGTGGTAAGTGGCAGGTCTTGAGCCTCTCTCTACTCTATCATGGGGTCTCCTTCTATCTTGGGGAGATAAATGAATAATGATTTCAGGAACCTAGAATATAACAGGAAGAGGAAAGGGATCAGGATTCCCTTCAGGGAGTCTTAAAGCTCCTTTAGTTACCCAAAGCTTGTATCAGAAACAAATCTTCCTCATACTAAAATTTAACCAATGTTGTTGTAGGGTTGCAAGTCATAGAACACCACAGTCCATGAAGAATCAAAAATAAATTATTAAAAATTAATTAATTAAAATAAAATAATAAATATTTAAATAAAATAAAATAAAAATAAATTATTAAAAACTCAGAGGGCAGTGAAGAGGTCTGTAGTAGGTGTGAGGACTGCAATATTTAATTATAATAACAGCTAGTATTTATATAGCAGTTCAGAAAGTACATTATTATTGTTGTTGACAATAATAATAATATTAACTAGCATTTATGTAGCATTTTAAGGTTTTCAAAACACTACATATGTTACCTTATTTGACCTCACAGCATCCCTGGGAGGTAGGTGCTATTATTATCCCCATTTCACAGATGAGAAAACTGAGGCAGAGAAAGGTTTAGTGACTTGCTGAGGGACACACAACTAAGAAAATATCTAAGGTGGGATTTGAACGCAAGTCTTTCTGACTCTGGGTCCAGTGCTTTATTCATTGTACCACATCAATTAAAGAACAATAAAGAAGGAACTGTAGTAAAGCATGTCAACAAAGAAATGTTTGCTAGGAAAAGAAAATTGGCTGGTTACATGATAAGAGTGAGAGTAATTAATGGACAGCCTATATGCTGTCAGGAGAAAGCAATCAGGGTACCCAGGACATTGGGTGGAACCCTCTGTAGAGAACTTATGTATGGATATGGACCAGAGGTCACAACGGGCCTACATACCTCGTCAAGAGGCAGCCAGGTGGCACAGTAGATAGAGCACCGGACCTGGAGTCAGGAAGACTTGAGTTCAAATCCAATCTCAGACACTTTCTAGCTGTTTGACCCTGTGCAAGTCGCTTAACCTCTGTTTACTTCAGTTTCCCAAGGCAAAATGTAAAAGGGAGGGGGATAATAATATCACCTACCTTCCAGGGTTGTTGTGAGGATCAGAAGAGACAATATTTATAAAGCATTTAGCACAGTGCCTGGCATATAGAAGGTGCATAATAAATGCTTATTTCCTTTTTTATCCTCTGCAGTTTTTTATACAGGGTTTCACATAATTAAAAGGTAACTGTCACTATAACCTTTTAATAAAGCAATTAGAAGAGACACATTTAAAGAGACATTAAGTTCTTAATATCGATTTTCAGGCAATTTAAGTCATGTAAACATGTAGTCTCATGATTAGAAGAGAGGACAAAGCATTCAAAGTTACAGTTACTGGTATTAACTTTGCCAAATGAGTCTCGAATTACATCTATGCCTCAGTTTTCCCCAGACTGTTGTCCTTGGTAATTGAAAAGGACCAAAATGATACCATGATGTCTGCATACATGTACAGTGTATCGTTTGTGGCTAATCAGACCAATATGAGCTCAGAAGGCTTTACCAGAGATTGGGCACTAATAGTCCATATAAACACTTGAGAAGGAAATGTCTCTAAATTTGCACATTTCACATTTCTTTTGCATTACTGTGATTTTGCTTTGCTCATAGAGCATAGTGCCTTCTTTGATCAGGGCATTTGATGCTGGACGGTCCTGTACTAGTACCTCCCGCACCTCACAATTGATACCAAAGTTCTTCAGAGAGACCTTGAGAGTGTCCTTGTATTACTTCTTCTGACTTCTGTGTGAGCACTGGCCTTGTATGAGTTTCCTGTAACATAGCCTTTTAAGCAAATGTATGTTCAGCCCATGGGAGCTGCACTCTCTGCAGTAGAGTTTGAATGCTCAAGAAAAGACCTCAATGTCCAATACCTTATTTTGCCGGGTGATCTTCAGACTCTTCCTAAGGCAATTCAAATGGAAATGATTCAAATTTCTGGCTATTATATGCCAGTTTCATGAGGATATGATTGCATGGGTTATGATAATGGATCATGCTCTCATGTTTTCCCAGTCACCAATGGAGTGAAGTAGTGCTGTTTGCTTGTTTTCATGCTTTTTAGCATGATGTTTTCAGTGATGTTGTCAGATGCCTTCAACGAAATTGAAAATGGCATTGAAGTCAGTTACCACACTCAACATAAGTTATTTAACTTGAAAAGGCCAAGACTGCAGTGGAGGGAGAACTGGTGCCTGACTTTTGTTTGCAGATGATTATGCATTCAATGCAGCCTTTAAGGCTGAAATGCAACAGAATATGGATTAATTCTCTGCTGCCTGTGCTAATTTTGGTCTGACAATTAATACCAAGAAAACAGAGGTTCTCTACTAGCCAGCACTGCACCATCCATACACGGAACCATCAGTTACAGCAAGTGGAGAAATTTTGAATGCTGTGGATAAGTTCACCATCTTTGGCAGTATACTTTCTAGGGATGTCCACATAGATAATGAAGTTGACACATGCATTGCCAGAGCTACCTCAGTTTTTGGAAGGCTCTGAAGGAAAGTGTGGGAGAGAGGAGGTATTAGACTGCCTACCAAACTGAAGGTCTACAGAGTCATTGTGCTGACCTCATTGTTGTATGCCTGTGAAACCCCAGACTATAAAAATGGGCATAATCATTTCTTGGAGAAGGAAAGGACCTTCAGTACGATATAGCCTATTTCTAGTGTAGTGCCCATTCTAGGCCACTCCCTGAACTTGTATTTTCAGGTTGGGTCTCCTCAGAAGCTGGCCACCCTAAGCTCAAGGCACCTTGTGGGGCTGCATTCCCAAAACCACAACTCTAAGGTTTCCACTGGTACTTTTTATCTTCAACAACGACCCAATAAATATAATTAGCTCAAAACAAAGGTATTTCCTGAGTAGAACAATAAGTAAGAAAAGCAGCTATAAAACATTTCTTCTCTAAGTCTGGGGGTGATCTCTAGTAGAGTACATATAGCATCAGTGGGAAGAATGTGCCTACATGTATATAAATGTACTAGTAAAAGAGGCACATACCTAAGTCACGCACATAGTTAGGGTCACAAACACCCCATCAGCACCTTAGGGTCCTGATATACCTTCTCTTCTCACACTATATTCATGCTACTCCTCTGGCTTTACCATCTCTGTTGGGAATATTGCTCAGTTGGGCTCACTGGCCTGGCTCATTTCTGTAACTCAATTTGATTCTGTAACTACACTTTCTGGGACTGCTCTTCGCTGAACATGGGCAAGCTCTCTGCTACAAGATGCCTTCATGGACCAGAAAGGAAGAGACAACATTTCCTTGCCCCTCCCCCCATCGTAGAAGCTTAAGGGGAAAAGTGAACAGTCATTTCTTGGAAGAGCTGGGATCTTTCCCCAAAGTTGGCTCTCTTCTCAACTGTCAGAGATCATTATTTTCTCAGAGCTTACTTGTGCTTATCAAAGCTACCAAGGGCATGGCTGATCTTTCACCTAACCAAAAGCTAGCAACCTTATAATTCCAACATGATGCCTGAGTTGTATAAACTCCTAAAAGAGAAAAGTATATACTATGAACTCCCAAAGGAGTAGAGAATTATAAACAGTTCATACATTTTTTACACTGTCTTATCAAACAAAGTCTGAAAGTATGAAAAGTATTAACCCTATTCAATCCTATCCAAGGTACAAATGGTCTACTGTCATTTTCCATATACACTTAACAGTCTGTGAATAGGTCACTTAGAGTATGACCCACCCAATATTCATGCCCCTTACAAGCAGTTAGTATAACCACTTAAAGTCTGAAAGGGGAAAAACTTTAACATCTTATTGTCTCTGATACATGATTCTTACACCCTCCAATTTGATGCAGCTTGGGAGACTAAGTTGATCAGGCAGGGGTCCCTTGATTAACAATCCTCTAGCATACTAGTAGGGACGAAACTTTTGAGAGATACCAGACATTCAGGAGACAAGCACATTGCTTCCTCTTTAAAAAAAAAAAAGAAATTTTAAATAAAACTCAGGATGAGTGGAACATTCAAGCCAAGCTCATTTCTTTTATGTTCATGATGTGATCTGTCTTCCAGTGGATCCACATTTCTCTAGTGAAAGTTTCCTACAATGCAGGGAAATGAATACCAAGGAAGCCAAAACTGAATTGTGCCTTTTCAGGAAATTGACACTCCTTCCATTAGTCCTGTTTTTGGTTGGGGTGGAAGAGTGGCTGGCAGAGTGTGTGTGCGTGTGTGTGTGTGTGTGTCTGTGTGTTTTGTTTGCTTCATGAAGCAGCTATTCAGGTAAAGCAGTGCTGTGAGTGACTCGTTCAGCTATTTGTGAAGCTGGCAGACTTGGACCTGCTAACTGGCAGGAAGAGAAAGAGCCACTTGTTTCAGGGGTATCAGAAAAAAGGCTGATGCAGGTGGGGGAATCTATCAGTAAAACGTTGTTGGAAGACCAACTTGCAGGTGCTGGACTCTGAAAATGGATGTGTACTTCCTGGACCTTGCAGAAGCTCAAAAGGAAGGACTGCCAATACAAAAACAGAACCGCACTGTTGCCTTAAGAGTGAATAAAAAAGATGTTTCAGTGCTGGAGTCGAATCTGGATGGTTTGCCACAGAGGACAAAAGTCTCCTATAAAATTTGGTTTAAATAGTCCTATCTCACTTGTGCTCTTGGTGACCAGATTCAATTGTGCTGGTGTCCCCTAGGCAGTATGATATCATAGCTTCAGAAGAAGGCTTTATGTAGAGGTCACATTAGTTTGTCCTGTGGATGTAGTCATTTTTTGTGTCACAGACAATGTTTTACTGTGGAGATATGGGCCAGATGGCTCAGACACTTGCAGTCCCGAGCTAAACAGTGTCTTTATTGTTGATGAAAAAACAGAATCTATTGTCTGTTGCTCATGAAACTCTAGTGCCCACCACTGTTGAGAGATTAAGTATTTAATAAATTGTTATGGCTCAGTAAAAGAATATGTAAAACAACAACTCAAAAGGATGTAGGCCTCCAAAGATAAATCTCATGTGCTCTTAAAAATTTTTTTTCTTTCTACCGTTTCCTTTCTTTTCCTTCCCCCTCCAACCATTTAACTATGGCCATTCAGTCTTACAGTAGTAGTAAAAACACAGTGTTTTCTTTTTTTTTCTTTCCCACAGCAATCCATATGCTAATATTATGTGTAATCCTTGTTCTAAGGAGGAAAATATAAATTAGACATACATTCTTCCCTCTCCAACTTTTCTCACTCCTATCAGATAATAGTCGTCTCATCTCACACCCTAAACAGAGAACAACAGTCTTATATGAAGAGTAAGAAACATAGCTTCAAGATTTGTCTCTGTAAAAGACTGTCCCTGTTCCTGTATTCCTCTGTACTTTCTAGGGAGTGTTAGCCTGACACCTCAATTTATAGAGCTGAGATTTTGTTGTGTGGATATCTGATCATTGATGGTGATGATGATGATGATGATGATGATGAGATACAATAAGATGGAAAGGAAAAGGAAAATGTTTTTGTTCTTTGAAAAATATTTTTTAGTTTAAATGGGTCCTTCCTTGGGCATTTACTACAAGCTCAAATTTTTGTAGGAACTTTTCTTCTTTTCCTTCTAAGGAAGTACACGTTCCCTTTTTAACTTCATCCCAGCTGTGGCTTCTTATATTACAATGTTAGAAGTATTGCTTTCCCATTTTAATTGCAGCCAAAGCCAACCTTGACTGGCAAGGAGAAAGCCACTGACAGGTTTGGGCTCTGTCCAGACCTTCTCAGAGTTTCTGTCAGCCAACTGTTTGACAGTATATGCAAATAAATGCAAATTCAGGGACACTGGACGAACACCTGCAGAAAGTGACCATCCCCACTCAGGGTCTACCTCCCATGTAACTGGGGTTTTGAAATGCTGCTTGGTCTCTTTCTGTCAGTTTATTATGCATTTGTCAGCAGAATGTTGGGCTGATAAAAACCGTACTCTTTGTCCTGACAAGCTGCAAAGCTCCATGTGGGACTGCAAATGCCAGGAATAGTAAGATGGCTCCTAGCCAGCCCTTGTGAATCTTTCCCTCTGTCTTTAGGACCTTAGTTGCAGTATCTAAACTGTTATGGGGTTGCCCTGTCGAGGAAGGCTTTCTATTTCCTGGGGTATGAAGACATAATATTATTGGGGTGGTAACAGCAAAAGACTTGCTCCAACTAGCAGCTGGGATTTGGGAACTTTGAGGAATACTGTGTTAATTTTTTAAAAATCTACCCAATCTGCCAGGAAATTGGAAAATTGGAGAGGGGCTGTCATATCAAGTGGGAATAGACTCAGTAGTCATATACATACCTATTGAGGCTCTGGACCACAGGATGGCTGCCAGGTGGCATGGTAGGCACTTGGAACATTTTACAATCAAGGCCACCGTGATTCCCATCTGCTCTGTACTGTCTTCAGCTGCAGAGCATGTTACTTTTCAAGAGACAGTAGAAATAGCCACCAGTTATTTGAATATTATTAGAAAGTTGTGTGTGTAGGTATTTAATTTGTCTTGTTGATTATTGAGTTTTAGCTTTTTGAGATGGAAAACAGGTTTCTTTAAGAGAGACATGGTTATAGGGATTACTCTCTTGCTTCAGGACTGATGAAAAACATTATCAGTGAGTTACCAGTCTAAGTGATCAAATAATGAGGTACACATTGAGGAGGGGGAAATAAGGGAGGGGAGAAATATTCCAGGTCTACTTACATGTGGTGATTAAGCATTTCACCTCAGTAGGTGGAAAAAATTTGCCATAGCTTTTTTTTCTACTGGGCTTTAGCACAATACTACTACTTACTGACCCTTTATATAGTGTTTTACACAAAGCACTCACTGTATATAACATATTTCATTTGATTCTTTAAAAATTTTTTATTTATTTATCTACTCATTCATCTATTTATTTATTTGTTTATTTAATTTGATTCTTACAACAACCCTGCAAAACAAGCACTGCTGGTATTACTATTCCCATTTTATAGATGAGGAAACTCAATGAAAGAATGAATGATTCACAATGTGAAAGGTCAGAGGTGGGATTCAAACCTACCTTTGTGGGTCTTTGTGACTTCAAGTCCAGGACATCATCCACTATCCCATAAAAGGACCATGGTTCTTTAAAGTCTGACTTGGTACTTTTTAAAATATTGGTGATATCTGTACTTTTATGTGTGGGAATGGATTGATAATTTCATTTGTGTGAGGAATTCTAGTTAAGGAAACTCTCTGTACCAGTGCAAATTAAAGCTACTCTGCAACTTCCAATTTAGAGTATTTCCTAGGGCCCTGAGAGTTTAAGTGACTTTCACAGGGCAAGAACATATTTGTCAGAAGTAGGACTTGCACCCAGGTCTCCTTGATTTGGAGTCTTGCTCTCAATATACCACACACCCTGCTGTCTATCCATGTATATTATTGTTCAGTCATTGCTGTTGTGCATGACTCTTCATGACCCCATTTGGGGTTTTCTTGGCAAATATACTGGAGTGGTTTGCCATTTCCTTCTCCAGCTCACTTTATAGATGAGGAAACTGAGGCAAACAGGGTAAACAGTGACTTGCCCAGGGTCACATAGCCAGTTGAACTCAGGTCCTCTTGACTCCAAGCTTGACACTATCCACTTGTTTCTTTGGGGAGGCAATTGGGGTTAAGGACTTGCCCAGGGTTACAAGCTAGCAAGTGTCTGAGGATGGATTTGAACTCAGGTCCTCCTGACTCCAGGCCCAGTAATCTATCCAATGGACCACTTAGCTGTCCTCTCACCATGTATCCTTACAGATATTGAAGGCTAATAATGCAGACACTCAGATCTGGTGACATCTGGTAGCTTGAATGCTGCTACTCATAATAAAATAAAAACTTGGTTTTGCCTCTTGCATTTCTTGATGGGAATGGTCCCCCAAATTTGGACCCAAATTATATTTTTTATAAAAATGATCAAGAATGACTACTTAATTGACAACTGTTATTCTTGTAGACCTGGCCACAACGTGAGCCCGTAAAGCTAACCAGAAGAGGTAGGTATGCTTGTTGAGGAGTTTGGTTAAAAGCTCTCGAAAAGTCTATTTCTCTGGGAAGGGATGGAAAGTGCAAGTAGCTTTGAATAAATGCAATGCCTCACGGTACCACACATACACTGAGGCTTCATGTGTATAAACATTGTATGCAAGGCCCAGGACATGCAGAAACCCTCTCACACACAACCAGTACCAGGGAAACGATATGAATATCCATTTCATTTATTAGCTGATAAAAGTTGAGAAGCAATCTACTGCTTACCACTAGCAGTGGCACCTGGAGACCTGACCTAGCATCTTCAGTGAGATGTACTCAGTATATTTTCCAAATATCAGTTGACACAGACTATTTCTATGAAAGCAGGATAAAGACGACACATGTCATATTCATTAAATACTTAGTGAGCACCCAGCACTGTACTGTTATTACCACCTCCATTTTGTGCATGGATAACCAGAAGCACAAAGTGGGAAAACTTTTGAAATGTTCAGGATGAAACAAAATGTCAGTGGCCAAGCTGCCCACAAAACCTGGGAGCCCAATTCCCAGCCTTGGGTTCTATCCACATGACTCCTTCTAATTACACCACAGTGTAATGTGATGAAGAGAACTCTTTGAAGACTCAAATATCTGAAATGAACTGAGTGTGGGATCTGTGGTAGTGAATGAGAAGAGCAGTATGAATGAGAAGTCTAGGAGGCTTTTGAAATAAAAAGGGTGTGGGGAGAATCTTGACTCAAATCAAGTCTCATTCCCTTTGAATATCCATGAGTCTGATATTGTTTGTGGTTGTCATAACATCGCTCAAGAACGAAAGTTGGAATTTCAATGTCTGTGATCTAGGTTATGATTTTTTCCAATCCCAGTATGGGGCAGGGAGGGGCTTACACTTTGCTTCACAGCTCAGAGTCAGTGATATTGGGCCCTCCAGAACCAAGTTAAGGTCCACTGGCAACAGTTTTTGGTTTTACTTATATTGGAATGAGGGCTCCAAAATTCTGTCTGTAAGTCACAATGACATCTATTTAAATGATCTCACCGTTTGCCTTTTTTTTTTTAAGAAGAGTGAGCAAGAGAAAAGAGAAAAGGAAAGAAAATGTTAAATAAACGACCTCTCTCCTCTTCTCTCTCTCTGTCTCTGTCTCTCTCTCTCTTTTTAAATAAACTTTAGAACCCAAGGTAGTTGTATTTAAGCAGCTTTAACGTCCTTTCACTATTTCTCGCAGGGTTGTGGCCACTCAGGCAGCAGTAACTTTGAAAAAATGACCCGTCTACACCCAAACAATAACGGAATCCCCCTTTTTATGTTGGCAACGCCCACTGCTTTCTGTTCATTTCAAGACTCCCCACGTAGATGCAACTGTTTGACCAGCCTTCCTCTGAACAACTTAATTAAGCAAAAGAAAAAGTGTCAGTTTCTGCCAACCTCACAAAAACAGAGCTGTGGGGGTAAAAAAGGTTGGCTGCATTAACCCACATTCCTGAGCTGGTTGACTAAAGCAAGGCTTTTGCTTTAGAGCCATGCCAGGAGGAATCTTACACTAGATTGCCATTCAAATTTATCAAGACATATTGTTGGTACATCATACTGAACACAATTAAAATTGAAATAACTTTGGGGTCTAAAGCACTGAGTATGGGTCTTAGCCTGAACTAAAAAAATTAAAAATAAAGTTTAAAAACTTCAACCAACCATCTTGTTACTAGATTGGTATCCATACACTATTTGCTTTTAGCTCTGTCAGAGAGACAAAACAGATTTTTTAAAAAATTATATTAAAACAGCAAAGTGGTTTTTGTTTTTTTTTTGGTCTTTGTTTTGAATCTTTGCCCTCTCTCTTCTTTCCCCCTCCTCATGAAATCTCGTAACATATGTAAAGTTACCATATGCCATCAACACAGTTTGTACCATCTAGTCTAGACTTAACTATTCATTTTTCTCAGAGGGAAGGGAAATACCCTCACTTAAATTCTTCCCTTGGGAATGGAAAAGCATTGGCCTGGGAATTCTGTTTGTGACCAAAAATAAATGGTTTCAACATGCCTTTTTTCCCTTCTTCTGTGTGTGAAAACAGAGCCTGTGACTTTTCAACTTTCTGCCCACTTTCCTCTCCTTTCATATTGTCCCCACTTCTGGAGATCATCGGGAGAAGAAGGTACAAAGATGTTTTTCAGGTTTGAACCAATTCATCTTAAAGAGATCATGAAATCATGATATTTTTCATCTCTAAGCATCTACCTTTTATGACAGGAAGGAAGGGAAAAGGGAAGGAAGGAAAAAAGGAAGGAGGAAAGAAAGTCTATGGTTTTTGGATGGCTCCTAAATTAAATTTTCTTATATTCTGTGACATGAACTACTAGCTAGCTTTGGGGTACATAAATTTTGAAGGAAGAAAACAGACCAATTTCTGCAATAGAACCATAAGCTGTCAGTAGCATCAATTAAAATTCTAGGTCCTCTCTTCCCCAAGACAAAAATAAAAAAATCTGAAAGGGTTTCCTTATCTTAGATTAACTTAAAAACAAACAGCTCTTCAGTGAAGAGGAGCCCCCAGTTTTCACAGTAGTTTAGAGGGCTTGCTTGATTGGAGCAGTTTTTGAATTTGCACCTGCTGAAAGTACATTCTGGGTTATGCCAGTGGGCACGGGTGGGCATCTTATTAAAGATGAAAACATGTTCGAAGAATATACACGCAGTTAAGTAGAGCAAGAGAGCCGGCAATGCCACCTGAGACAGAATGTTGTTATCGTTTATGTTAAATCTGGGGAAAAATTCTGGTATGGTTTATGAGATTTTAAAATAGATAAGAAACAGACATCATATTTAAGGGGAATTTATAAGGGTTTTCAAAAAAGTAAATTTAGGGGCAGCTAGATGGCATAGTGGATAGAGCACCGGCCCTGGATTCAGGAGGACCTGAGTTCAAATCCAACCTCAGACACATAACACTTACTAGCTGTGTGACCCTGGGCAAGTCACTTAACTCCATTGCCTAGCCAAAAAAAAAAATTAAAAAAAAAAAAGTAAATTTAAAGGGTTGACTGCCAGTGATTAGTTCATAGTACTATGACTGTTAGTACAATCCTTGGTCTGACAGCAGGGTGAGGTGAATAAACTGTTGGGTGTGATTTAGTGGGTCTTGAGTTAAAAATGGTTAATCTCCAGGCAAAGACTGTGCTATGTCCTGGCTTTTTGGTAACTGACTATGTGACCTTGAGGAAGCCACAACCTCTCTGGGCCTCGGTTTTCTCATCTGTATACTAAGGAAATTGGACTAGATAATTTCTAAGGTTATTTTCAGCTCTGATTTTCTATGAGTCAACGTTTAAATGTTCTAACAGAACACAGAAATTCAGTGCCGTTGTTTTTGTTGTTGCTGTTTATGGAGAGAATGTTTTTAGTTCACCAAGTGACAAAGTTTTGGGAAAGAAAGTGGAGTAATGGAATTTCTCTTGAGGATCATGTCTACATAATTTTTGAGGTAACTTGATAAGTTACCTCAATATATATATTGATATAAGTTAAATAATTGTATTTTTAAAAGATAGTTTTTTAAACTCTTCCTGGTCACATTGAATCTCTACAGGGGCATATCTTCCATTCTCAAACCTGTTTTCCTTTAAGCAAGTCAGGGATCAATCACTTTAAGGCCCTTGTCTCAACTTGTTCAAATGCTGAAGAGTTCTTGGGTAAAAGCAGTCAGAGGTATAGATTAATAGATTATGAGAGGTAGAAGAGAATTAGAGATCACCTACGCCAATTCCCTCATTTTTTATCCAAGGAAGTTGAAGCCCAAATCAATCAAATTCTTTGCACTAGATCACTATGCTTAGTAGCAAGAGGGACAGGACCAGCACCTCCATCTTCTGACTCTTGTCCAGTGATCTTTCTACCGTACCAGAAAAATTGTCATGCTCGTACGACAGGATGCAAAAATAAAACCTACAAAATACTTTTTTTTTAAACAATATTTAATCTTTTCTTGCAAATAACCCTCCTGTGTATACTTAAGGCTGCATCTCTACTTCCTTTTCCCAAATTATCCAGGTTGATTTAACATTTCCCTTTAGTGTTAATAAATAGCTTTCTGATGATCACTCAAACTTGTCATTGTGGATGAATTTTATTGTTTACAAGGACTGGCCTGACCTTTAGGAACTGAAAATGTAGGCAACCAATCTCATTCAAGAAGGAAAAGAGGGGTCTAAAATATATATTTTAAAAAATACGTGTAATACGGAACAACTGTTTGTATTCTGCTGGCTGAAGTTTCTTCCCTTTATCTGATAGTGCAGAAATCAGCCTTTTGGGGGAATGGGGGGGGGGGGGCGCAGTGTGCTTCTTAACAAGACTGAGCTTGATAGGTGGCTCTTGTTGTATGAAATTTATGGCCTAGTACTTCCTCAGAGAGACTTCCCACGTTGAATTGTTGAATATTTCTGACCTTAATGCCCAAAACAAGAGGAGGAGTGGGGGAAGGGAGGGAGGGGAGGGGAGAGAAGAAGGACTTAGGAAGAGGGAGAGAGAGAGAGAGAGAGAGAGAGAGAGAGAGAGAGAGAGAGAGAG
>NW_020954587.1:13867324-13906369 GCF_900497805.2 Vombatus ursinus | reverse complement strand
GAGAGAGAGAGAGAGAGAGAGAGAGAGAGAGAGAGAGAGAGAGAGAGAGAGAGAGAGAGAGAGAGAGGCAAAACTTACCCAGATGTCTGGTAACTGTGGAAGGTGCAAAAATCCAGAAGAACAACCTGCAATCCTCTCTCATTGGAAGGGCCTGATTAACAGAGGTCAGGGGGAGGCCTGGGCCCAGTGTGGGAGCCTCACTGTTTTTGGTGCAGTTTGTTTTTTGATTAGTACAGTTCATGACCGGGCCATCCCACCTGAATAACAATCAGTCTGATTCACAGCAGGCTTGAAGAGGGCAGGGACGCCTGTAGTGCCACACATATTGATCCAAGCCTGGGGAAGTTTAGAACCTGTCCGAACCCAGATTGTTCTAGTTGAGTGCTATTTGGCAAAGTATCAGAAATACTCTCAGACGCAGGACTTTGATGATGATTGGACCTCAGTGTTTAGAGAAGACTCAGGCTGACAATCAACTGCCCCAGAAAAGAGGATTTTTTTGAACCTGGAATTCTGCTGCCATCAGAGATGAATTTTGTTGTTGATTTTAGCAAGTTTGCAGAATAATTATCTATATTGGTTTTGCCCACCTTCTCACTCCTTTGTTGGTTAAAGAAAGTTGCTACTGGAGTTTGTCCTTCATGATGACCACTGCTTCTATATTCTAGAAACTCAATAAAATCAGGAAACACTGGAGATGGAAATGAACTTAGAGAGTATCAAAACAGCTATTATCAAACCTAACCCCTTCATTTTATATGAAGAAACTGAGGTCCAGAGAGAGGTACAATGACTTACCTGGTGTTGCAGCAAGAACCAGGAGTAAAACCTGTCAATTCAAGTGAGTAACATTTATAGGATCTGCTATGTCAGGGGTTCTTAATCTTTTTTTGTGTCACAGACCACTTTGGCAGTCTGATCCCCATGGATCCATTTTCGGAATAATATTTTAGAAATCATAAAATAAAATATATAAAATTACAAACAAAACCAACTGTATTAAAATATCAAACTATTTTAAATTTTAAAAATAAAAATTACAAATATTTACATATTTTTAGATTCTCAAAATGTTTTAAAAAACAACAACCCAAAAACCTAAGTCCTTAGACCTCAAGTTAAGAACTCTCATGCTATGTGTAAGGCATGTAGGTTTGGTATTTACACAATCAGATCCTATAGTCCTAATAATCTAATAAGAGTATGTGTAGCAGGTCAGATAAATATACAAATTGGTAGGACACAATCAGATCCTATAGTCCTAATAATCTAATAAGAGTATGTGTAGCAGGTCAGATAAATATACAAATAACTATGATACAGGACAGAATGGGTTTCATATGAGCCTGATCCAACCCGGTTGGCAAAGTGCTATGAAAAATTTGCAGGGTCTATCTAAGATATGTAGATGTTTATAATATATATATATATATATATACACACATATATATTTTATATACAGATATGTAAAATATCTGTATATATCTATATATGTAGGTGTGTATGTGTATATGTGTGGTATGTATGGAACTGGAGCTGTGCTCTATAGGAACTGAGCTAGCTATGAACCTTAATCCCCTTCCCTCCTCAGTGACTGAGGTGTAAGTGGGAGGAAAATAATTCCTCTCCTACATGTTGGGGGAGTAAGTTTGCATATTTGTGATTATATCTTTTGAAATAAATATTTCTGTGTAAAGCCTTAAAAAAAGCCACAGTTTATATAGCTATGCAGATCTTTTCTATCTTTCACCTATTTTTTGTCATTATAGTGGCATTTGTAGATATTCTCAGGATGTCTTTGCTTAGTTGGATCTACTATTGAGTCAGTCCATAAGCATTTATTAAGCACCTACTATATGCCAGGCACTATAATAAGTGTTGGGGGATACAAAAAGAGACAAAAGACAATCTCTGCACTTGAGAAGCTCACAATCAAATGGGGAAATGATAAGCAAGCAAATATGTACCCAAAAGGATAATAGGAGATAAGTAGAAATAAGAAAAGCTGGGAAAGGTTGTAGAGTGTTCACCAAGCTTTCTTTATGCTCCTTGCTGTTTTATGTAGTTATACTCCTTATAATCTTTGACTGTCATTCTCTATAAGATTTTGCAAATGAATTTCTTTGTAAAAAAAAAAAACATTGTCCTTGGCTAGCACTTCTCTCTGCTTGGCAATGAAATCGAGTGTTTTCTGACTAAGGTGGTTTTTAGGCTCTTTTTACCCTCCTTGTTTTATAGCAATTGATTACATTTCTATAAGAAAATGTTATGATTGATATTAGTGTCTTTTCTTTATCCATTTCCCATTTGGGGGCATTGATAATTTATTTAAATAAGCCAGTGACTCACTTTAATAATAAGCTATTCTCCATTTGCTAAAAATTAACAATTTCATTTTTTTGTGATGTTATTTTATGTACAATGCCTTTCTAATTCTTTTTTTGAAGAAACTTTTTATGACAACTATATATAGGTTGTGAGGCTTGTGTGGACAACACATTTTTGTTTGCTCTTTCTTTGCTCTTGAGTCACATTTTTCAACAGGCTTTTCACCCTTTGTGTTAAAATTTCCAAATATCAAAGTCTATATTAATTTAATGTTGAGATCATTGAGTTCTTTGCATGATTTCTCAACCTCTCCACTCTACCATAGATGCTGGCACATAAAATGCAATCGTGTGTGTGTGTGTGTGTGTGTGTGTGTGTGTTTCAAAATACTTATCATGAACTCTACAAAAAGGAATAGCCAATGTCCCAACAAAGGCTATTTTCTGTTTCTTTGCAAAACCAATTTTTTTTTTTTTATCTTAAGTCATCCTTCCATGTAAGCTTTAAAACTTTATTTAGTTTTCCGGTGTCACTGGCAGTGAGCATGTCAACATATGATTCAGTTCCTCCAATAGTATGTCTAGAATCATTGGACAAGGATTTCACCTTTTAATACTGAAAGCTAAATTAATGTTTATGAATGGTCTAAAAAATGAGAATCTTATCTTCTCACCCTTTCCCTTTTTGCTCCTCTGCCATTTTTATTGCAGAAGCAAAGAAGGACTGTAAGGGACTGGGGACTATTTTATGTTTTTCTTTGTTTCATAAGGTGTCATAGTCAAAGAACCAAGTGGCCAGCCTACTGATGATAAACCTTTTTGTGTTCATCTAGACCGGTCCTCAGAAAACAAACACAGTTTATTGCTTGGACTATACTTGAAGACTTTCTGACATAGGAGATTTTTCAGAGAGCATGATGTAATTTTCTAGAGTCCAAGTTTAACTTTGTGCAATAATGAAACATTGGAGTAAGACTGTGTGAAGCATCTTGACTTCTATTCCTGCTTAAATTCTTGAATGTATTATTAAAATAATGGCCAGTTAGAAGGTTGGAGTAGATGATAAGGAATAAGGTCCCTTCCAGATCCTATGAGTATCTAGAGAAGGAACACCTGATCACAAAGAGCTAGCATAACTAACTATACCAAAAACATATGATGCTGAACTAACCTCATTTCTTTTTTTTTCTCCCACAGGGTAACTAGGGTAACAGATTATAGGAATGTTGTAGACATAGTACACTTTGATTTTAGCAAAGCATGTGGCAAAGTCACTTGTGCTATCCATGGAGATATTTGGCCTACATAGTAGTTGAGTAAAATAGATTCAGAACTGGTTGAATGGCCAGACCCCCAAAATATTCATTAATTGTTTAATATTAGATTGGAGGGAGGTTTCTAGCAGAATGCCTGGGGATCTATCCTTGGAGCTATGGAACATTTTCATCAGTGATTTAGATGAAGGCAATAAAAGGTACACCAGAATGAAAGATAAAAGGAATGTTGTACATACAGTTTATCTGTATTTTAGCAAAGCATTTGAATAAAGTTTATCTTACTATTCTTGTAGGAAAAATGGAGTGATGTGGGATAGATGACAGAAGAGTTTCAGTGGATTTGGATTGGTTGATCCAAAAAATAGTTATTAATGGTTCAATGTCAACTTAGAATGAGGTCTCTAGTAGACTGCCTTGCCATCTGTCCTTCCCCTATGCTGTTTCACATTTTTACTAATGACTCAGATAATGGAAAAGATTACATGCTTATCAAACTTGTAGATAACACAAAACAATCAAGGGTAATGAACTCATTGGTTAATAGTCAGGATCCAAAATGCTTTCAATAGGGTAGGATACTATGCCGAATCTAATAAGGTAAATTTGTTAGGTGAAATTTGAAGACATACATTTGAGTTCCAAATTTGAATTTTACAAGCATAAGATAATGGAGAAGCTGCTAGACAATAATTTCTATAAACTTAATATGAGTCGACAAGTGGGTTTTCGAAGCCCAAAAAATACAATCTTGGTCTGCATTAAGAGATGGCATATACACGAAGAGGAAGTTAATAGTCCCACTGTGCTCTCCCCTAATGAAACTATATCTGGAGTACTGAATTTACTTCTGGGCACTATATTGTAGGAAGGAAAAGGAAAAGAGAGTATCTGGAATAAGATCATGCCATATGAGGACTGGTTAAAGAACTAGGCTATTTAGTTTGGAGAAGAAAAGAGTTAAGTGGTATGTGAAAGATGCCTTCAAATATTTAAGAGCTGTCATATACAAGAGGAATACAATTTTACAGTCTTTATTGGGTGCAATGGTGTAAGTTTTAAGTTTTGAGGTACTACTAAAAATAGAGAAATATCGCTTACTTTGAAAAGAATGGTATATTGGATATTGCAATATTCTACTGGTAATGCTGCTTGTCACTGAATAGTCTCCATAGAGATGAAAATGACTATCACTCCAAAGGCAATAGAGAAATGATTGATGGGTATGAGCCCACTCCAACCCATTACAAACAAGTAGAATTTATCTGGATTATTAGTATATCCTTCTATGTGGTCTCCTTCCCTCAGATTTCTCCCTTTCCAATCCATTAACTGCCAAATTGAAACTCTTGAAGACTAGATATGACCACGTCAACTCTAGAACCTCCAGTGGTACCTCTTGCCTATCAGATAAAATATAAATTCCTCTATTCAGCATTTAAAACCTTTCACAATCTGAGTCCTACCTATGTTGCTAGTTTTTGGCAGAACATTCTCCCTCATGTACTCTCTTTTGTTTGTTTTGTTTTGTTCAGTCATTTTAGTCATGTCCGACTCTTTGTGAACCCATTTGGGGTTTACTTGTCAAAGATATGGAGTGATTTGCCATTTCCTTCTCCAGCTCATTTTACAGATGAGGAAACCAAGGCAAATAGGGTTAAGTCACTTGCCCAGGGTCACACAGTTGTAAGTGTCTGAGGCTGGATTTGGACTCAGGTCTTCCTGACTCTAGGTCCAGCACCACCTAGCTGCCCTCACGCACTCTATGCTTCATCTAAATTGGCCTATTTTGTGTTCCCTGAACATGACATTCCATCTCCTGTGTCCACGCTTCGGGGCTCTTCTCCACCTCTGGAATGCACGCTTTCCTTACTTCTACCTCATAAAAGCACCAACTTCCTTCAAAGCTGAACTCAAGGGCTGTACCCTATAGAAAGCCCATTCTGATCCTACATGTTGTTGACCGTCACATACTCCCAAATACTACCAAAATTACTTTGTATCCATTATATTTACTTTTCTGTATACATGCTGCTTCCCCTGTAAGCTTCTTGAAATCAGGGGCTAAATTGTCTTTGTATTTCTATAACCTAGCACAGGGTCTTCCATATAGTAGGTGCTCTGTAAGTGCTTATTGAATGGATGAATGTTACCCATGAGCAAAGAAGAAAGTTTGGGCATATGAGAGATAGTATGGCATGATGAACAGTATGCTCCATTGGTATCCATTGGTATGTCAAGAAAAATTGAGGAAAGGCCCAGGAAGCTGAATGGACCCTATGTGGTAAATTTATGGCAGGATACAGGTAAGAATCATACAGGATGGGTAGATATGGAAGAATTGCAATTTATAAAGAGAAAATATCTCCATCAATGAGATCACAGATCCATCTTAATGAAAAGTAGTAGGAAGAGAACTGGACTTGGAGTTAAAAGAACTGAGTTTTAGTCATTAAATATACAATTTATTGACTTCTTTGAACTTCAATGTCCCTACTATAACTTGGAGATAATAATATTCCCAGCTTTTAATCCTAGACAATATAGATTGACTTAACTGTCTGCCACACATTTCTCTCATGTTAATAAATACTTTGGAATTCTAGACATTATGATGTACACGTGGTGTTTGGGCATTATTTATACTCAGGGGTATGCTTGCGTCAGCTCTGACCAGCTTATGAGAGTTAACTGTTAAATTTTCAGTATGAGCATTTACACCTTGGAAATTAGCAAATGCCACAAATCAGGGCTTGATTTATTGTATTGGTGTTTGTTGAGACTTGAGAAAGTGATGGAAATGTTCATGGTGCGGATTGAACTTTAAAAATGTGTCATTTTATCCCCCTACTCTGAAGAGCTGGTTGTTATACATTTACCTGCAAACTCCTAGTAAATGTCTTGAATATTGGGACATATAATATAGAATTCATAATATGATATGTGATATGACCAACAGAACCTAACAAGTGACTCTAAAAGTGAGTCACTGAGGTCACTATTCAAGGATATAAAGCAGAAGGGCCTTGGAAATATAATTCCCTCCCCACCAGGACTGCTTTGACAGTAAAATAATAATAGTCGGAGACCTCAGTGTGCCTATTTAGGACCTTGAAAAACCTGATAAAAAGATAAACAAGAAAAAAATTAAGGACATGAGAATGGAAAAAGTAGAAGTGTTTCCTAGCTTTACAAAAATTAACCTTGTGCTAAGGCATAAGAAACTCATAAACAAATGCATAAAATCTGAAATATTAAACACATTCTTTATTGAACAATGAACTAAATAAACTATGAATAATGAACTAAAAATAATAATTAGTAAAAGGTATTTGAAGAAAGTATTCACACTCAGTAATGTAATCCTAAAGAACGTATGGGCCAAGGAAAAATTATACAGACAATAGATAATTTTACCAAAAAAATGAGACAATGTATCAAAACTTTTGGGATGTAGTCAAAGCCACTCAGAGGAGAGGGAATTATATCTCAAAATACTTTCCTGCACAATAGAAAGGAGAAAACAAAACAACGGTTTGGGAATGCAACAACAACAAAAACAACAAAAAAAAACCTAGAAAAGCAGCAAAAAAAAACCCCCAAAACAAAAACAAAACCCCAATCCTAATTAAAAACAAAAACACACATTATGAAAAATCAAAGAAAAGACAAACACAAATGTAAACCAAAACAACTGAATTAATAAAACTGGGATTTTACAAGATAATAAAATAAATTATTAGCTAATTTGATTAAATTAGGTGTGTGTGGAGGAAATAACCAAAGAGAAAAAATGAAAAAGGAGAAATCACTACAAATGAAGAAGAAATAAACAAAATTATTAGGTACTATTTTGCCCAATTGTATGTCAATGAAACTGTTAACCCAAATGAAATTCATGCATATTTTCAAAAATATAAAATACTCAGATTATCAGAATAAGAAATAGAGAAATCAATCTCTGAAAAAAGAAATTGAACAAACCATAAAGAAACTCTAAAAGGAAAAAGAACCAGGATTAGCTATATTTACAAAATAATTCTATCACTCAAAGAACAATTAATTCTAACATAATATAAATTATTTGCAAAAATAGGGAAATGAAGCATCCTACCAAACTCCTTCTATGAGACAAATAGGACATTGGTACTTCCTCAAAGCCCGGGAGAAAGTTAAAAAACAACAACTATAAAACAATAATTCTAATGAATACAACCATATTGAATAAAATACCAGTAATATCTATAGCACCATATTAAAATGATTACCTATTTGACCAGGTTGGATTTGTACCAGGAGTACAGAGTTTGCTCAATATTAGGAAAATCATAAATGTAGATTTTACTAATAACAAAAACAAAAAACCAAAGCATATGAATAGATGCAGAAAAAACTTTTGACATATCATATGCATTTATATTTCACACATTAACAAGATATAGGAATAAATGAACTTTTCTTGGAGGCAGCGAGGTGGTGCAATAGATAGAATACTGGGCCTAAGGTCAGGAAGACTCATCTCCCAGCTGAAATCTGGCCTTAGACATTTCCTAGATGTATGACTCTGGGCAAGTCACTTAACCCTGTTTGTCTCAATTTCCTCATATGTAAAATGATCTGGAGAAGGAAATGGCAAACCACCCCAATATCTTTGCTAAGAAAATCCCAAGTGGGGTCATGAAGAATCAGACACAACTGAACAATTACATCTCTCTAGATAAAAACCAAAAGCTATCATGATTTGTAGTGGAGAAATGCTAAAGGCCTTTCCAGTAGAATGAGTGAAAAAGCAAGAATGTCTATTGTCCCCACAATTATTTGGTATAATTATAAAAATGCTAGCTATAGGAATAAGGCAAGAAAAAGAAATTGAAGGGGCAAACATAAGCAAAAAGCAAACCACCTGTTAACTTTTTGCAGATTACTTAGATAACCTTAGAGACTCAACTAGAAACAAATAACAATTTCAATAAAGTAGCAAGATTTAAAGCAAACTTACAGAAACCATCAACCTTTCTGTATATTACTATCAAAAACTAGAAAGAAGTGATTTTTAGATATTCCAATCACAATTAACAACAGAATGTGTAAAAAATATCCCTTTACAACCTGGTCTCTACCTCACTTTATAATTTTCTTACAATTTAGTTCAATTTACATCTACAATCCAGCAACATAGGCTTTCTTACTGTTCTCAAACATAATAGTCCATCTCCCCAACTCTGTGCCTTTGAAATGGCAACTCCCCCATGCCTGGAATGATCTACTTTCTAACCCTTTGGCCTCTTAGTTTTTAAGACCCAGCTCAAATCCTATCTTCTGCGTTCCATTGGTCAACTAGTATTTATAAAGTACCTATTATGTGGCAGGCCCTGTGGTAAGTGCTCGAGATGCAAAAAAAAAAAAAAAAAAAAAAGGCAAAAACCAAACAGGTTATCTGCAATCCAGAGATAGAACTGATAACTGGAAGTATGTATAGAATGGTTTCATACACACACACACACACACACACACACACACACACACACACACACACACACTTGTGTTTAATAAGAGCCATGGGGGGAGAGAAAAAAAAAAGGAACAACAAAAAAGAAAGTTACATGTTAACTTTATTATATATTTAAAAGGAATAGCATATTGTACATAATAGACTTGTAATTTCATGTACAATCATCTTTTTCTTCTATTCTTCTATGTTGTGGAAATGCTTGTTTTATTTCTTAAGTTCTGAATAAAATAAATAACATTTTTTAAAAAGAGATTGCAGGTGAGACAACATGCAAACAACTATGTACAAATAAGATATATATGTATATATATGTATATAATTATATGCATATATATGAGATAATTTGGGAGTGGGAGGCATTTCCCAGTTCTCTCTTGCCCTCACTAGTCCCCAAATGCCTTTTCTCAGAGATTATATTCCTTTTACTCTGTTCATAGTTATTTAAATGTCTCCCCCATTAGAATATGAGCTCCCTGAGGGTAGGGACAATGTTTTTTTGTATCTCCAGTCCTTAGCATAGTACCTGCAATGCGTGTAAATTGACTGACTGACTGATGTGATGGATTCTGTCCAGAATGATGCCGTTCCATTTGATACTGTTGCAGTTCTGCCTCAGCTCAAATCCTTGGCTATCTTTCTCTTCAGAGAAGAACGGGTGCTGTCATGCTCTTTTACCATAAAGATCATACTTTTCCCCTCTAGCTTTTTTAAGAAAAAAAGTAGAATCTCTTGCTTGGGACCAGCAAGAAACATCTCAACTTCTGGCTCATTCTCTGAGTCTTAGCCAGAAGCCCCTCATGACCCCAGCAGGATATTCCCAGCCCCAGGAGCCAAGCTCTTGGAACAAAGGATGGGGTTCTCCCAACTAGCTAATCCTTCCAAGCTTCATCTTTTGATTGGACTACGATTACTGGTCTCTGAGCTTGGGGTTTCCATGGGCAGTTCCACTTTGAGTCAGTGAGCATTCCATGGACCTCCCAATTTTAGACTGTGAAAGCTAGACTACAAACCAGGCAGCAGTTATTATCCCAATTATTGCCAAAAACTCTTGAGATTCTGGGTTCTCAAGTTTTCAAACTCTAAGCCTCTTCCATTCTCCTTTGTAGATCAGTGGGTAGAGAAAAGACACACAGACTAGAACGAAACACAAAGGACTCTTTTATCTGCCCATCCACTTTTCTGGCCTTACCGTTACCAGGTACAGTTAGTCAATAGGCTCAGAGAGGCTTCGAAAGCTCATCCTTATCACAAAATTAGATATAATTTCTATTAGACATAGCTTCTCATTTCATGTGTATGTTGTCTTATCCCTAAGGGTAGTTTAGGTGTATAGGTACTCAACTTCTATGGAAAAGAGAGCTCTATTCAAGGAAAAGAGAAGGCTGAGCATATTGAGCAGAGAATTCTGGGACTGGGCAGAGGGAACAAAGTGACAGAATAATGAATAGCTCTGGATTTCTGTGCCCTACCTTGTTGGTCTCACCACTTTACAGTGAGTTATCCTGCCACACGAAGGGCCCTCTTTTTTTCATGCTCTTCTCTCGGTGTGTTCTAACTTTTCTTCTCTTGCTCATTTTCTACTTGTTATACTCTACTTCCACTTGCCTTATTATAGAAGTAGCACCCGGCAGTCAGTCGCGTCAGGGCTTTGCTTCTGTCTCCCACTCATTTCTCCGTTGCCCGAAGAATGCGATGAAGCTCTTTCTGGTTCCCTTGGCTTCTTCCCTTCCCAAATTCCTCCTTCTCGTACTTGAGATTCTTTCCTTTCTCCCCTCAGCAGCCGAGGCCACAGGCAGAGGTTAAGCTCTTGCCCCGTATTCTGTAATTCTTTTTTCGTCGGGAGCCTCCTTCAGCGCCTCCGCCCCAAGCCCTGGATGATAGTACTTAGTGACCTTTTCACACCAGCACTTCAGGCCTTTGTGTGGCACAATTGGTCTTCCTCTTCTTTATGTGAGAGGACTTGGACTGTGACATTAGAACTGTCAGCTTGCCTTGTACTTTGGTAAGAGTGATGGAGTTAGCAAAGAAAGAGGATTCTCCACGAGTAGCAACAGCAAGAGGTGAAGATGATTTGAGGTTGTGATAGGCAGTGGGTTGTTTTTTCCCCTTTTCTAGATTACTACCACCAGCCCCAACTCCTTCTGCCGCCTGTATGCTTGCATGTGCACATTTATGTTTGAAACATTTCATGTGACTCGGAAAGTTGGGACAGATCCTAGAGCTGAGTGAGTTTGGTTCCCTCATTTTGACAGGTGATTCTTTCTAAGGCGATGAATATTTGACAGGGAGGAAAGTGAACAAATTTCTATTCCTGAGACTCCCTATACCTTAATTGTGTGACTTGAAATAGAAATTTCTTAATCTCTATGGATTTGTGGCAGTCCAGACTTTTTTTCCCCTTCTTTTTCTAACTTTTTTATTTAAGGATGCAACAGACTGGTATTTAATTTGGTCTATTTGAAACACACACACACACACACACACACACACACACATATACACATTTGCCTCGAGGTTAGGAAGGTAAATTATGGGGCTAGGGAGGTGGAAGGGGTTTGTAAAATATTTCCAGCTTCCTAGAAAAAGAAGGTGCTGAGAACCAAAAGAGTAATAATATTACTATTACTAATTACTAAGTAGTACTGATTAGTATTACCAGTAATATTTTTCTTAGAAATTCACTTCTCTCACACAAAATCATAGACTATAAGAGTGGGAAGGGGTATCAGAGACCAACCACTGAGACAAGGTCATCTACCCTTTGCTCAAAGACCTCTAGCAAGGACAGGAATCTACCTCCTGAGGTAACTTATTCCATTTTGGGGGGAGCTTTAATTGTTAGGAAGTTTTTCCTTACATTAAACTTAAATCTGTCTCCCTAATGACTTCTGTTCCTTGCTCCCAGTTCTGTCTAGGGCAGAAATAGAACAAGTTTAATCCCTTTTCCACATGAAAGTCTTCTGACTTCTGAAAATACCTATCATTCTCCCACTAAGGCTTCCTTTGTCCAAGCAAATATTTCCCTTCCCCCTCCCCAGCCCAGTTCCTTCATATAATATAATCTCCAATGCTTTTACCTTTGAGGTCACCCCCTTCTGGATATCTTTGATTTAAATTCTGACTAAATATATTTGTTCTGTCCTTTGGCATCCCAAGATTGTTCTTCTTTGGAAGAGAAAACAGAAATAAAGAAGTTGAGTAATTCAGCCTTCTTACCATCCTCCATTATCATCATTCCATCCACAGTGGTCCTAGTCTATCTTTGATCCTCTCCTTGCCCCAACATAGATAAAATAGCTTAATTTTAAATTTTTTTGAGTATTCATTGGCAGCTTCAGTCAACTCTGGACTCGAACACTTAAATATGTTCTCATTGGACCATGATACTCTTGATTTCTTCTTTAATATTCTGACTTTGTTCAATTCAGTTCAAATCAATAAGCATTTATTAGACTCTTACTATGTACAAAGCACTGTAAAGACAAAAAGGAAACAATCTCTGCTATTGAGGAGTTTACTTTCTTCTAGAATGTATATTCTATTATTTTCCATTTATCTTTTAAAAATCTGAGTTGGTCAGTGATTTCTTTATGTAGACATATTGGCCTTTGTAGACAGCTTCAACTTTTGTTCTTCATTCTAATGATTTCTGCTTCTGTAATTCATGTAAGAATTTTATCTTTGATAGGTTTTCATCCACTTGGAGTTGATTTCTCCTATAGAACAGGAGGCCATTGAATCCTTCCTATTCTTTTCCCAGACTCTTTAAAAGTAGCTTTCCAATATTGATAGACTTAACCCTTCTCAGCAATTCAAGGATCTAAGACATCTCCAAGGACTCCTGATGGAAAATGCTATCCACAAAGAAGAAAGAACTATGGAGTTTGAATGCAGATCAAAGCATACTATTTGCTATTTTTTTCTTCTGTTGTGTTTTGTTTTCTCTTTCTGGTGGTTCCTCCTATTGATTCTAATTCTTACAACATCACTAATGTGAAAATATGTTTAATAGGAATGTATATGTATAGTCTATATCATATTGCACGCCATCTTGGGGAGGGAGGGGAAGAAAAATTTAAAACTCAAAAGCTTATGGAAGTGATTGTTGATAATTCAAAATAAATTAATTTAAAAAAATAAAAAATAAATAAAATTAGCTTTCCTCAAATTCAGATTTCCCTTAAGACGGTGCTTGGTTTTCCTCCCTTTTCTGTCTCTTTTGCATACCACCATCTAGCCATAGGGTGACTTGTCCTGAGGGCTTATCCTTTACTTTGAGGATTTGGCAGTTTGAGGGAATTGGAGGCATAAGTTGAGGGAGCAGAGCCTCATACTCTAGAGAATAGTGGCAGAGAAAAGTACTAACTATAGACACAAGATAGACCCAAAACTAGCAATTGAGAATCTGGCTGTGGAGAATAGCAAACCCTGGGAACCCAGCTAGCTAAGCAGCCTACTCAGGAGGGATGCTGCGCCTAAGGGATTCTATGTGGGGATTCTACAAAGAAAGAGAGAACTATCTGGCTCTGGTAGCAAAACTTTTGAATGACCTTAGCTACACATATTCCTTATGTGTGTACCCTACTGCTATTGTACTCTAAATGTGTTTCTTTTTCTTTACACAGTAGGCAGCATCACAGGGCAATCCTTCAGGGAATTACCTGTATAATTTTGCAAATGTTTTTCATTTGCCATCCATTGCCTTACTTAAATTTTCACACTGCGTCCTTAGAGGAAGGATATGAATAAATCAGACCCTAAACCACATTTTCCAGCTACCTGTTGAGGCAGTTAGGTAGTATAGTAGATAGATTTGGGGCCTGTAGTCAGGAAGACCTGAATTCAAATATGACCTCAGATACTTACTAGCTTAGTAGCTTACCTGGGCAAATCACTCAACCACTTCCTTCCTCAGTTTCCTCAACTGTAAAATAAGGATAATAACAGCTCCTAATTCCCAGAGTTGTTGTGAAGATCAAATGAGATAGTATTTGTAAAACATTTAGCATGGTACTTGGCACATAGTAGGTACTTAATAAATGTTTCCTTCTTTCCTATTGTGATTTTCTCTGTCAGTATCTAACTCAACCCCAGTATAAAATGAAATGTAGTAATATTTTAGCCAAATATCCAGCACTTGGAGATGCTCACGGTAAAGGCATATGTGCTAGTCATTTCTAACAAATAAAACTGTATTTTCAAGTGTGATTGATCACTTTCTAAAAAAAATCTAAAATAATTAAAAATGTGTTTTTCTTTTTCATTTTAGAAATGACCTCATTCTTCCAGTGGCATGTAGAAATTTCTCATGATTAATTAGAACAAAACCATGAGGTTTTGAAGGCTTTACTCAAATAGGGCAAGCCAGCCTCAGAGATTATTGCTGTCCAAGGATTTTTCTCATCTCCAGTTACCAAAGGGCCACATGACTTTTGTTTCATATAAGCTGTAGTGTGTTCACTTATATAGATTATAGATATAGATAAATGAATGGCAAAAAGTTCCATTAAAAAACCAACAAACTCCAATTTGGAGATAACTTTCAAAACTAGAGACCAGCCGTAATCTTATCTCCTCTCTATCTTTCCACAAAAATTGGAATGACTGAAATTGACTTGTGACAAACATAAATGACAGGATTAAATCTTACATAAATCAACCAATCAACCAACTCACCATCAATTCAGAAAGTATCCCTCATCAAGACAGGAAAAGGAATAAAAGACAAATCCTCTCAGGCCCAAATTGAGACTTCACAGCAAGCCAAGTGCTTGAAGCCAGGTGGTCCAGCTAACCCAGAAGAGGAGCGGGTTGTCTCTATTAAATAAAGGGTTTGATAGCAAGTGTTGCTGATAACTGCTTTTCTTGCAATTAATTCCAGGACAATTTCCTAGATCTGTTGCTTCTGTAAGCCTCAAAAATAATTACTTTTTAACTTCCTTTAAAATTAGGGCCCACTTTTTTTTAAAGTAGACCTGTGATTTCACTGGTGTAGGGCGCTCCTAGTGAGAAAACTCCCTTGACCAAGGCTGATGAAGACCTTTGCAAAGTGGCCACAGTGCACTGACAACTTAAATCACTGACTTAAATTCTTGGCAAAAAAATGCATTGGTTTCCTTCTTACTCCTAAGAAGAATAGAAAATTCAACTTTAAGTTCACTTGCCTTCTTAATAGTAATTTTTTTTTAGAGAGAGGATGCATAATCTGAGAACAAGATTGTTTCAGAGAGAGGATTTGAACCTTTGGCTCCCAGTCAAGGTCTCTTATCACTATGCCACATTGTCTATACAGGGTTCATATAATAACATTCACCAAATCCAATGGAAGGAGCTTTACGGAAGGGCACATTAAAAGCAATATTTTTCTGGGGATTTTGTGAATCTAGGGCATGAAGGAAGAAGACAAACATTTATTAAGAACCTACTATGTACCAGGCACTGTGTTAAATGCTTTACAAATGTTATTTCATTTGATCCTCAATCCTTAAATCCTGGGAGGTAAGGTACTATTATTATTCCTATTTTATAGTTGAGAAGACTGAGGCAGAGGTTAAGGAACCTGCCCGGTTTCACACATTCAGATAGACTTTGCCAGGGAAGATGTCTCTCAGCCAGTCTGCGTATCCTGGGCTGTTTGATGTTCACTTTTGTGGGAATTCATTATTAACAGCAACGCCATCAAGAAGCTTATCATCCTCAAATTTTCTTCCTTGAACTTTTTCCTAAGCCAATTCTTGGAGTGAGAAGTGAAAAGTTAGGCATCCACAGGAAGGATGGAAGGAAAGGAGACAGGAAGGGAGAAAGAAAGGAAAGTTTAAATGGTCCAGTTAACAAAGGACCATGTTTGAATCTCGTGGAATCTCAGTGCCTCCCACATAGTAGGTATTTAATTAAATTGTTGAATATTTGTACAAGGTAAGGAGAATACATCTTTCTGTATGAACCAGTTTGGGCTCTGCAGTGGTGAGTTCTGAAGCTCAGGGCAAATAAAAAATAAGATACTAGATCACCATAGAAAGGTTGATGGCTTTTTTCTATGCCTATCTGATTACAGCTACTCTGTTCTTGTTGACCCTTTGCTGGTTTCTCCCCCCACCCTTTGCTGGTTTCTCCCCCCCCCCCCTGAAATTAGAAAGAATTAAAAAGTACAGCTTCCGTGAATCAATGTAACTCTTCTCTCCATCTTAGTAACTCAACGCAATTATGGGATAAAATACAGTGAATGATCACAAAAAATAAATAATAGAAAATTGTTTAAGTGGCCAAAGAAACTTTATCCCATTGTGATGCAAGGCAAGCTGGACCAGCTATATGTAAATGTATGCAGTAGCCTGTGTGCATGTGGCCACTTTGAAGTTGCCATCTGAATTTAATTCTGCTTTTGTGATTAAATCAGGCCATTACGTTTAATCTCACTTAATAGTAAGAAACGCTCTTTGTTGTTTTCTATAGGCAACATATTCTGCCCCTAACATATACAGCTTGGTATTCACACTTTACTATTAATCCCCGATGGCTGATAATTGCTTCATCTCCAAGTTCTCTTTCTAATTTACAAGGGGACTGATTGCAACTATTCTTCCCCTATACATTAGTGCACTGTTTTGGTCTTACTTCTTTGGCTCAGTGAACCCTATCAAGCTGTCCACATTTTCTGGGCATGTGAGTGTATTGTAAGTCGTTAAATTAAATTCTGTGTTGACCCCCTAAACACCAGAATCTATTAGCACTGCAACTTAGCTGATTGACAAGTGGAACTACTTTTCTCCTCAAAACCTTGCATTTACCAAAAAACAAAAAACAAAACCCACAACTCAACAATAGTCTAAAGAGGTAGAATATTTTGTTTCAAGTGAAAATCTGGGGTCTTCTGCCTGCTGTCGTACTTACATTTTCATTACTATAGAAGGATCCATTGTATTACTGCCCCAGTGTTGTTCCATTGATCTTATATATGTCAGTCTTGTTATTTCTCTAGCGGAAAAAATGTATCCCTGAGAAATGAGATGTCTGAAAAATGTCTGCCATTTTTGTAAGGTTATAAATTATTTTATAATCATTGATCCCTCCAAGACTTTTTTTTATATCTTAAAGCATGAAATGGTGGAATCTCCCACATTGCTCTTCTTTGTTCCCCCCCCCATGTGCTTGAAATCTCAAGAATCTTTGCCATGGGAACTGCAGAAAGCCATGAGCTGTCTAGTTGTGGGTGTGAATCCTATATTTTGACTAACGTCCAAGATCTGGCTAATCTTATTGTCCAACTTTGCAGAACAAAGAGCGGAGATTTACTTCTATTACCGATAATTGCTGGTCTCAAACTGCATTCATTTTGTGATAATGGGATTTACAAACAAGGAATTCAGAAGAACTTAATTAAAAATTTTCATCAAAAACATGTATGAGCAAAAATGACGTGCTAGTTTTGTGGAGAGGAGGGAAAATAAATGGATAGCTTATGTGTACCACTGGTATCCTCATGATGTCAGCAAAAATCAAGGAAGATCTGCTGTCTTCCCCATTCTCCTGCACATTATGTGGTTTCTCTGTATGGGAAGACATGGAAGAGAGTCAAATAGAATGGGCAGGCATGGATGGGCTCTGGTCTGCATCATTAAAGGGAATACCCACATCAGTAGAAATATAGATCTATTTAACTTTTATTTGAGATCTATCGTGAGTTCAATTTGAGCTTACAATATTATTCTTACCAGATATATATTACCCAGAATTTGTACTTCAGTCATAGATAACAGCCTTTCATTACTTTCTACCTCGTCTCATGCAGCCTTAAGCTCCTGTAGCTAATAGGAAAACCATTCTTTCTTTTCAAAAGAAAATATAAAGGCCTGGGTGAAAATTTGGTAGAACCTCATATGTAGGAAGCTTTTAGAAAGGCCCATGGAACACAAGACAATCTCCAGTGAAGAGTGCCCCACCTTCATCCTGACACTCCCTTCACTTTTGAAGCCAATGAGAGGAACCCTAGAATGGTTATTAAGTTATAAAGGATGGTTATTAGGAATTGTATAGTTAATGAGCTTTATGTTCTGAAGGCTGCTATGCTTGTGTTTAGTGCTTTCCAAAGATGATTCTGATTTCTGGCAAAAGTGGTCTGGGAATTGGGATTCCCAGCTTGCCCCTCTGTGTGTTTGAGCGAAGGCTGTGTGGGGATGGCAGATACATAGTATCTGCTATAGTCTGAAACTTTCAGTGAATCAATTTTTCCTGAGGAGGTCTTAAGAAGGTACTGAATTGCTCAGCTCTTACTTCATAAAAAAGCCACTTAGAAAATCCCAGAATTGGATGAACTCACCCATAAAATGGAATATAATAGCAGAATGGATTAGAAATCAGAATCCCACAATATGTTTTTTGTAAGAAACACACTTGAAACAGAAAGACACCTATAGAGTTAAAATAAGGGGATGAAGCAGAATCTATTATGCTTCACTGGGAAATCTTGATTTAACCCTTTCAGAACTGGATAAATTTAGCTTCAAAAGAAATGGGAAAAAAGTTAAAATGAATAGAATTTTAGAAAAGTTAGATAAGATAGACCTCCGGAGAAATTCGAAAGGGAATGCAAAGGAGTATATCTTTTTCTTAGCTGTACACAGCACCTTCACAAAAATTGACAATGTAGTAGGACACAAAAACCTCACAAATACAGAAAAGCAGAAATATTAAATTCACCCTATTGGGACTATAATATAATAAAAATTACATCCCATAAAGCACCTTGGAAGCATAGATTAACAATTAATTGGAAACTAAATGATCTAATCCTAAAGAACAAATGAGTCAAAGAATAAGTCACAGAAAGGGTCAATAATTTCACTAAAGATAATGACAATGAGACAATATCTCAAAATATACGAGGTGCTGCCAAAGCAGTAGTTAGGGGAAATTTTATATTTCCAAATGCTTATAACAATAAAAGAAAGAAATAGCAGATTTATTAATACTAGAAAAATACTTAAAAAATTAAAAATCCTTAATTAAACACTAAATTAGAAATATTGAAAATCAAAGGACAGGTTAATAAAATTGAAAGTAAAAAAACCCATTGAAGTAATAAAACTAGGAGCTAGGTTCATGAAAAAAAAGCAATAAAAGAGATAAACCATTGGTTAATTTGACTTAAAAGAGGAAAGAAGAAAACCAAATTGTTAGTGTTAACAATATCAAAAAAAAAAGGTGAAGACACCACCAAGGAAGATTTTTAAAAAGCAATTATTAGGAGTTATTTTGCCTAATTATATGCCAATAAAACTTACAATCTAAGTAAAATGGATGAATATTTGCAAAAATATAAATTTCCCTAATTAACAGAAGAGAAAATAGAATACTTAAATAATCCTATTTTGGAAAAAGAAATTGAAAAAGCAATAAATGAACTCTTTAAGAAAAAATCTCCAGGACCAGATGGATTTGCAAGTGAATTCTACCAAATGTTTAAAGAACAATTAATTCCAATACTATGTAAAATTTTTGAAAAAAATAAGTATGGGAGTACTAAAAAACTCCTTCTATGACATAGAAATGGGTTTTATACCTAAACCAGGGAAAGCAAACAGAAAAGAAAACTATAGGCCAATTTCTCTAATGAATATTGATGAAAATTTTTAAAGAAAATACTACTAAGGAGACTACAGCAATGTGTCACAAAGATCATACTCTATGACCAGGTGGGATTTATAGCAGGAATGCAGGGCTGGTTCAGTATTATGATTATGAATGTAATAACAAATAACATCAATAACAAAAACAACAAAAATCATATGATTATCTCAGTAGATGCAGAAAAAAACTTTTGACAAAATGCAACACCTCTTTCTATTAAAAATACTAGAAAGCATAGGAATAAATGGAGCTTTTCTTAAAATGATAAGTAGTATATCTGTAATGAAGATAAACTAGAAGACTTCCCAGTAAGAACAAAGGTGATACAAGGATGTCCTTGCAGTATTGTGCTAGAATTGCTAAGTATAGCATTAAGACAAAGAAAAGAAACTAAAGAAATAAGAATAAGCAACGAAGAAACAAAACTATTACTCTTTGCAGGTGATATAATAGTATCCTTAGAGAACCCTAAAGAATCAACTAGTTGAAACAAAGAGCAATTTTAGCAAATTCGTAGCATATAAAATAAACCCACACAAATCATCAGCATTCCTACGTATTATTACCAACAAAACTCAGCAGGAAGAAATAGAAAGAGAAATTCCATTAAAACTAACTGTAGACAGTATAAAATACTTGGGAGGCTACCTGCTAAGACACACCCAGGAACTATATAAGCATAATTACAAACCACTTTTCACACAGATAAAGACAGATTTAAACAATTGGAGAAATATTAATTGCTCATGGGTAGGTTGAGCCAATATAATAAAAATTATAATCCTGCCTAAATTAATTCACTTATTCAGTACCAGACTGATCAAACTACCAAAAGATTACTTTACAGAGCTAGAAAATATAATAACAAAATTCATCTGGAAGAACAACAGCTTAAGAATATCAAGGAAATTGGTAAAAAAAATGTGAGGGAAGGTAGCCTAGTAATACCAAATTTTAAACTATATGACAAAGTGG
Source organism: Vombatus ursinus (assembly GCF_900497805.2). Lineage (NCBI taxonomy): Eukaryota > Metazoa > Chordata > Mammalia > Diprotodontia > Vombatidae > Vombatus > Vombatus ursinus. The sequence continues at coordinate 13,885,655 of NW_020954587.1, read as the reverse complement.
TAATCATCAGAACAATCTGGTGCAGGCTAAGAAATAGAGTGACTGATTCGTGAAATTGATTAGGTGTACAATACTCAGTAGTAAGTGACCATAATAATCTAGTGTTTGATAAAAGCAAGGATCCAAGATTTTGGGACAAGAACTCACTATTTGACAAAAACTGCTAGGAAAACTGGAAAGTAGTTTGGCAAAAACTAGGCATAGACCAACATGTTTCATCATGTACCAAGATAAGGTCAAAATGGGTACATGATTTAGACATAAAGGGTGATATCATAAGCAAATATGGGGAGCACAGAAAAATTTGCCTGTCAGATATATGGATAAGGGAAGAATTTATGAGATAGAGAAGATCACAAGAAGTAAAATGGATAATTTTGATTACTTGAGAGGATGTGGAAAAATAATGTATGTGTAAAATAATGTACAACATTGTTGGCAGAGTTGTGAACTGGTTCAACTATTTTGAAGAACCATTTGGATCTATGCTTAAAGGGCTATACAGCTGGGCATACCCTTTGACCCAGTAATACAACTACTAAGTCTGTATCCCAAAAGACAAAGAAAAAAAGGGCCCATATGTACAAAAATATTTATAGAAGCTCTTTTTTTGTGGTGGCAAAGAATTGGAAATTGAGGGGATGCCCATCAATTGGGAAGTTGTGGTATATGATAGTGATGGAATGCTATTGTGCTATAAGAAACGATGAGCAGGGTGGTTTCAGAAAAAGCTGGGAAGACATATAGGAACTGATGTAAAGTGAAGTGAGTAGAATCAGGAAAATATTGTACACAGTAACAGCAATATTGTAAGGATGATCCACTGTGAAAGACCTAGCCAGAAAGTGATTCAAGACAATCCCAAATGACCCAAGATGAAAAATGCTGTCTGCCTCCGATGAAGAACAAATTCTTTAACTCAAAGGAGGACAGAGATAACATGGATAATTGAATTACAAATATAATCACCAAACCTCATTTAACAACAACAACAAAAAAGACTTAGCTACTCTGATCAATGCAATGATTTGCTTTTTCCCTTCCCAACATGGCTAATATGGAAATATGTTTTACATGGCTTCACATGTATAATTGATATCATATTGCTTGTTTTCTCAGTTGGTAGAGAAGGCGCAGGAGAAAAGGAAAGAATTTCGAATTCAACATTTTAAAAAATGAATCTTAAAGGTAAAAGAAAAGGAAAAAGGAAAGAAAAAGAAAAGAAAAAACAATAAGGGTGATAGAATTACAAATTCAGAACTTGAAGCAACATTAGAAGTTGTTCAGTCCAATTCTATCTCTTATCAGATGAAGACTGAGCCTCACATAATTTAAGTGACTTCCCCAAGATCTCAAAGTGGTGATCTCAAAAGATCTCTTTTTAAGTGGTGGTACTGGAATTTTAATCTTACTTTTCTGCCTCAAAATTTAGTGTACTATCAATGAAGAGCAAATTAACTCAAAAGGGTAGAGAGATCACATATATAATTAAAGTGCAAAAAAATCACCAAACATCATTTAAAAGGAAAAAAAAGGCTTAGCTACTCTGATCCAAGACAATGCCAAAGACTTCATGATGAAAAATGCTATCAACTTCTAGAGAGAACTCATGAACTCTAAGTGTAGATTGAAGCATAGTCTTTTAACTTTATTTTTCTTGCCTTTTTTTCAACATGGGCTAATATAGAAATGAGTTTTTCATGAGCACATGTATAATGGGCATTATATTGTTTGCCTTCTCAATGGGTGGGGGAGGGGCTGAAGGAGGGAGAGAATTTGGAAGTAAAAAAAAATGCCAAAATCAAATAAGTAGTTTAGAAAATAATCCCAGACTTTTGCCTTTAATAATCAATCAATAAACATTTACTAAATGCCTACTATGCACCATGCATTGAGCTAAATGTTTAGGATACAAAAATGAAAATGAAATAATCTTTGCCCTTAAGGAACTTAAATTTAATCAAAAGAGAAAACATGTACAAACATAAATAAGTATGTTCAGAATAAAACCCAAAAAATATAAGGTAATTTTTTGGGGGAGGGAGGAGAATAATGGGATCAGGAAAGGTTTCATATTGAACCTAACGTGTGATTAAGGGGAAACGCTTGGTAGATTTTGCTTAATATTAATAATAATAATGATAATGGCTCACAGTTTTAGAGTTTTAAGATTTGCAAAACCCTTGGCCCGTATTTTCTCATTTGAATCTTATGATAATTCTGTTAATGTTACTATAGCTCTATTTTACATATAAGGAAACTAAAACTGAGAGAGGGTAAATAATTTATCCAGCTAGTTAATATCTGGGGTAGGATTCAAACCCATGTTTTCTTGACTTCAAGTCCAGTAGTCTATCTTCTATAACACTGACTAGTCCACTACATGGTGACCCAGGAGATCACACACTGAGAGTTGTGCATACATAGGGTGCCAGGTGATAGGCATGGATTAACCAAGTGTTCTTTAGGGAGCTGGGCGAAAAGAGGAACTCAGAAATAAAAATGAAAGCTAAAAATAAAATTGGGAAAATAACTGTTTCAGTTTGCATCACAAAATCATATGGTAGCCACGATTTATCAAACTCTTGAAAGACATAAAGACTGAGAGCATAAATGATGACATTTCATATTTTGCAGGCACATATATCAATATAAACAAAGTAAATACAAGTGTAGCCCTTATAAATTATGGGGGTCCTTATCTCAACTCCTACTCAAAATGACATATTGGATCCCTCAGAGCAAGGCTAACTACATCTCCCCTCAGGGTTCGAAACATATCTCTGAGGTATCTTTCTCTATTGACTGAACCTCATTCTCCCAAATACCAATTGCCAGTGATTAGGACCCCAGTGTCATTTAATCCATTGACCTCAATAAGCTTTTATGAGGAGAGATTTACTGAGATGACATAGCAAGTGAATTGGATTTAAGTGAGGCAGAGCTGTCATCAACAAAGTCATCAGCCTCACTCTCTGCTCCAGAGTCATCTGAGTCCAGTGGCAAGACATAGGTCACGCCAGCTGGAGATGGCCCCAGATGTAGTTGGAGAGCTTGGCCATTTTAAGCTAAAGTTTTTCCCAGGTCTCAGTTTGTCTCCTACAGTGCCCTTTGAAGTCCTTGCCAGCTCTTAATCTATAATGCTTTGATGCAATAATGTTATGCCAATTGCACAAGGCTTTACTCCAAGAGAAAGAAAACTGGGTTTAGCTACAACCTATCCATGTGTGTGAAATGTGAGGATGCCACTCTATGCTTGTGTTGGATATAACATTTCTAAGCAAGACTCTGACCTCTTTTCTGGATTTTATACCACAAGATTAGCAGCCATAAAAGCTATTGGACAAAGATGAAGCCATTCTGTTTCATTTTTGTTTTGTCTTTGTATCTCAATTGGTTTTTATAGTACCTTACATATAGTAGATGCTTGAATTCAATTGAATTGAATTGTCAAATGCTTAAATTGCAATTACAGAAATTCTTTTGCAAAGATCTGTGGTAATTTTCAAGTAGAATTATACTTCATTACTTGAATTTTTTTTTTTACTTATAAATTTTATCTTACCTTATATTACCGGAAATGAAAGAGAGGCAGCTTACATTGCAGAAAGAGAGGTAGGCTTGGCCAAGAAAGCCTGGGTCCAAGTTCTGCCAGTAACACATACTGTCTGTGTAATCCTAGGCAAATCACTTAACCTTTCAATGCAGAAGTTACAGAGAATGAGCTGATCTGCATGAGTTTCCTTATGTGGAAATTTACCTTACACATCCAATCCCTATTACCATTACACCAAAAAAACCTTCAGATGTAGTGGTTTTCTGTTACCTCTTTGAATCAGATATAAACTCCGTTTGGCATTTAAGACCCTTCATTAGTTGGATCCAACCTTTTTTTTTTTTCCAGCTTTATTACACATGATTCCCTTTCATGTACTGTTGGATCCAGCCAAACCAGTGGTCTTACTATTCCTCACCCATAGTAGACATTCCATTTACCATCTCTGTACCTTTGCAACACTATCCCCTAAACCAGGGGTGGGGGACCTGTGGCCTCGAGGCCACATATGACCCTCTAGGTCCTCAAGTGTGGCACTTTGACTGAATCTAAACTTCACAGAATAAATCCCCTCAATAAAAGGATTTGTTCTGTGAAACTTGGACTGAGTCAAAAAGCCGCACCCAGGGACCTAGAGGGCCACATGTGGCCATGAGGCCACAGGTTCCCCACCCCTGCTCTAGGCCTTGAATATGCTCTCATCTCACTTCTATCTCTTAGAATCCCTGATTTTTCTCAAAGCTCAGGTCAAGCGATACTTCCTACATTAGGCCTTTCCTGATGTCCCCAATGGCTAGTCTTCCCCTGCATTTTCTTGTACATATTTTGTGTGTATTTCGTATATAGTTATAAATGTACATATTGTCTCAACTAATAGAATATTAGCTCCGTGAGGGTGGGCATTCTTTTTTTTTTTTTTTGTCTTTGGATTCAACTGTATGTCACATAGCCCTTGTTATATAGTAAGTGCTTAATAAATGCTTGTTGATTGATTGATGAAAACTCCCCCCCCCCAAAAAATCAAAATAGTGTTACAAAATGGCAAGCAAGAAAAACAACTACATAAGCTCCAAAATAAATGAAAACAAGTGAATCCAAGGACAATTAAGCAAAACAGATTTTTAAATGGTTGCAAGTGACTGTATATGTGATTGTACTCTTCTGTTATTTTCAGACTGATAGAGGAAACGAAGACTGAATGTTTAAACCTCAACAAGGTAACACCAATGTTGTATTTACCTTGACTTTTGTTGTTGTTCCTTTATATAGCTTTGGTCTTGTTTGTTTGATTCTGTTTTTTTCTCTCAATGCATTTCATATGCCTTGCCATATTGCTTTGTATTTTTGTTGTTACTTAAAGCATAGTTACATGTCACTATATTAATATATTGCAAGTTATTTACTCAATCACTGGACACCTAATCTATTTCAGTTATTTGCTGTTACAAATAGTGTTGCTATGAAACTTTTTGTACAGTAGGGGTTTTCATGCTGTCAATAAATTACTTAGAGTATAAAACTAAAAGTGGGATTTCTAGGTCAAAGAATATAAATATTTTTCTAACTTTTATTGGATAATTCCATGTGTATTTGCAAAACAGTTCCAACCTCCATCAATACTGAATTACTAACATGACCACCTATATTGAAATTTGTCATCTTTTGCCATCTTTACCATTTTTGTGGATGAAACGTGGTAACTTAGAATTTTATAAATTTTCGTCTTTCTGATTATTAGTGATTTTACCAAGTTTATGATTATGATTTGTGTTCGTTCTTTAGAGAATTGCCTATATGTATCTTTTGACCACTCATTAATTGAGGAAAGGCTCTTAATCTCATAAATCTGTGTCAATTCCCTACAGATTTTAGATTACAGCCTTTTCTAGAAATGTTTCATACGAGATTTTTTTCCAAATTCACATATTTTCTTAATTTGGATGCACCTTTTTTTGTATAAAAACTTCTTACTTTTATAGAACCATAATTGTCCATTGCCTGAATTTAATTATAAATTCATTCACTTAGAAAATATTTAATGACCATCTACTATTTGTGATGCATTGTCTCCATAGATATGAATGTGAAATATTAATAAAATTAAAATTTTAAATTATAAATATTAATAAAAATAAACAAAATTAAAATAGAACAGTCCCTGACCTCAATAAAATTATAGTCCAGTGAGAAATAAAGGCACACAAATAACCATTCTTTATAAACAGAAAGTGCATAAGAGAAAGGAATAAATAAAGAGCTATAGAAAGTCGCAGGAGAGGAATATTACTTTTGACTAGGGTGATCCAAAGAGGTTTCATGGAAGAAGTAACATTTGAATTGAGTTTTGAGTAGTCAGTAAGATTTCAATAGATGGAGCCGGGGTAGAGGGAGGGCATCATCCCTCTATCTGAGGTAGGTAGATTATGAAAAAGGCATTGAAGTGGGAAAAGAAGTCATATATTTTTGAATAGTCCAACTCAGCTGGGGAATAGGATTCTCACAGGAGAGTAGTGGAAGCAAAGACTGGAAAGTCAGATTGAGATCAGCTTGTGGAAGGCCCTTGTGAGCCAAAGTGGACACCATATTTTGGGCATTAAGCAGGGATTTTTATTGACAGCCTGATAAATGCCAATTTAAATATATCAGCAGAAAACTAATGTATGAAACACACCTTAGATATTTTGAGGAACTCTTGAAGTTCCATTGATTTTTACAGATGGAGGCAGAGACAGTACTAGACACATTTTTGCATGTGTCACAAGGCTTTTATTCTGCTCTTGTACAAAGTCTAGCTCAGAAAGGCCACACTGATGAAATACGTTTTGTCTTTTGAAGTAGAATTTTTTTAAGGCCGACTTGGCCACCAAGAGACTGTTTTAAAAGAAAAAAATATTGTATGAAATGGCATTGTATGACCTGGACTTATAAATGACATAAATAACGTTTGTTTCCCTAATGAAATAGTCCCAAGACCTCCAGGTGTCTGGCATTGTCTCATGGGAGTTGTATGACTTGAATCACAGGTGATAGCTTGAGATAGGATAAAAAAAAGCCCTAGATATGCCTTTTATAGTCCTTGATCCACAGGGAGTTGTGAAAAATCCTCAGGCAAGGGCTTGTGGAGAAAGAAATTAGTCTTAGAAATTAGAAAAAAGTTTGTAGGGACATATTGATAGGAATTGTACACAGAATAAAATGTTAACCCTGTGAATTAAAACATAAGTCATAAGGCTTGGAGTGGTCTTAAAGATCATCTAGTTCACTCCCCACACACTTTATTTCACAGATAGGGAAACTGAGACCCTAAAGAGTTAAAGACCAAGGTTAAAAAGTTAAATAGTAAAATTGGGTCTAAAATGTAGGTCTCCTGATTTCTTATCCAGTGCTCTTTCCTCTATACTATGGTTCATAGAAGACTAACTGGCAGAAAAATTAATTTAGGATTGTTGAATCTGATCAGTCTTTTAAACTTTTGCTCATACAAATGGCATGTTGCTACTTAGATGGCACAGTGGAAGAAGCTCTGGGACTATAGTTGGGAAGACGAGTTCAAATCCTTCCTCAGACACTTGTTAGCTGTGTGACTTTGGGTAAATCATAACCTCCATCTGCCTCAGTTTCCTCAACTGTAAAATGGGGATCATAATAGTACTTATCTTCCAGAATTGTTGTGAGGATCAAATTAAATAATATTTATAAAGGGCTTAGTGCAGTGCCTGGGATACAATAGGCACTATATAAATACTTGCTTCTTTCCTATAGAACCAAACCAAATGAACATGTTTTCATGCTGCTGCCCTACAGCTAGTTTTAGCAGCTTAGGTGAGATTTTTTAAAAATGATTCAGTTTGATGTCTAAAAGGGATATCAGTTTGGAAGATTAAACTAGAAAATATGAGGCTGACTCCTTTTCTCTTAGAAATTTTAAGTGTAGTGGGAAGAAATTGTATCATCTGTGATGGAGGGAAAATAGTATAATCACAGAGCTCATGTGTACTGCTGCATCAAAGCTGCTCCTATGAGTATTTCTACTATTCTTGGCTTAACCTGTTATGGATATATCCTGGGAGAAATCTCAGAACAATTCCCTGAATGTAGGTTCCTAGCTTAGAAGACAGAATTAGCTCTTCCCTTTCTGTAGTCATTGGCACTGAGATTGTACTGATATAATCTGGGGAAACTTTGAGTTTTGCAGTATGACCAATAATTTCCAATTCTCCTTCTGATAGTTTATCAGTGGCCCCATGAGAGCGCCAAAGAGGCAGCTTATTGGAGTCTTGCTAAAGCATTGTTCTGAAGTTTGTGCTTTTGACTTATATATAGCTGAGATCATTTTGTAACAAAGACCTCAGGAGATGAAATCTAATACTTTCTATCCTTTAACTGAAATATACTCTATAGCAAAGATGATTATTATGGTGAGGCTCCAGGCAGGGGTGTTGAACCTGCGGCCTTGAAGCCACGTGTGGCCTACTAGGTCCTTGGGTGTGGTCTTTTGACTGAGTCCAAGTTTACAGAAGAGATCCTTTTATTAAGGGAATTTGTTCTGTGAAGTTTGGATTCAGTCAAAGGGCCACACTTGAGGACCTAGAGGGCCACATGTGGCCTCCAGGCCTTGGATTCCCCACCCCACTCGAGGGTATGATCCGGTTTCAGAGCTGGAGTGACATTGATAGAGAAGTGACTTGCTTAAGTTTATAACTTATCGAGTCAGTAACATCCCAACAGGTCTAGCATATGAAGCTGTTGTTGGTAGTGGTGGGGTGTTTGTATATATTTTCTTTCTAATTGCTTTGCTTATGCATTCTAAAGTATCTAGTACTACAGTATTTATCTTTCAAAATACATATTATTTTGTTATATAGTTGAAGACAGAAAAGTCCTTGAGGGGCACTAGAGCTTATGTAAGAGTTGTGGCATAATAGTTTGCTAGATTTACAAAGTTAGTGTTAGAGTGGACCAAATGAGGGCATTTGGTCCATCTGCCTGCCTTTAGGCAGGACCATACTGCCAAATGGGAGAAGTCAGGAGAGCCAAGATCTAATGATTGATGTTGCCTCTAGTATTGATTTGGCAAATAATTTTTCAAATGATATTCACAGATTGTAAGGAGAATGACTAGAGACTATTTACTTTGAGCTCTTAGAATAAAAGGAACAATCCAAATGGACAAAAGTTGTAAGACTAGCAATCAATTGTCTTGGGAGCCAAAGGCACAATGGAGATCCTTAATCTAGTGCTCTTTAGGGTCCCTTGGGAAGCAAATGTTCATGTGAATTGTTTTTCTTTTAGTAACCCAATTTGCCTTCGTCATATGCTATTTCTTTTACTACGATGTTTAAAATACTCAAATATTTATGCCAGTCTGCTGGTTTCTCTCCCATATGACATTGCAGGATCCTGAAAATATTACCCTTAAGCTGCAAGTGAAGAGAAAGCCATTTTTTTTCACTCTACAAAATAGTAGATTGCTTCTCAGATCCAAATAAATTGAAAAAGACTATATTAGCCACACTCCTGATCTGAAAGTTAGATAATTCGGAGCTGAATTTTTAAAACATAGATTTTACAAACAAAAATATGTTTCTGTAGTCCATGATAATTGTTGAGTGGGTATGGAAAATATACAAAATAGTTTACAAAAACTATTTTATTCATTAGTAAATCTGTAAGAATTTATTATTTATTATATGTCACTCCAATGAGAAAAAATAAAAAATGGCAAAACACTCTATTAAATAAATGACTCTTGGCTTTCACACCTGACCCAGCTATTCAGCTAAGTAGAAAACCAAAATGCCAAGATCTACCAAGCAGCAGCATTTCAAGAGAAATTATAAGCAAGAAAAGCAACAAAAGAGCAAACAGGACTACCTGATGAAGCTGGTAGAGACCATCACAGACAAGTTTAACTAAAAAACTTCCTTATAAATGGTTTATATAGGAAATTTCAATTTTGTTTGTAGGCGTGCTTGGCTTTTTTTGTTTTTCTGTTAATATAGATTATTTCTGGTCTTGTTCAGTCATTTCACTTTTTTTTTTTTGGTGAGGCAATTTGGCCAGAGTCACATAAAGTGCCCAGAGTCACACAGTTAGTGAGTATTACATGTCTGAGGTCACATTTGAACTCAGGTCCTCCTGACTCCAGGGCTGATACTCTATCCACTGTGCCACCTAGCTGCCCCACCCCATTTCACTTGTTTTTGACTTTTTGTGACCACATTTGGTATTTTCTTGGCAGAGATATTGGAGTGGTTTGCCATGTCCTTCTCTGACTCATTTTTTTTTTTTTAACCAATGAGTAACTGAGGCAAACAGGGTTAAGTGACTTACCCAGTGTCACATAGCTAGTAAGTGTCTGAGGTCAGATTTGAACTCTGGAAAATGAACCTTCCTGACTTCAGGCCTGGCATTCTATCCACTTGTACAACTCTTATTTTTCTGAAAAATTAGTTTCTGTCAGATAGTAAGGTCACATGAAACTCATTTAAATGCCTATCAGACTTTGAATTGTTGTGTTTGTCAAAGGGTAGGTCTTTTGAAAAGAGTTCCCATTTCACAAAAATATACACCTTATGCTTTGATCCAGTGATACTGGCCTCCTTTCTGTTCCATAAACAAGACACTCCAGCTCTGGACTCTGGGCATTTTCTCTGGCTGTCCTCCATTCTTGGAATTCTCTCCCTCTTCATCTCAACCTACTGGTTCCCCAGCTTCCTTCAAGTACAAACTAAAATCCCCTCTTCTACAGCAGATCTTTTTCCCCAAACTCTTAATTGTAGGCCCTTCCCTCTGTTTTTTTGTTATATAGTTGTTTTAGATGTGTGCAACTCTTTATAACCCCATTTGGGATTTTCTTAGTAGAGATACTGGAGTGATTTGCCATTTCCTTCTCCAGTTCATTTTACAGATGAGGAAACTGAGGCAAGCAGAGTTAAGGGAGGGTCACAGAGCTAGTAAGTGCCTGAGGCTAGATTTGAATTCAGGTCTTCCTGACCCCAGACCTGACACTCTGTTCACTGAGACACCTACCAGCCTTCCCTGTGTTTATTATTTCATATTTATCCTATATATATGTATATATTTGTCTTGTTTGTACATATTTGTTTGTTTGTTGTCTTCCTTATTAGATTCAGAGCTCATTGAAGGCAGGTACTGTCTTTCCCCTCTTTTTGTATCCCCAGAACTTAGCACATAGTAGGCATTTGATAAATGTTTATTGCAGAGTAACTTCTACTCTTGAATTGGTGAATGCTAATTGTGTTCTCTTGCACAGAAGGAAAATCAATGTTGTAGTCATAAAGCTGCAAGGGACCTTTAAAAGTCATCCATTTTATACCAGAGCCTCCAAGCATACAAACCTATCTATCCTATGTTTAAATATCCTTCCCTGTGTATATGATTCCACAGGCTTTCTCAGCAACTTATTCCTTATTGTTGTTGTTGTTGTTTAGTCGATCTGTCGTGTTTAACTCTTTGCAACCCCGTTACAAGGTTTTCTTGGCAAAGACACTTGACTGGTTTACCATTTCCTTGTCCAGAGGACAAGGTGAAGTGACTCGCCCAGGGTCACACAGCTAGTAAGTGTCTGAGGCCGGATTTGAACTCAGGAAGATGAGTCTTCCTGACTCCAGACCCAGCTCTCCATCCACTGTGCCACCTGTTCCTCTTTAACCTACTCCTAGGCATCGCCATATAAAATCGTAATCTTTGCCTTTTTTGTTTGGTCAGTGGGGAAGATGGCTAACACCCGCTCTATTGGCTCACAATTTTATAGCCAGTGTTTACCACGTGTAGTTAGGATTATTTTGGAAGCCCTGGTTTAATCTAGCATTACTAAATGAAAGTAAGAAATCATGCTATAATGGCCACAACAAGTCACACTCAGCTTCAATTCTGTTCTTCAATAGCAGCTTTCCTGACTGAAAACGTGAGGGAAGTAAGGGAAGGGAATAAGCATTTATATAGCACTCATTACTATGTTCCAGGCACTGTGCTAAGTGATTTACAAATATTTTCTCATTTGATTCTCACAACAACTTATCCTCATTTTATAGTTGAGGAAACTGAGGCAAATGGAGGTTAAGTGGTGTGTCCAGGATCACACAGATAGTAACTGGGATTTGAACTCAGGTCTTCCTTCCTCCAGGCCCAGTCTTTTATCAGCTGTGGTACCTGGCCGCTTCTATATGTAAACTGTTTCAACTTTTTGAGACATTCCATTGAATTTCAAAAAAAACAAAACAAAACAAAAACCACTCAGGGGTTATATCATTACAGCAAAGTTAACATGAGAATCCTTTATTTCTACATCTAGCAATGGTTTATGCAAACTACTAAATTGTATAAAATCTATGGCAAGTAGTTTTCAAATGGATCATTAGTTTTCAAATATAACATGATATGCTCTAATGAAGTTTCAAGGGGAGGGGAAAAAAGCTGATTAAAGAAACTTACCATTAAGCTTGATGTAGTCAAAAAACAAACAAACTCCCTAACAATTAGAGTTCTCCAAAAGTAAAATGGCTACTTTGAGAATTAGTAGGTTTCCCCTAAATAGAGGTCTTCAGGTATGGCCTGGAGAAGCTCTTGTCAGATACGCTACAGAGAGGCTTCGTGTTCCAATGTTATTTGGACTAGATGACCTCTGAGGACCATTCCAACTCAGATTTTGTGACATAGTAGTGTATTTGTGTGGAACTGTGAATTCATCAGGAAAGAGAAGCTATGTAAGTCCCCAGGATAAATGGACAATGGAAAATCATTTGCAGTATCAATATAGATGAATTACTATCCCAATGTTTTGTCCTCCAAATAAAATGCTTATGAAGAAAAAAAGAAAGCCTTGAACTCCTCTTTAAATACTCATTCCCTCAAATCCTGCTGAATTTCATTCACCCACTCTCATGTGTAAGGGATGATTGAATTCATGGTTTCATTCACCCCAGACTGCTGTTTATGCAAATGGCCACAAACTGACTGATATTGTTGTGCTCCTCCGAGCTGGGACTTTGCTGTCAGAAAATGACATAAAGTAAGCTTGTTGCTTCTGCTGCCAAAAGAGTTGAAAGATGGTAGCTTCTCAAAAATGCCATTGTTTGCTAGTCTATTGGCAGGGAGAGAAAAGCCCTGTGAATTGTATCCTTTCTAACTTCTGTGGAAATTCTGAAAGATCACGCATGAACTGAGCAAGGTGGCTCTTGGCTCCTTATGGAAATGGAAAAGCTGCCTGGAAATTACATATAAATGCTAAAAGGAGACGGGTATTTTAGAAGACAACTTTCTGCCATCTAAGTGGTGGCTGACTATGTTGTCCTATGTCCTGTTATTGCATTATAAGAGGGGATAGGGACTATTAAGTATAAGCCATCACTACTCTAAGTCTCGGTGTGATGATGCATACTAGTTTAAACAAATAATATTCTGAGCCACTGTGCTAGGGAAGGAAAAATGGAATGAAAGAAGGAAGGGAGGGAGGGCAGGAGAGAGAAAATAAAGGAGGAAGGTAAGGAGGAAAAAGGGTCTTATTTAGATATGCTGTTGGAAGGCACATTTTCTCAAAGGTAGAGGATTTGAGATAAGAAGTCAAGAATAGAATAACTCCTTGCTTGTCTTTATTCCACTAGGTTTCTCCTCAGAGGTCCACTACATCAGCCTTTTTCTTTCACACTTATTACAAATGATCTTGGGTCTCAAAGTGGAAAAATTTTACTTCAGAGATCCTGTGGTTTCATGTCACACACATGTTGTATGTGATTAAATAACTATATTAGTACAAAATGTCTTTTTGATGAAGCCAACAATTCTTTCTATGATGTTCTTTGAGTCTCTAATTATTTCCAGCAATGCTGATGTAGATTTCCAGCAGAACAGTTGAATGAGAAGTTGTATCTAATCCCAGCTCTCTGACATTATCTCAAAACACAAAGAAATGTGCAAAATGTAGTAAAAGAACAACCACTAGAGAAGGAAGTTGATGCAGGAAAAAAGCAGAGACTGAAGAAATGATTGAGTAAATAAAAGCATGTAATACAAAAGAGAAATTATTGGGAAGTACTTGCAGAAGAGGAGAATAATTATTCAATAACAACGAGAAGCTTCCAAAAGGAGAATGCAATGACCACAATAACCCTCAGTTGAAATGCCTAATGAAAGAAGTGAAAAATGAAATGAGTGAAATTAAAGTTCTTAATGAAAATCTTTAACAGAATTGGTAGTTTAGAACAAAAGCTCAAAAAACTTAAAAAAGCATATATTATGAAAAAGAGAATGGAGGTGACAACTAAAAAGTGAGTGATAACAGTCAAAATTTGTTGTTGTTTTTAAAATTGTTTTTAAAACAATATTGTTGTTGCTGTATATGACATTCTCTTGGTTCTGCTCATTTCACTTTTCATTATTTAGTGCAAATTTATCCATGTTTTTCTAAGGTCACTGAACTCATAATTTCTTATAACACAGTAATATAATAAACACAGCTAGCCTCTATATGCCACTTTAAGGTTTACAAGACATTTTACAAATATTACTGTATTTGATACAAGAATGATTGGAGCATAGTAAACATAGAAAGTAAAAGTAGAAGATAAACAGGGTTTCTATAATTAAAAACAATCAATGTTGTAGACAGGGTATGAAGGATCGACCTAAGAATCAATGAAATAAAAAGCCTGAATATGTAAATCATATGTAAATCAGAGAAAATTGCCTAACGCACTGCAACCATAGGATAAAATTCAGATCAATACTATTGTCAGCATGCTATTAATGCTACAGGCTTTTGTACAATTTCCTTTCTCATCTTCCACTCTTAGTAAAGTAGCACTCACTATATATGGAGTAAAACAACTCCTGGCTCTCATGTCTAAAGTAAGATTTTCTTTTTTAGCTTTGCAAGTCACAAGACTGTGAACAGCTAGGACGATGTGTCATGATCAATAATATCAGAAGCTAAACAAAACGCCATCATCACCACCACTACATGTTATTTTAACCTGAATTAGTCTAATAATCTTCAGGTATTGATACAGTTTATTAATTCGACTTTATGTGAACTGGGCAACACCTAGCCACGAGTGGAAAATTTCAAAGCATGTTTTTTGCCTGGAGACTATAGGTAGCTGTGGGTGATAGAAGCAGAAGGCTTCCAGAAGGTGGCAAGTTCAGTGAAAACTCCATTAGTTGTCTAAAAATGACACTTTACTATAGTCTCTTCTACAGTCTATCCAACCAGAAAGAAACAAAGAAACTAGGAAAAGTCACAAAAATAATATGAAAGAATTAAAAATAAACAACCTTAACTTATCATTATATGATAGTAATGAATCTGATTTCAGGGAGTGTGAAGTGAATGCATTTTGTTGGTTACATGGTGCCTTAGAATAGAACTTAAAGGGCAAAGATTATATGATGTGTCTATTCGTTGTCTAGTGCCCTATTAGAACTTGAAAGATATTAAATATTACATGTATTATATGAATTTAAACCAGCAATATACATTTGTGGGAATGTTTTGATCAATTTGATTTCATGCCATGTTTGGACAATTTTCTTGCTCTCTCTCCACTCTTAGTGAGGCAGCACTTTATATGGAGTGAAACATTTCCTGGATCTCACTCAGCCATGCTGATGGCATGACACTTTCTCTATATAGGAAATGATAGAGAGGAAGAACATTTCGTATAAGGTTCTTTCCTCAAACCAATTTGCTTTTCTTTTGAATGTCACAATGTTTTTATTTTTTTACATTTGCTGCCTCATTAGCCTCAGTTTCTTGCCTGTTTTTCTCCTCAGACCCCTCCCCCCATCCGGCTTCCACTCAGGTACCTAGAAATGTCTTCTCATTGATTATTCTTCTCTGACATTATTTCAACTTTAAAAAAATACCCCAATATTTCCTAAGGTGTTAGCCATGTATAGAAGCTTTTTGGGAACAGAAGGAAAGAGCCTTTTTTTAGCAGTCTCGATAGAAGGATCTATAGCACTCATTTTTCTAGAAATCCATCTCCTACCTCTTGCTGAAGCCTCCTGGTGCAGGGCAAATAGTCTGTGATATCTTCTCCACTCACCCTCAAGGGGAATAGGGAACCTGTGCCCTCTTTTTCATCATCTACTGCTAGGGCAACACCTCTTGGAAAGGATGCAAGGAAAAAAAGTCACTCACATGTATGAAAAATTGTCAACAACAAAGTATGCCACAGTGCTGAATGAATTCAAATGTTGAATCAAGTCCAAATCTGTAGACACCAAAAAACTGAAGCAGAAAAAGGAGAATCATATTCTTTCCTATGACACTGCTTTCCTTTTAATTTATGTGGCTCTAGTTTGAAAACTGTCTACTTTCTCTCTTTTGAAAAGAACATGAAAGTTTATTCCTGAAATCCCAATGACAAACATGAAATCACCAGAGAATTACTCACAGGATTTTCCTCTCCCCTTGTGCTCCTTGCTACTGATTCCAGCTTTCCCAAGAGAAATGGGAGTCTACTAGAAAACAATTCAAGAAACTTAGAGTTATGGCTGCTTTAACTGATGTGGAAGACATGAGCTTTATAAACTGGTGAAGGAGTTGCAAAATCCAAATGGAGTAACCTTTTTTGCAGCTGCACCCCCCCAACTCTAAAACACTGGATTTGTAGTCAATAGACCTAGGTTCGAATGCTAACTCTGCCACACAAGGCCTATGTGGCCTTGGGATAGTAATTTGACTTCTGGGGTCTCAGTTTTTTTTATCTATGTAACCCATTTTTTTTGACTAAGTTCCAAAAGATTTGATCCAAACAAACCCTTCATCTCACATAGGTGTCACTCTGGAGGGCTTGGGAGCAGTCATGTACCAAGAGAGTGATGGGCACCAGAAACTTGTTACATTTGCCAGAAGAGGACATAGTGACACAGAAATTCACTATTCCATTCATAAACTTGAATTCTTAGCTTTGTTGTGGGCTATTACTGAAAAATTTAAGTATGGAATTAAATTACAAATGTGGCCTGGCAACAAACCACTGACATTTTGACCAGTGTCAAGTTTGAAACTGTTTGCCAGTGATCATTGGTACAAACCAGCTATCAATTCAACATTCACTACCTGCCACAGAAGACCAGTGTGGACACAGATTCTCTGTCTCAAAGGCAATGTCAACCAGTTGACAGCATTTATTAAGTGCTTCCTATGTTCCAGACACTATGTTATGCTCTGGAAATACAAAAAGAAAGATGATTCTGCCTCTAAGGAGCTTATATTCTAATGGGGGAGAACAATTCATAAGCGGGAGCTTAAAAATCAACAGAAGTAGACAGACATGTGACACAGATGCTATGGTTATACCTAAGGAAGGAATGAAAGTTATATGTGATATTCAGAAAGCTGAGCCAAAATCAAGTGGAAGTCTAGGTGAGCTTGAGACTGCTATCAGTGTACCAGTAGCACTTATGACCCTTGTTTCATTGAATCAACCTTTCTGCCTTATTTTTCTTGAATGACTGAAGCAGGTGGTTGATGAAGGATTATAAGAAATGATATGTTAGGAAGCAAGGCAGTTATGCTAAAAGGCTCAAGTTTTATTCCCAAGAAAGCACCCTAGTGTTAAAACAATAGCAGAAGTTGGAACTGTGCAAGTGAGTGCTGCATCAGTCTATGAATGATCCCATGAATGGTACTAGGAAGTAGTTGGTGCTGCCCAACATATATCACTCCATTGGGGCAGCTAGGTGGCACAGTGCTTAGAGCACCAACCCTGAAGTCAGGCAGACCTGAGTTCAAATGTGGCCTCAGACACTTACTAACTGTGTGACCCTGGGCAAGTCACTTAACCCTAATTGCATTAAACACAAACAAACAAACAAAAAATACCATATATCACTCCATGACTACAAGAATGTTTTATATAACTTTGAACAAAAGGGTCAAGAGAACCCTGGAGCTAGTAAGAAGCACACTGGTCCAAGATGGCAGCAGATGTTACTAAGAATGGAAACATTTGTTTGTTTGTTTTGTTCAAAGAAAAATAGCACCAATTCAAGCAGTATATTTGGAAGATATAAGCAATACCAAACCTTTGGAATTGATCTTCTTTGCCACTTTTTTCCTGGAAGGATATTTTAACAAAAAGAGTTATATTTTTGGTAGTAACTGTTTATTTCGCCGAGTATGCATAACCATACCTTACCAGGAGCCAGAAAGCATTCAGAGCAGCAAAAGTATTGTGGAAGTATTTCTCAATGTATCGACTTGGTCAAGATGCATTCTTGATCTGACCCAGGCAGAAACTTTGAGAGCAAACTACCTAAGGACATGGTTGATTTTCCAAGCATGATGACTAGAACTATGCCTTGTTATTTACAAGAATGCCCATAAACTATGTGCTTCAACAAGAGAGTTGAACATGTTAGGAGCACTGAAACCAGAACAAAGACTTCAGTGGAGTCAACGTGTAGCATTTCTAGCACAAGTGTACAACTCTACCAGGAATGATGTGAGCTTTACATTATACTTGCTGATATTCAGATGAGAATCATGCCTACACACTGACTTGTGCTTTGGAGTCTCAGAGGTTGGAGAGAATGCAAATTCTCACAACAGTACATTTCAGCAGAGAGAGAGCGAGCCATGTCCTCAGCTCAAAAGAGCTCTGATTGAAGCAAACAGTGGCATGATGCTCAAGCTCATTATCAAGACCTCCAACAAGGGGGCAGCTAGGTGGCACAGTGGATAGAGCACCAGTCCTGGAGTCAGGAGGATCTGAGTTCAAATCCGACCTCAGACCAAACACTCAA
>NW_020954587.1:13831462-13867314 GCF_900497805.2 Vombatus ursinus | reverse complement strand
AGTCAGGAGGATCTGAGTTCAAATCCGACCTCAGACCAAACACTCAACACTAGTTGTGGGATCAGTCAGGAGGATCTGAGTTCAAATCCGACCTCAGACCAAACACTCAACACTAGTTGTGGGATCTTGGGCAAGTCATTTAACCCCAATTGCCTTAAAAAGAAAAGAAAAGAAAAAAAAAGACCTCCAACAAGTAGACAGAGTGCTGAGAAACTAAGTGTTCAAGGGACATCCAAGAGAGCAGATAGACATAGAAAGCAGCTCCATACTTAGTTGTGGAAACTGGACAACTTGGAGCTGTCTGTACAAGCTCAGAGACTGGAGGAGACTATTTAAAGACAGTTGGTTGCACCCTTTCATTGCCCACAGGAGAGATAGCTGCATTCTCTTATTATATAGTAGGTGGAGACAAGTGATGGACATTTACTGCCATGAACTCTAAAAACAAAAACAAGCAAAAACTACCCTCCACCAGTACAAAGACTGTCTGAACCAGACACTGGCACAGAAAAAAAACATTTCTAGGGAAGAAGACATTGTGTCCTGGGCTCAATTCCAGCAAGGACTGGCTAGAACTTCATCCACAGAGAGACACTTAACAAAGCCTAATAACACAAATAGCCAGCCTGGACATCTATAAGTTCAAGCTTAGGAATATATTTGTATTTATTTGTTTGCATATTATCTCTCTCGTTAGATTGTAAGCCCCTTGAGGGCAGGGAATGTCTTTTGCCTCTTTTTCTATCCTCAGTGATAAGCAAAGTGCCTGGTACACAGTATGCCCTTAATAAATCTTGATTGATTGATTGATTGAATGCAGGACCATCGTTTTGATGAGGATTTTTATTAGCCCATACCATCAACTGGTTCAGGTATAGGGGCAGATAGATCAGCAAGTCATTAGAACTATACCTATCAGGGCAGCTAAGTGATGAAGTAGATAGAGAGCTGGTTCTGGAGTCAGGAGGACCTGAGTTCAGATCCGGCCTCAAACATTTGACACATTAGTTATGTGATTCTGGGCAGGTCACTTAACCCCAATTGCCAAAAAAAAGCAAACAAACAAAAAAAAAAACCACTACACCCAAATTAACCTGTAATGCTATAGATGAAATTGGAGAAATGGTTACACAGAAAGCCAGATGACAGTACTAATATTTACCCATGCATTATGTGCCTTGAAAGTAATTGTGTATTTATTGATGTATCTTAATTACTTCATATTCTGTTATGTTGCTGTCATTATTTTGCTGTTTATGATTAACAACACACAAGTGTTACACAAGTGTTGTAGTTATGAGTTGTAAGTTATGAACTGAATCGCTGTTTCTGTATTTGCATTATACTAATACCTCAGTGCATTCTGTTGTTTTATAGGCCTACTGATATCACATTGCTAGCTTGCATTACTTTGTTTTTGTGTTCTTGGGATATGCATAGACAAGTGATATTTTTCATTTGATTCATGAAAGCTGATATCTGATATAAACCAGCATGAATCTTCCTACAACATGTGACAGAAAGTATAAAAACAGTTCAGGATATGCACCAAAGGGTACATGCTGTGGCTAATGTTATGGTAAGAACCATAGGAAGAAAGGTGATGCTATCTAGGAATATTCCTCAATACAAATGTCAGATACCACTGTGGCAGAAGTAACTTGAAAAAACTATGGAAGGCCTGTGGAAAGCCATTAGAGATTATATCAATGTCTAGTTGTTATTCTCATTAGAAAACCTGAATACCATTCACTTAATTAAAGGCAAATAAAAAGAAATGTGGAATAGAATCATGGAAACAAAAATATATCAGAAATACAATTCATACAATTAATCAATAAATAAAAGCAAAAGGCACAAATTTACAGTATAATGAGTGGAAGCAATGTCAAGAAGAAAATGAATAGTTCAAACTCAACACCTGAAGAATGAGGATATGAAAATTTTCTGGTTGTCTATATGGTCAAAAGAAGACAGATAAAATCAAATGGGAAACAGAAATCTCATATACCATTAACATGATGAAGAACAGAATGGTTACTGAAACTCTAACTTATTTCCAAAACTAGAAAACTACAGGTCCAAATGAGATTCATGTTTATTGGCTCAAACGCTTCACAATCATGGCATATAGTTTCATAGGAGAACATGAATAACAGGAAAGCATTTTACCAACTCCCTTTCTGACTCAAGCCAGATCTGATCCCATCATTCTTAACAGAAGACGTAATATATTTATTTTCACAAGATGAGAACATCTGTGACCCCTCCACATATAAATCAATTATGTTTCATTATTAGGTAGTGCTTTGGAGTTTCTATTAAGTGTAGATTTTCAATGCTTTCAGCTTAAGTTATAATGCAATACTAATGCATAATAAAAACATTCATAGCTTCAGTCCATTGCATGTTTACCCATGGTACACCTTAGTCTACCATTTGCACTAAAGCATGTCATGGTGGTGGTGATGGGGGGGTGCAGAATTGGTTTTTCCAATTTGTTCCTCTACATTTTGCTTTCCTATGGTAGCAAAACACTTGTCAAGTAGTTCATAATGATGATTATAAACCAGTCTCCAAACCTATGCCACCCCATCTGCTTCTTAGATGCATAGGACAGTTACATCACAGTGGCCCAGTTGCTAACCTAATCAATGATTTCTCTGGAGCCCAACTGGCCAGGGTTTCAGTGTTCCTGTCAGACCTTCACAGAAATCAAAGGGGACACAGATTGTCCACTGAACATTACCCAGGTTGGCGTTCACTTACTTTGTTATTTGCATATACCCCAACCCTTGCAATGACATGGTTGGCCTTTGAGGACATTGTGGTTATTATTATTATATTTTCTCCATGAAGCTTCTATAATAATAACTCCCATTTATGTATCAGCTTACAGTTTGCAACATGTTTTATATACATTATCCTATGAAATTATATATATTATGACATTATATACATTATCCTCATGACAACAGTTTGGGAATATGAGCAACCCTTCACCATCCACAGGTACCATCTTACACATCACACTTGAAGGTATAATACAATTCTCAGAAACACCTGTTACATTTTAATCTTCCAAAAAATATCATGGCTTTTGCGCACATTGCCTTGCACTAGGCACTGTACTGGGAGCTACCACTGTTGACTGTGAATACAGTATGTAAGTACTTTGTATCTGCTTGATTGCACATGATTTTTGAATATCCATACTGAACAAATTTGTTCTGTGAAATTTGGATTCAGTCAAAGGGCCACACTTGAGGACCCAGAGGACATGTGGCTTCAAGGCGGAAGATTCCCCATCCCTATTTTAGAGGATAAGCTCCTAGGAAAATAAGGATACTAATGAGTGGGTCAGCTTTTATTGCTTTGTATAATATCTAATAGACTGTCATGTTAGTTTTTAATATTTTTATTTTTAAGTAAACTTTTATTGACATCTTTTGTTTTTAGATCATCTACATTTCTCAATGATTCCTTTCTCTCCTACTCTTTCCACTCAGAGAGAGCTATCCTTTATAACAAAAAATTTAGAAAAAAAAAAGCCAGTTCAATAAACTAACCAATTCATTTCAAAAGTCTGACATTATCTGCTAAACTTATAGCCCCATGCCCTCTCATTATATCTCTTCTTTGGGCCACCCTTGGCCATTGTAATTTTTCAGCATCAGTTTTCAGTTGTTTACAATGAAATTGTTGTGTCATCGTATTATATTGTCTGCTTAGTTCTGTTTAATTTGCATCAGTCACATAGTATCCCATGCTACTCTGTATTCGTTAATTATTTCTTACAGAGTAATTGTCATTGTTGTTGTTGTTTAGTCATGTCTGACTTTTCATGACCCTATTTGGGGTTTTCTTGTCAAAGATATTGGAGTGGTTTGCCATTTCCTTCTCCAGTTCATTTTTAGAAGAGGAAACTGAAGCAAACAGGGCTAAGTGACTTGCACAGGATCACACAGCTAGTAAGTATCTGAGGCCAGATTTGAACTCAGGAAGATGAGTCTTCCTGGCTTCAGGCTCAGCACACTATCCACTTTGCCTCCTACCTGCTCTGAAATAGTCATAAGATCATAGATTTAAAGCTGGGAGGGACCTTAAAGACCAAGAAGTATAGTGCCTTTAGTTTATAGATGAGGAAACTGAGGCATACATAATGATTTGCCCAGCACGACATAGTAAATATCTAAGGGCAGGATTTGAACTCAAGTCTTCTTGACTATAGGTCTAGTGTCCTCTCCACTATGCTACTCTGCCTTTATTCCACTGTATTCATGTACTACAACTTGTTTAGCCATTCCCCATCAAGCAGCTAATAAACCATAGAGTCACAGGATTTCTATTGAAACCAGTAGCTACCTAGTTCAGTTTGTACCTGAAAAATAATCCTCTCAGCAACATATCCAATAAGTGGTCCTCCAGTTTTTACTTAAAGACCTCTAATAAGGGGTAACTAACTCCAACCCAAGGCATCCCATTACACTTTGAGATAGTTCTAATAATTAAAAACTTTTCCTTGCATCAAGCCTCAGTTACCTAAATGCAACTTCCACCCATTGCTTCCAGTTCTGTCCTCCAGGGCTGATCTGGGACTAAGGTTCTGGCTGTGGAAATCTAAATGCCTTCCTGGGGGCCCAAGTACAAAAAAATCTAGTGAAGAAGGAATCATCTATCTCTTCCTTCAGGCTTCTGGCCCAGGGACCGCCATGGGCAATACAGAGTCAGGCAAGCTATGCCCAACTAAGTCAATGCTGGGTCTTTGCTGAACATCCCTTGCTACAGCTAAGTAAATCTCCTTTTATTAACTATCTGATGTTCTATGGCATTCTTACTTTCTTTCATACCAGTCTTGAACCCAAGCTCCTAGACCAGACTGAGTCAGATGTGGCCTACTACAGGGACCAAACAAATCTAAGCTCTCTTTCAAATAAATGAGAGACTTCCAAATATTTGAAGATTGCAGTCTGCCCCTGCCACCCCCAAAGTGAATCTTCTCTTCTCCAAGCTATCCCTAGTTTCTTCAAATGAGCTTTAAAACTATTTGGTTGTGCTTAAATTTAACCTTACCTATCTTTGTCTAAAATAATCTTTAGCTTTCTTGGGTGTGATGGGATTTGTGTTTTCCTAGTCAATAACATTGTAATTATAGTACCAATGTTTGCATAAGAGAGGCAACAGCACATTCCCTAGTTTTGAGGTAATTAGTGTCATGGGGAACACCAGTTCTATCTTCCCCCCTAATTTCCTTTTCCTTTACAGAGTTCAAGTTGGTTGTAGTGATATAACATGTCTTGCCATACAACATCTATCAGCTTATCAGTTTAGACAGGGACTATGTCTTATTTATTTTTTGCATCTCTATTGCCTAACACATTGTTTTCATTTCAATTATTTTGGCATTTAATAAATGTCTATTGGAGTTGTAGGAGATAGTTCATTTCTGATATCATGTGAATTTGGTTTTCAGAAATTTCTTTATTTTCTAGTTTGATTTTTTCTTCAGTTATTGTGCTCAGTTTCTCTGACTCCTACACTGGGTTATTTTTAATTTCAATTTTTTAAGGGGTTGAAGAGCTAGAATTACATTTTTTAAAAGTCAGTAACTTCTGCTGACAGGGTGATTAGAAGTGTCAAAGTCTGAAGAAAAGAGTAATCGAGATTATGAAATGGGTTGATTTAGCATTCTCTTTCCCATTTCTCTTTTTCTCATTTAGTCAGGAAGGTGGTTCTTGCTTTAGCATGAAAGGAAATAAATCTGATACCTTCTCCCCACTCTTAACTCTTTCCAATCTGTAAAGCTCAGATTGCCCATTATAATTGGCCCACAGAGAAACAACTTTAAAAAGAATAATCACTTAGTAGCATGACCTAGTAATATCAACATGGATAACCTGCTATTTGATCCTAAGTCACTTCATTATACCTAAGTGTTTGATACTTTTGGGAGTTGACAATAAAATGTTAACTGTAACCTATGCCTAGCCACATTATTAACTGTTTTTGAGATTTATAGAATAATTTCTCTCTCTTTAAAAGTATTAATGAAAAGCAAGTGTTATAATTCACTGATACACCAGCCAAAGCTGGTTATGAAAGCTATAGAAAAGCAAATCACAGATTTGCTCATAGAGATAATAATTGTCCACTTAGATGAAGCCAATTTGGCATACAAACAATTTGAAACAACCCATTTTCCAGGTGAAAAACATTTGATGGATAGCTGCCCGCTTAAAACTGAGCAATGATTTAATAGAATTGTTGGGATTAGAATTTCTTGGCCCTAGATTTCCATCCTGTGGCCAAATTCTCACCAAATGTCTATAAACAAATAAACAAAATTGTCACCTTCTGCCTTTTGAAATGCAAAGAGTTAAATCCTCAGTCATTTTACCATTCAGTATTCCTTCATTGGTTCAGAATCACTTCCAGAAGAAGCCTCTCCATACAAACAAGTCAAGTAGTTGTTTATGGTTTTTTATTTATTTATTGTGATGATTCAACAGTACGAGAGGGAGAGATGGTTAGTTTTTAAATGGGTTTTTAACAACAAAATCCTCAACAATAAAAATCCAAAGTCATATCCTGATATTTAAAAAAAACCAAACCAATATACTTAACGCCCATTAAGACCTGAAATCTATGTACTCTAATATGGAGCGAATAGGAAGAAACAGGGCTGTGTATTTATTAAAACTTCTGTTAGAATCCAATGCCCAGTATGGAACTAGAAGGAAACTCTGCACTGACCGCTTTATTGATTAAAGGATCTATTTAACTACTTGCTTCCAGGCAATTTCAAGTTGCTGTTGTTGTTGTTGTTTTTAAATGAAATAAAAGTTAAGCAAGTTTTTTTTTTCCTGTTAAGTCAGAGTGTGAGAAGAGTGTATCTATTTTCAGTAATCTAGGAAAACTGTTGCTTGAAGGGAGGGCATTATCTGAATGTATACCAAACTCACATGCTGGTTAGGCTAACCCGAAAAACTGGCAAAAATTGGAAATCTCTTCGTTTCCGTTTCTAAAAAGATGAATAGCGACATTCGAAGAAAAAAAAATGAAAGAAACAAAAAAGAAATTACATTTAAAAACCTACGAAGTTCCCTGAAAAATAACAAGCTAGCCTTAAAGGAAGGTAAACGTCGTCTTAGACCAGCATTTCCAACAAGATTTGGATTTTTGAACTCAGTACTGGAGCTTGCTCACCCCTAGAGCTCTGCAGCGAGCGAAGCGAGCCTCAGTCCAAACGCTGCAGTCTCTACTAAGGGATCTTCCAGAAACCCGAAGGATTCCTCAATCGGATCCTCTATACGTACATTCCCCTCCAAGAGTCGGTCCCCAAATAGTGAAAAGTAGACACAAAGGCTGCCATACTCTGTTCCTGGAGGGGAAAGAACCCTACCCCTTAACACCCCCTCTCAAAACGTAATCGCCCAGGAACAGCACACTGGAGACGAGGAAAGGGTGGTTTTCTTTGAAGCAAACAAAACAAGAGACGTGAACAATCCCGACATTTAGAGATGGAAAGAAAAGGACAAGAAAAAGTCGGCTAGATCTACACCTGCAGGGCAGGGAGGGGTGAAACGGGGAGGCGTCAGGAGAGTCGAGGGACTGAAAGGAGAGATTAGGCTGCATTCTATTTTAATCCACCCCCTTGCAAGCGAGAAATCTACGGGGAAAGATACAACAGAATTAAAAAAAAAACCCACATCTTTTACTATTTCTTCACTCATCACGTCCCTATAACTGCAAATGTGCCTGGAGGGAGTCTCCCCCTGTCCCCCCCTCCCCAAAGAGAGTCTCCATCTCTCGCTTTCTGTAGTCCGCACACTTCCCTCCACCCCCGCGTTCTTTTCCTGCTGCTAGTGGCTCCGGCGAGCGGAGACTGGAGAGGGGGCAAGGGTGGTAGTGGTGGTGATATCAGAGGGGCGGGGGTGGCAGGCTAGGGAGGGAAAAGAGGGGAGAGGTGCAATGGGGTCTGCCCAGTCTCTTCACTTGGAGAACTGTGTCTGTACCGCAGCTAGCCCGAGGCCAGAAGGAATTAAATGCGGGAACTTGCAAATAGCACAAGTGCAGAGACCAGGGCTGCCGGGGAGAGGGAACTGACCACACGGCGGCTCCTCCAGCGACAGGTACTTGCTGGAGTGTAGAGTCTCCGGGTGGTTCACTCCCCCTGGGGCCAGCAGCACCGATCCCGGGGCGGCGAACAGGGGCAAGCCGGCGAGCAGCAGTCGCGGCCCGGGCCCGCTCATCTCGCCCAGGATCCGCCGCAGCTCTTGCAGGGAGCTGCCCAGAAGGAGGATGTAGTTTCTGGCGAGGAGCAGCGTGGCGATTTTGGAGAGCTTCCTGCCCGGGGAACTCTGGCAATGGGCGGCAGAATAGGGCATTATGACCTCCCTCAGAGCGTCCATGGCCAGGTTGAGATCTTGCATCCTTTTCCTCTCCCGGCTGTTGATTTTCCTCCTCAGCTGCTGCTGCTCTTCCTTCAACTCCGTCTTGCTGCTGCTGCTGCTGCTGCTGCTGCTGCTGCTCCCACTTTCGCCACAGCCGCTGCCACCCTTGGCATTTTTTCCCACGCCCTGCTGCAGCTGCTCCAGAGGCGGTTCCAGCTTCTCGTGGATTTGCTTAGGAAGGAAGGTAGCAGTGGCAGAGGAAGAGGACAGAGGCTGCCTATAGCCCACCAATTCATATGGGGAAGCCCCGAGCTGCACATCCCCCGGCCGTTGTTGCCTCAACATCTTAGGCACAGCTGCTTTCAAACGAGCCTAGAGACCTTCATAGTAAAAAGAGAGTAGAGGGGACGAAGGAGAGGGGGTGGTAACGTGTGCGCGTGTGCGCGCGTGTGTGTATGTGTGTGTGTATTCGCGTTCTCGCTCGCGGGGGGATTTTCCGAGCTGCTGGCAGAGGTGACAACGAATCCACACTTCCAGAGCTCCCGAAGTGTTTTGCGAACCTTCCCCGCTCCCAAGATCTGGTTGCGGGAGCTGCTGCTTGAGGATGCTGGGACAAGGGCATAGAGGGAAGAAGTGTACTGACCAGAGGTCCTTTAAATCCAGCTCTTGAACTTGGGGAAAAGAAAAGCACCAACTGGGTCGAGAGTCTGGGCTGAGGCAAACACTCATTGGCTGGGGCACACACGTCGCTGTGGGTTGGGAGGAGGAGGTGGGGGGTGTAGAGGTGATTTTTGGCACCATTGAAATAGTTTATTGTTAAGGAACTGTGTGATTCTCTCTGCCGGGGTTCAGCCTATCACGCGACACGATTCTCCAGGAAGGAGAAAGAAGAGGGCCTTTTATCCCCCTGATGGACTCGGGGTGTTAAAGTAGAGATGATTTCCTTGTTGGAACTAGAAATCCAATGCTTCTACCCAACTCCCTTCCTCCCTCCTCCAGTTGCCTGCCAAGAGTCAGAAAAAAGCTTATTTCTCAACAAGGTCTTCTGTCCTTGGCATTTAATGTGGTATCTATTTTTTTGTCTCCACTTTCATTCCCCCCCCCTTTTTAAAAAATAAAGTATTGTACAATTTTACAGATGGAAGGGTGACTTGGAGCTCGTCTGGTCCAACCTCTTCATTTTTTGGGAAAAATTTTCAAGAATGGAGAAAGGATGCAATTATTCCAGTTTTCCCAGACAATGTTTTGCATATTCATCTTCTACAGTTACTAGACTTTGCACTCAGTTACACCTAAACTGGGGGTGTGCCCAAAGTCGTCCATTTACAGGATTAAAAAAACCAAAACCAAAACCTTATAATATACAAATAGAAAAAACCAGCAACTGGGAGGTATAAAAACCAGCTGGTTAGTAAGAAGTGCTTGGTGTGGAATATAAACACTCTGCCCTTTAAGCAGTACATCATTTAATAGCAGTCTAAAAGTACTATAGTCTTTTTCATAGCCTTATACTTGCCCATGATATTTGAGAATTATGTTGTTGCTGTAAAAGGTCAGAAAGGAAAGAAGGAAAGAACATATAAATGTTCAGACGGTTTTGCTTATATCTGCAGGTATCTTTATAACTCCAGAAGCTAACAGAAGGAAAATAAATTTCCATCACATTTATGCTCTTTGAGGCAGAAATAGCACCCTTGACATTAAAAAACCTTTGATGAGTAGCAAAGGGATATGTTAGAAATCACACAAGATTTGCAATTTTAGGAGGTGTCCACTGTATTCAGAATCGCCTTGAAAATTCTAACTTCACCAAGGTTCCTTGGTTTACTATCCCAGGATCTTATTTCGAATCATGTACCTTGTGGAGATGGAATCTTTGTTTATTTCAATACATAATTTTCTTTCTTTAAAAAAAAAAAGGATCCAAGAGCCCATTTGCTAAGTATTATCATGAAGCATTCCTAGAAATGCTTAAAAATACTTACTTTGAGCGCTTAAGATTTACAAAGCATTTTTCACACATTTTCCCTTGTGGGGAAGGTCTACCCTTTCCCCCTCCACTGCCCACAAATGAGCAGATGAACCTAAGAGCCCTGGGAATAGCAGCTCTCAGACTAACCACCCATCCCTATTGTCCACCCAATTCCAGCCCAACTACAGAAATCATTGTCCAGGGAGGCAACTCTTAGGGAGAAAAGACCTGCTAAGTTCTTCTTCAGGTGCTGGAACTCACTTCCTGACCACCTCCACCCCTGCCCCCAACTGGCAACTTAAGTCACCAAAGAACAGGAATACAAAGTTCTTGATACAGTTTGACAAAGTTCTTGGTGCCATCAAAGGGTTCAACATTAAAAATGAATATGGTTTTATGAATGAAAAAGGCATAAAGACAATATATCTACTCTGCCACTACATTCTAAGGACCACTGGATCTTTCCATCTGACTTGCATGTGAAACCTCCTTTATGTATTGTCTCCCCTATTAAAATGTGAGCTCATTAAGAGGGGCTTAGGTTCCAGGAATGGGGAGAGAGGTGATAGTTCCACTGTACTCTGTACTTGTTAGGTCTCATCTGGAGTACAGTGTTCCGTTCTGGGCACCATAATTACAGAAAAATATTAATAAACTAGACAGTGTTCAGAGGAGAGTAACCAAGATGGTGAAGGGCCCTGAGTCCATGTCATATGAAGAGTGACTGAAGTAACTGAACATGTTTAGTTTGGAGAAAAGAAGACTTAGTGGGAAACAAAGTAACTATCTTTAAATATTTTAAGGCTGTAATGTGGAAGAAGTAATAAGCTTGTTCTGCTTGGTCCTGGGAGATAGAACTAAAACCAATAGGATGAAGTTATAAAGAAGCAAATTTAGGCTTGATATCAGGAAAAAAACTTCCTAGCTACTTGAACTGTTGAAAAGTGGAATAGCCTGCAGGAGAAGAGGTGGGTTCCCACTCCCTGGAGCTTTTCTAACAGAATCTAGACCATCATTTGTTAAAGAGAGGATTCTTTTTGCATATGGGTTGGATTAGAGCCTGGTGAGGTCACTTCAAACTCTCTAATTCTGTCATTTTGTGATTCTGTAAGAGCAGGGATAGTCTTGCTTGTCTATTTATATCCTCAGTGCTTAGTACTGTGCTTTGCACAAAATAATTGCTTAAGAAATGCCTTTTCATACTTACATTAATTCATTCATTTCATTTAACCTTCAGGAAAGCTCTGGAGGAAAGGTACTACAGTTTTGTTATTCCAGTTTATATATGACAAAACTGATACTCAAAGAGGATACAGGTCACATATGACCTTCAGCCCCGAGGCCACATATGGACATCCAGACTTCATGAATTCAGTCAAAGGACCACACTTGAGGACCTAGAGTGCCACATGTAGCCTTGAGGCCGAAGGTTCTCCACCCTCGATTTAGGGTATTTCAGAGGTGAATTCAAACCCAAATCTTTCAAAGCCTTGCACTCTTTTCATTATACCAGGGCACCCCAAATTTTCCCCCAGTGTGAGAGTTTAAGAGGTACAAAATTTATATGAATAATTACTATGCCTTCCTGACCATTGCTGCCATCAACTTTTCCATTCCCCACTCTGTTCAAATGAGTATTATAATCAACTACAATTTCCGCTTTCTAACTGCTGGTAAATTTCCATCTCCAGCTCCCCTAATCTCTTTATTCCCTATCCTATTTATCTATATTTGTGTTGTAACCCTTTGTGAGATCCTTTAGGGCAAGGATCATTCCATGTTTATATTTGTGTCACTAAACAGATCTTGACTTCCAACGACGAAGACCAAAAGCCATTCCTGCTAGGCAGGGCAGCTATTTGGTGTTGTGGATAGACTGCCCAGCCTGTAGTCAGGAAAATCTGAGTTCAAACCTGGCTTCTGGCACTTACTAGGTATGTGACTCTGGGTAAAACTCTATCTGCCTCAGTTTTTCTTAACTGTAAAATGGGGATAATAATAGTATGTACCTCACAGAGTTGTATTGAGGATCAAATAAGATAATAATTGTGAAGTGCTTAGCACAGTGCCTAACACATAGTAAGTGCTAAATAAATGTTAGCTATTATTATTTATTATTCATGGCTACCTATCCTGTGAGACTCTTGTTCATGTCCTTTCACAAGGTTACTGCTGG
Source organism: Vombatus ursinus (assembly GCF_900497805.2). Classification (NCBI taxonomy): domain Eukaryota; kingdom Metazoa; phylum Chordata; class Mammalia; order Diprotodontia; family Vombatidae; genus Vombatus; species Vombatus ursinus. Next base: position 13,854,773 of record NW_020954587.1, on the reverse strand, counting down.
GAATCCAGTTAAGGTTCTGGAAGCCTTCCTTGATTTCTCTGAACATCATAAGAAACCAATGGAGCCCTCTGGCCATCTACCTCCATCCCTCATGTGATGAGTAAACTCCTTTTCTATCATACAGTATATTTCCTTTATGACTTCTTTTGTTCTTATTCTTTGGAGCGCGTAATTGGTTACATGTTGCAGTTTTTCACAACTGCTATGTACATCTTCATTGCTTGTTCGTGACATTCATTTTTAATTCTCTGGAGACTGTAATATTCTATGCCATACAGTAGCACCAGTAGAATGTTGGTATTAAAAATATGGGCCCTTGATTTCATGGGAAGCTTGGAGTCATTAAAGGAGGTTTGCCATTTCCTGAAGGTAATCCAACCAGTTCTCCTTCTCCTGTCCATTGTCCACCTGTATTGTCTAGTTCAGATACATACATACATAAATACAGGTGTACTCTACATTATTATACTTTGCAGATATTGCACTTTTTATAAATTGAAGGTTTGTGGCAGTGCTGTGTTGAATAAGTCTATTGGCACCATTTTTCCAACAGCATGTGTTCACATTGTGTCTCTGTGTCACATTTTGGTAATTCTCAAAATATTTCAAACTTTTTCATTAATATTATATCTGTAATGCTAATCTGTGATCGATTATCTTTGATGTTACTCTTGTAATTGTTTTGGGGTACCATGAACCATGCCCACATAAGAGGGTTTACTTAATCTTTAAACGTGTGTGTTCTGACTGCTCCACTGACCAGCTGTTCTCATCTCTCTCCCTCTCTTCAGGCTTCCTTATTCCCTGAGACACAACAATATTGAAATTAGGTCAATTAATAATCCTACAAAGGCTTCTAAATGTTCAAGTGAAAGGAAGAGTCAATTGATGTGGCAAATGTAATTGTTGTCTTATTTTAAGTAATTGCTATAGCCACCCCAACCTTTAGCAATCACTACCCTGATCAGTCAGCAGCCATCAACACTGAGGCAAGACCTTCCTCCAGCAAAAAGATTACAACTTGCTGAGGGCTTAGATGATGGTTAACATTTTTTTTTTTAGCAATAAAGTATTTTTTAAGATATGTAAGCTATGAATGCTTTTTAGACATGATACTATTGCACAATTAATAGACTACAGTATGGTGTAAACATAACTTTCATTTAAACTGAGAAACAAAAAAAATTGTGTGACTTGCTTTATTGAGATATTTGCTTTATTGTAATATTCACTTTATTGCTGTGGTTTGGAACTGAACATGGAATATCTCCAAGGTATGCTTGTACATACATAATGCACACATATACACATGCACTTGTATGTACAAACTCTAATTTGTCCACACAAATGCCATCTTTCTTGGATGGATGATTGAGCTAAATTGCTTTGAATAATTATAATTCTTTACTAGGAGGCTCTATAATGTTCTGGGGCTTAATGCATTCAGTATATCATCTACAAATAGGAATATCTGGAGCAGTAGTATCAAAGTCAAATAGAAATGGAGTAACTAATCTGAAAATAAGCATCCCAGTGGGCTGCACATTGACTTAGAAAACCACATAGTAACATTGTCTATGTTCTATGGCATTTTCATTTATTTAAAAAAAAAGTTTCCCAATTACATCTTAATATGGTTTAGACAGCACTTGGGAGTGTGTGTGTGACACCTCTGGTCTAGAGGAACTCCCTATCCAAAGGAAATCCAACTTGGACTCTGTGCTAGGTGTCTTCCATCACAGTAATGGACATACATCTTGTGTATTTCTCACTTGATGTATATGATGAGACAGTCAAACAACAAACAACAACAAAGTTATTGTTCTGTATTTCAAAGAATTTTGAATTATTTTTTGATGTGTGAGTGGAAGACACTTTGTTTTGAAACAGCCTACAAAGAGGCATTTTATTCTACCATATCAAACTTTTGTTCCTATAAACAAATAATAATAAGAGTATTATGCTATTCTCTACATCTTCATCTCATCATAAAATGGTAATTGTGTTGGTCCATTGTTGAATATCATTTTTTTAATCACACTTGAATATCCCCATTGAGGATGCCATAAATTCATATCTATACGATTCATAAACATGTGGATTTTTTTAGAAAATTAATACTGTAAGGTCAGATTTCCCCCCACATCTTTGATATTTTCCCCTCCTTCAAATATTTTGTAGATTCCCCAATACCCTCAAAATTGTGTTGCCTCCCACATAGATATCTCCTATTTACATTTGGTTGAAGTAACTTCTTTACCCATATTTTTTCTCTTTGGTGATATTTTTATTTGCCCTATAAGCATATATAGGAAGTTAGGATCCAAGTGGAGTGGTTCCACTGTCCTTGATGGAGAAAAGAGTTTGGTTTAAGTGGTTTTTATGAATCTTATCAAATTTTCCTTATATTTGTTGTTTTCTTTACATTTTCATTCTTTGTGAATGTGTGTGTGTGTGTGTGTGTGTGTGTGTGGCAATTGGGGTTAAATGACTAGCCCAGAGTCACACAGCTAATAAGTGTTATGTGTCTGAGGCTGGATTTGAACTCAGGTCCTCCTGACTCCAGGGCCTGTGCTCTATTCACTGTACCACCTAGCTGCCCCTACATTTTCATTCTTAAATGCCTTTGTTATGGTTTTGCTTAGTTGGATTTATTGCCAACCTTTCCTTAAACATGTTTTTTTTTTAAACTAGCTATTCTCTCTGTTTTATGAGAAGATACTATTTAAGGATAATTATTCTTCTTCTTTATAAGACATTACAAATGATTTTATATTCTCCCACAGTGTTGCCTTTGGCAGCCATCTCTCTTAGTCTGGCCAGTTGAGTAAAATGTTTGCTGACTAAGGCACTTCCTGAGCTTTTTATAGTCTCCTTAATTTAGATTAGTTAAATTTCTGGACAAAGTTATCATAGTTAACATCAATACCATTACTATAGAGAGTGTCATATGTTGGCCATTTTTGATAGTCAACCATTTGTTTAGCTAGTTTGGAATTTAGTTTTCCCTTCCTGCTTTCCTTCTTTCCTTCCTGCTTTCCTTCTTTCCTTCCTTCTTCCTTCCTCCTTTCCTTCCTTCTTCCTTCCTTTTCTTTCTTTTCTTTTCTTCCTTTCTTCCTTCTTTCCTTCCTTCCTTCCTTCTTTCCTTCCTTCCTTCTTTCCTTCCTTTCTTCCTTTCTTTCCTTCCTTCCTTCCTTCTCCTCTCTCTCTTTCTCTTCCTTCTCTTTCTCCTCCTCCTCCTCCTTATCTCTGATGAATAAGTGATCTGTCTGTGCACAGCCAGTTGACTTTGGGATAACCCCCGCATCAATAATAAGTCTTTTCTTGTTTGTTAAAATATAAACTATTTTCATTTTGTGGTGTCATTCAATGCTTGCCATTTCCAGCAATTCTTTTCTCAGAGGAAGTGTTCTTGATTTCCTGAACCATGCTTTTTCATATATTTTCCCTGTCCCCACCCTTAAACTGAAGTATCCAAGTTTTAGAGTGTATATTAAGCTAATTGGAGAATTGCATTGAGTGTTACATAGAATTTTTCTACCTCTTCATCAGCAATTTATGTTGGTACATAAGCCACGACTATTTTCATGGTGATTTTTTTGCAAATATTTAAAATTAATACTGTAATACACAATGACCAAATATAGCATGAAATAATATTTTTGATCCCTTTGGTCATATGGTCATTTGGTCATTCACTTCACCAATTCTTTCTTTGCCTCTCCAAGAAGTGCCTGTAAACATCCTTCCATTTAACGGAATCTTCCTTCTTTTTTCTTGTTTCATTTGTAGCAAGATTATCAGGATTAATATGATTCAGTTCCTCCATCAATAGGATAAAGATTTGCATTTAGAGTACCAACAGCCAAATTAAAATGTATTGACTGCCTAAAAATTGTGTCATTCTTTCCTCTCCTAAGGTATACTTTACAGAGTACGTGCTTAAATGTTTGTTGAATTGAATTAAATTGAGAGTAAATTCTAGAAAATGGAGTATTGTCATTAGGAGTACATAGTGGCTGGAGTAAGAAGTGATATATGGAAATAGGTGGTGAAACTAGGCACCAAGATAAGAAGGATTAGAGATAATTAAGGATTTGGCATGGCAGATTTAAGGCCCAAGGCCCAAGCTGTATTATCAGATTCTGGGGAAAGTAAAGTCCTGAAGAATCAAGGTATTTGATACAATTTTTTCCAGAGCAGGGAAAGTTGAGAAAATAGTAAATAATGAAAACTTTGCTCAAGGTCCCCTAAAAAGATTGTAAAGTGTTAATACTTGGGGGGAACAACATGGCCTAGGGCCTAGGACTAGATACTGTATAAACTTCCTTAAAAACTTTTCATTTCTTTTTTTTTTTTAGATAACCAATTTGATTGAGATTCTTTTATTTAATTCTCCTAGTTTGGGGAGCAGCACCTTTCCCCCTCTCCACCACCCCTCTTTTATGGCAACATAGTTAACTTTCCTCCTTCCCACTCCAGCCAGAGCTGGAACCTTTCCCTTCATCTTTTCTCTGGTCTCCTCCAGATTAAAACTACTTTTTCTTACTATTCTTTACCCCCAACATTTTCCTTCTCTCTTTCTCCCCTTCCTATTCTTTTTGATCTTATCAAGGTGTTAAAATGCATTTTCATGCCATAGATGGCAATTAAACTCCAGTTTCTCCCTTAGTGGGTGTAGAAGAGAGGGAACTGGGTACAGATTTCCTCACTTGAATTCCTACAGGGAAGGTCTAATGGTAAAAGAAATGGACTCGAGAATTTAAAGATGGAGATGAAACAACATTTATTGAGTGCTTACAGTGTGTTGGGCACTATTAAGGAAGTAGCATTTCAAATAGTCAGTCAGGACAGACGTCATGATCATTCTCTCCAGACTCTTCCCTTTTTCTTAACTTCATTATTTTTGCCACATGCACCACCATCCAATCTCATAGGTTCATAACCTTAGCATTATCCTCAACTCTCAACCCTTCCTCACACCTCATAGCCAATGAATTGCCCAATCCTGCTGTTTCTCTCTCCATAACCTCTCTTGCATCTGATCCCTTCTCTCTATTCATATAACTATATTACTTTAGTTCAGACCCTCATCACTTGTCACCTAGATTATTATAGCAGGCTTTTAATATGTCTCCCAGCCTCAATTCTTTTACCACTTTGGACCGTCCATTCCACTGTTGCCAAAGTAATTTTGCATCAAGGGCAGATCTGATCACATGACTCTCTCCTCATTCAACTCCAGTGGCTCCCTATTGCCTCTGGGATCAAGTATAAAGTCCTCAGTTGAAACCCTTCACAACCTAGCTCTCATCTACATTTTCAGCCTCCTTAGGCTTCATTCCCTCTCTCTAACACTGTAATCCAGCCAAACTGGACTCTCTGTTTTTCATCCATGACATTCCATCTTCCATCTCTCTAGCTTTGATTTGGCTTAGAATACATTCCTTCCTCACTTCCACCTCAGTCTCTCTCTTCCTCTGTGACGCAGCTTATAAATCATTTCATGTATAAGGCCTTACTGACCACATCAACTGTTTTTTTATCCAACCGTTTAATTCAACAAACATTTATTAAGCATCTACTATGTGCCAAGCATTGTACTAAGTAAGTGCTTTACAAATATTATCTCATGTGATTCTCACAACAACTTTGTGAAGTAAATACTACCTCATACATCCTACATACAGAGAAAAAACAGACCCTGCTTTCAAAGAAATTCCATTTTACTGAATATTCTATTGCTCAAGAAATAACAATCCAATTACTATTACCATTACTACTGGAGAGACGATAATTGATTGTCCTGTGGCTCTCTTCACAATCTTTTTAATAGCCTAGAACAAAGAATCACTGTTCCCTAATACATCATTTCAACTGTTAATGCCCTCCTTCTCAAATTGCCTTGAATTTAACTACTTTGTATATTTTTATTCACAATATGTTTGTGCTGTATATACTTATTACATATTTTCTCCTGCATCAGGATGTAATCTCCTTGGGAGTAAAGATTGTTTCATTCTTTGTATTTATATCTCCATTGCCTAGCACACTGCCTGGAACATAGGCACTCATAAGCTTGTTGATTGATTGATTGATTGAGGGACTGTATGCCTGAAAGTTAGTATATACTCATCCAGTAATCAAGGAAAAGCACTGAGCTACTAGATTTTTTTTTTCCAACAGAACTTGGCTATACAGGCAGGCACAGGGGCAGAGGAAGCACTTGATGGAATTAATACAACCCTGGCAGAGGCAACTTATGTGAAATAGAAGATGGAATGGGTCCAGGGTACTGGTGAGGCCAAGGTTGGATGAATTGAACTAGGAATCGAGAGAGGGGAGGGGACTCACTATCTGAGAGCATTGGATGAGAGTACATCTGAGGAAGTTTGAAACAAACTCTTTTGGGGGAGGGGTGGATTATAACCCAGATGGCAGCATCTTCTGGATGGGAAAGTGGAGCCAAGGTGAGAGAACAACAGAGGCAGGAGGTCTCTCCTGTATATGCTCTGTGCTTCCAGGGAACATACAGTGTGACAGCTGACGGGAGTTAAAGACCAGTCTGTGGCTACTGACAGAGATGCTCCATGGGTCTTGTTTAGCAGTAAGCAGCTGCTGGGCCTTCATGTACTAGACGCATTGCTTCTCAGTTACTTGCATCCACCATAACAACCACTGTTGTTTCTGCCTAAAGGCTGTTGTGTGCCTAGTGGTGGCTGCTTTTTACCCCAAAGGAGATGGACTGTCGGTTTTTCCTTTTTTTTTTTTCAAAGAAACTTAAAGTACTTCCTCTTTCCGCCCTTCCTCCAGCTTTGGCCAAGGAACTTTGAACTTTTAAGATTAAAGAGAATGGAAGACTTGTAGCATTGGGAGGGGGGTGGGGGGGGGGGGGTGGGGGGTGGTATTAGTGCCTTAATTGTATTACCCATCCACCTTAGGTTTCAAGCAGAAAAGTAAGGACTATATTTCTGAAAAGGCCAAGTAACTCTAACACAGCCCCTCAGCCATTCCCCTCCCTCTGTTGAGATTGCTGTTCTTTTAGATTTTAATGGAATAATGTTCACTTAAAAAAACAGCAACTCTACTTTCTTTTAAAAAAGTGAAATTCTTTAGAAGTCTTAAGTTATCCAATAGACATTAAACTTTGTTACATCACGTGGAGATGAAGGCAGCAATACAAAGTATTTATTCAAATAAAGTTTGCCCTGGGTCTGTCAAATAACATTTCTTGCTACCCTGATTCAGACTAATGGGAGATGAGAGATAGAATATGTCTTAGTTTTATGCTTATGAGAACTTCATCTGTAGGAGCTGTAGAGAAGCAGGTGGATGTTTTACTGAAAGAAGTATTCATGAAAGGGAGAAGACTCACTCATCCATTTTTAAAGCTTGAAGGGACCTTAGCATCTTTCTAAGTGGGAGAATGGCAAAGTGCCCTTGGTTCTTACTACCCGTGGTCAACCTTTGAATGGAAATGAACTCTTAATTGAGTAGCTCTGTGCCCTATCAGTTACTGGTTTTCAATTGTGTGGGCACCTTTTCATATTGCAAATCAGACTTCTGAATGATCCAAGGAGAATGAAAATTTATTTTGGGCAAATTGGAAAGTGTATTAATTTTGCTCCTTTCCAAAGGGTGAGTGAAGTATGAATGTTAGTTATGGAGTTATTTGAAAGCTACCATCTAGTCTTTATTTCTACAGCGTATAAAAGAAAAGTAATAGATATTCTCCATTCAGTTGTGGTTAAAGGGCAAACAATCATAGAATTACAGATTGAGAGTGGGAGGGAATGTCAGGCCATGTGGTACATTCCTCTTGTTCTATAGATGAAACCAAGGCCCTGAGAGGCTGTGACTTGCCCAAAGTCACACTGTAAGTGGCACAGTTGTGATTAGCCCAATGACCCCAAAGACAGCATTTTTTTTCTACTTGGTCATAAATATGACCCTTGTCTTCTAAAACCTGTACACAATGCTTATATGCATTTTAATAACCAATGTGTGTATTATGTATGTATTTAGAACAAGAGTTTGAATTAAGATCAGTGAAATAGTATGGTTTAACATGTGGATGAATTTTTTTTTTTGTATTTTAACAAAAGCTATTACATTTGTCCCTCTTCTAGGGACTCTTAGTTAGGGGGCTACATGTTGCCCCTCTTACATATCATTGCTGCTTTATGAAAATTCATTTTTAATACAGCTCTTTGTTGACTCTACTTCCAAGTGCATACTATGTAAAGAAAACATCAAAGTCATCTTTATGATTAGCATTTTTTTAGGAGGGAAGTATGTGATTTTGTTTTCTAAAGAGACAGGAGATAATTTAATTCACAGCAAAAGTAAATGCCAGGTTGGTATGCAGAGAAAGAGAATGGAAATAAATAGCATTTCAGTGAGGAGAAATGTTTCCATTTATTTAAAAATCCTGAAACAAAGTTCAAATATTAGCACATACCCCTTGATGTCTCAAGAGTTGGCTTTTTGCAGAGCAAAAAAATATTTTTTGAACCTCTCTGAAGTCAGTAGCTGAAGCCAAATGCCCCCAAAGCTTACACTGATACAATAAAAAGAGACAATTTGCTTGGAAGGCTGTGGCTAATTTATAACACAATGTCCAATGTCATGGTTAGTTTTGTTTCAAAAATTTGGCAGTTTAACTCAGTCTCAGTCAACCTGAAAAGATGTGAGCGAGTCTGGCTTATGCATCTTTTGCTTACTGGATGTTCCAAACGGTTTAAACAAGCCCTTTCATAGAGACCCACAGCCAAGTGTGCTCAGAGAAATGAAGGGGCAAAACAAAGGTAGCTCTGAAGTCATTTCCCTGTGCTGAGTCCAGCCATCCGGTTTCACTATTTCTCTATTGAATGGGCAAAATGCGACAGGAAGAACTGGAATGAAAGAGAACAAACAGGCCGAATGTACTAGGGGAGAGAATGGAAAGAGACAGGGGCAGTGAGCTGCTCAACTTTCATTCTCTGTTTTCAGAAAGGAATGAATGATGAATTCTAGAAACCCGAAAGGTAATAAAATATGGGTCACTGAAGCACTGTGGCCAAGTCCCTACAACACCTGCAAAGGCAGGGGTCCTCTAAGTCAAAGCGCCCCCTCAGTTTGGCCAGTTAGGCACCCTGTTGTAGACACAGAAGGGGACTGTTCATAATCTCACCTGTTGTTTTCCCTTTTGGCTTGAGGTTCTTAGCCATTTTTAATAGTTCATGGCTGGAGCTGACTCCAGATTAGACCACCAGCAGAAAAGAAAAAGGCACTAAGAAGACTTTCCAGAGAGCAGTGTAGGAGAGAATGGTTTCCCAGCTCTTTCCCTTTCTTCCTCAAAGACAACTGTTGTAGAAATAGAACTTAGATAATTGAGAGCTGTCAGCCTGGAATATTGCAGGGCTCGTCCGCCACGTTACTCTCGTTCCTTTCCCAAATCGTTTCTTAGAGATGAGAGCAGAGAACTAATAGCTCACATTTTAGCAATATACTTTCTCAGCTGGTGGGCGATTTCTTTAGGACCCCCAGGAAGACTGTCATTAAGTGAAGCTGGTTTAGTGCATTATCAGTTACTTTTTGAGTTCTTGTAGTTAACAGACACTGAATGAAGTGCTGGGGGGAGGAGAGGAAGGGCTTGACTGTCAGAGGAGGAGATAGAGAGATAAGCCTTAACTCCATTTCTTTTTGGGTAGGTCCAGAAATATAGTTTCATTAATGTAGAGAACTCCCAGTGTGGGAACTCCCATGGACACTATAGATCAGCAACTTAGAGTCTTAGAGAGTTGCCTAGGGGTATTGAGACATTAAAAACTTGTCCTGGGTCATATAACGATTATGTGCCAGGGACTTAACTTGAGCCCAGGGCTACATAACTGCAAGACCAACTCTCTATTCATTGTGTTTCCCTAGCTTCCCACTTGAATTTCTTTTGTGCATGAGTTGGACTAGATGGCTATTCAGGTTTATTCTAGCTCCAAAATTCTGTGATGCTATAATCTTTACTCTTACCTAAATTCCTAAAAAGGAGACAGCAACTGCTTTTATCCTTTTTCTATGCTTGAAAGGGAAAAAAGGGAAAGGAAAACAGAAAAAACAATATGCTTAGCTAGCTTTTTCTTTGGTTACCCAAACAATAGCTGACCTTTATATAATGATTTAAGATTTATAAAACAATTTTATGTAAACCATCACATCCTTACAATAACCATGTGAAGTGGGTAGGCAGTTTTTTTAATCTTCAACAAATTGTAAATTTACTATTGGAAGGGACCTTAGAGATCCAACCTGAACATTTTACAGATCAGAAAACTTACATAGGTAATACATAGCGGAGTTGGGAGTTAAACCCTGATACTTTGGCTCAAAAATTAATACCTTCTCCATTTCTTCATTTCTCCTATTTATAGATGAAAAAGCTCACTGAGGGATGATCACACAGCTGTTACGTATGGGATCCTCGGTTACTCTTGATGAAATTGAAGACCCTTTGCGCTATAATATGCCCTTCAATCTTAGGCAACTCTTTCTTACATTTCTCTGTTCTCCTCCAATCAAGATTCTTCTTATTTCTTCCACCACTCAGGTACCCAATGGTTATATTCTCTCTTCTTTCCCTTACGAAAATCTCTTCTCAGGAAGGGATTTAATCAATGTGTTCCCCCTGGATATATCTGGACAACCATTTGGAAGTAGCAAGAGTTTTAGACTTGGAACCAGAAGACCATAGTTTGGAGTCCTTACTCTCTTATTTACTGATTGTGGCTATGAGTAGGTCACACAATTTGATTCCATTTAATTCAATAGGCATTTATTAGCAAGACATTGTACCAGATTCTGAAGATGGTCAAGTATGCAACCCAATGGATTGGTGATATTATCAAGCTGAGTATGACACAAATCATGTATACATGCCTGCCCATCCCATGATGCTCTGATCCATGTCCTCCCATAAATTCACTATAGGAGGCCCAATCAACATGCTGCCTCACTTTGTCTTGATATTGAGAAGTTCCAATGGAACACATGGCTATCTAGTAGTTCTTCCTCACTTTTACCATGTGACCAAATTATCTTATTTTTGGCTTTTGCATTTCTTTTTTTGTTTGTTTCTTTGCTTTTTTTTTTTTTTGGGTGAGGCATTCAGAGTTAAGTGACTTGCCCAGGGTCACACAGCTTGTAAGTTTCAAGTGTTTGAGGTTGGATTTGAACTCAGGTCCTCCTGACTCCAAGACTGGAGCTCTATGTACTGTGCCACCTAGATGCCCCAGCTTTTGCATTTCTTCAGTGCATTTCTCCTATATAATCCTTTGTAATATGTGACAACCTACTTAATTTCACAATGGGACTCTCCTTTGCCCTTTGGGTAATTTTCAATTTTGATTCTTCAGAGACTGTGGTGTTTCTAACTTGCAGTCATACAACAACAGGGTCTGGGGAAACAAAGACAAAAATAGAGCAGTCCTTACCCTTAAAGAGCTTCTACTGAGTAAGGAGGAGGATAGAATATGTCCACAGATTGTGAATCCATGATAATTGGAGGTGGATGAGAACCCTAAGGACTAGAAAGAATCAGGAAAGATTTTATTCAGAAGATGGGTCCTAAACTGAACTTTGAAGGAAATTAGGTATTCTATGAAATAGAAGTAAGGGGGGGAATATGTTCCAAGCATAGAGAGATAGCCTTTGCAAAGGCATGGTGGCAGCAGATGGAATGTCAAGTAGCTGGAAAATAGAGTATAGAAAGGTAGACAGGGCAGAGCCAAGATGGCAGAGTAAAAGCAGTGACTTGCTTGAGCTCTCCCCAAACCCCTCCAAATACCTGTAAAAAATGACTCTAAACAAATTCTAGAGAAGCAGAACCCACAAAAAGACAAAGTGAAACAAATTTCTAGGCCAAGACAACGTGGATGATTGATTAGAAAGGTCTACAGTGCCAGGCTGGGAGAGAAATGCAATTCAGCGTGGACATGCAGGCAAAGACCATACCACCTTGGAAGAACTAAAAATTTATAGATCTCTAGAAATATCTCTGAAAACAGCTGCACAAAACCTCCAAAGCTTGAGACAGTACATTCTCCACACTGGAAGCAGACCCCTACCTTAACAAAGAGTTTAAAAGTTAAGTAATTGGCTGGGAACATGAGTAAACTGTGTAAAAAAAATTCAGACCACAGAATCTTTCTTTGGTCACAAAGAAGATCAAAACATTCAACCAGAAGAAGACAACAAAGTCAAAGCTCCTACATCCAAAGCCTCCAAGAAAAAATATGAATCAGTCCCAGGCCATGGAAGAGCTCAGAAAGGATTTTGAGAAGCAGGGAAGAGAAGTAGAGGAAAAACTGGGAAGAATGGTAGACAGGAAACAGCTAGGTGGTACAGTGGATAGAGGTCTGGGCCTAGAATCAGGAAAACCTCAGTTCACATCCAGCCTTAGACAATTACTAACTGTGACTTTGGACAAGTTACTTAACCTCTTTTTGCTTCAGTTCCCTCAACTGCAAAATGGGAATAATAATAGTTCACAAGGTTGTTGTGAAAATCAAATTGCTTGGCACAGTGCCTAGAACATTAAAAGTATAATTATTCCATTCTGAGTCATATTGGGGACATCTTTCAGCACCAAGCTAAAAATTTTGCATTTTATGCTAAAGACAATAAGAAATCTATATTTTTTAAACAAGGGAGTAATATCTGATCTATGCTTTAGGAAGATTATTTTGATATCTGTGCAGAGGATGGATTATAGAAGGGAGAGAGCATACCCATTGCAAGGTATATACATTATACAATTACATAATTACATTATACCAATGCAAGGTATACTCATTAGGAAATTATTTCAGTGATCCAGATGAGAAGTGATGAGGGCTTGAAACAGACTGGCAGCCACATGAGTGGAGATGTGAATGTCTCCTTATTGGAGACAGAAATGTACTGTGGAGGTAGAATAGTCAAGACCTGGCAGCCATTTCTATATAAGTAGTGAATGAAACGAAAGAGTCAAGGATGATTCCAGGAATAACTGGAAACTAGATGCTGGTACCCTCAACAAAAATATGAAAGTTTAGTAATCCAGTAGAAAAAGCAAGGGTTCTGGAGTCTGAGACTTTATGACTTGTGTGGCTTTGGGCAGATCCCTTAACCTCTCTGAGCTTCAGTATCTCCAACTGTAAAATGAAAAGCTTTGACAAGATTATCTCTAAGGTCCCCTCCAGCTTGAAATCTATAGTTTTGTGAAGATAAAGGGTGCATTTATGGGTCTAGACACATTAAGTTTGACATACAAAAGGATCTTACCAGGTCAGAGCATTAGGCTCCTGAACATAAAGTTCAAAGTGAAGAAAAAAGCTGGGGAAATGAACAAACAACAACAACAACAACAACAACAACAACAACAAAAGAACTTAACCATGAAAAGCTATTACAATGGAAGGGAAGACCAAGACATAGACTCAGAAGAAAACAATAATGTGAAAATAGCTAAAAGCAAAGCCTCAAAGAAAAATGCTAATTGGAACCAAAACCAGCAAGAATTCCTAGATGAGGTAAAGAAAGAGGTAAGAATGAATTGGGAAAAGAAATGAGGGTGATACAAGAAAATTATGAAAAGAGAATTAACAGCTTGGTAAAAGAGGCACAACAAAATACTAAAGAAAATAATACCTTAAAAAACAGACTTCGTCTAATGGTAAAAGAAGCACAAAAATTCACTGAAGAAAAGAACTTCTTAAAAAGCAGAATTGGCCAAATTAAAAAAAAAAGAAGTACAAAAGCTCATTGAAGAAAATAATTCCTTAAAAACTAGAATTAAGCAAAGCTAATTACTTCATGAGACTTCAGGAAACAATAAAACAAAGTCAAAAGAAAATAGAAGAAAAATGTGAAATGCCTCATTGGAAAAACAACTGGCCTAGGAAATAGATCAAGGAGAGGAAATTTAAATATTATTGGACTACCTGAAAGCTATGATAAAAAAGGAGTCTAAACATCATATTTCAAGAAATTATAAAGAAAAACTGCCCCAATATCTTAGACCCAGAGGGCAAAATAGAAATTGAAAGAATCCATCAATTACTTCCTGAAAGAGATTCAAAAAATGAATACTTCCAAATTTCAGAGCTCCTAAGTCAAGAAGAAAATATTGCAAGCAGTCAGAGAGAAGTAATTCAAATACTATCAAGCCACAGTCAGGATCTCACAAGATTTAGCAGCTACCATATTAAAGGAGTGGAGGGCCTGGAATATGATATTCCAGAAGGCAAAGGAGCTAGGATTACAACCAAGAATAATTTACCCAGCAAAACTTAGTATAAATCCTTCGGGGGAAATGGATATTTAATGAAATAGAGGACTTCCAAGCATTTCTGATGAAAAGACCAGAGCTAAATAGAAAACTTGATATCTAAACACAAGACTCAAGAGAAGCATAAATAGGTAAACATGAAAGAGTAATCATAGGAGACTCAATAAATTTAAACTGTTTACATTCTTATGTGGGAAGATAAAACATATGACTCCTAATAACTTTATCATTTTTAAGGCAGTTACAAGGAGTCTATGTAGACAGGGCCATGGGTATCAGTCAATGATGTTGGGATGATCTCCAAAAAAAGGCAGGGGTGAGAAAGAGGAATGCAGGGAGAAGGAGGGAAAGGAGAGGTGGAATGGGGAAAAATTTCTCACATAAAAGAAATATGCAAAGAAGAGCTTTAATAGTAAAGGGGAAAAAGGAGGGGCAATACTTGAACCTCACTGTCATTGGAATTGATTCGAAGAGGGAAGAATACACACACTCAATTGGTTATAAAAATCTATCTTACCCAATAGGGAAATAGGAGGGGAAGGGAATGAGATATGGGGTGGTGGTGATAAAATGGAAAGTTGATTAAGGGAAGCAATAGTTAAAAGCAAAACAGATTTTTAAGGAGGGGGAGGATAAAGAGAGAGAGAAAGAGAGAGAGAGAGAGAGAGAGAGAGAGAGAGAGATAAACAGAAGAAAATAGAATGAAGGGAAATACACTGTAAACATAACTGTGAATTTGAATGGGGTGACTAGGTTCTTTTGGGGGGGGGGGTTGTCATGGTGTTCCAATAATAGTCTATTGATTCTTAATTTTTTTCTCCTCAATTTGGTTTCTATATCAGTTGTTTTTCTATGAGATGCCTTAAATTTTCTTGTATTTTTCAGCCTTTTCACTTTATTTTAATATTTTTCTTACCTGGTGGAGTCTTTGGTTTCTATTTGATTCATTATAATTTTCAAGGAGTTTGTTGCTTGGGCAAGATGTTGTATCTCTTGTGTGAAGCTATTAATTTCCTTTCCAATTTTTTATTTCATAGCCCTCATTTTTCTCCATTCAAGCATTTTCATTCCATTTATAAAAATATTTTAAATATTTTTAAACTTTTGCTTCATCTCTTCTAGGAATTCTGGTTGAGCTTGTGCCCAAGCTGTCTTTTTCTCTGTTATGCTTGGAGATGATTTGGAGTCATTAACTTCTTCTGCATTTATGCATTGAGCATCTCCACCACCATGGTGGTTTTTTATGATCGAGTTATTTTTTGTTTGTTTGCTAATTCTTCCAGTCCTGAGTTTGGACTTAATGTTAGGGGCTGGGCTGTGCAACCTTTCTGCAGGGAAGGTCTGTCTGGCCCTGTTGTTGCTTTCTTGGAATATTGATGCTTCTGAGTGCAGGGAATGCAGAAGTCTGTCCTAGTTACATGCCAGAAGCTGACTGATGGGTGTGCCTCCAGTGAATTTTATGGTTCTGGAAAAGGACATTTATGTGTTACATCCAAGTTCTGATTGGTGGCTAATTACCTAAACTTGTAATGAAAGGGAACTATTGATCAAAGCAAAACACATTGGCAAGTGTTTATCAGATTTGGGACAAATATGCATGTCTTTAGAAGCTATTTATCAGATTTGAGGGACACACATAAAGTAATTGTTTACCAGGTTTCACACACACACACACAAATACCATTGGAAACTATATGAAGTGCATATTATATAAAAAAACAATTTATGTAACTGCTTGATCACCAAATAGAGGCTTAAAAAAAGTGGGGTTGTTATGCTAAATTTCAATACTTATTCCCACTAAAAGACCCATCAGCTATGTTGTTCCTGGGTCTTACAGTCTGGTCATTTAAACCTCCTCCAAATTCTATTAGGAGATTTCCTCAGAGCTCAATTTATCTTCAGAACAACAAGGAGAGAATGAAATTTGGGAGATTGGGAGAAATTTCCCCCTATAGAAAAGAGTAAAGTTAGAAGAGTGAGGTGTGCTCTACCTTTCTGGGAATGGATGTCTTTGCATTACTGATGGTTATTATCACCCAACTGCCTTAGGGGATGCCTACTGAAACAGAGCTACTCCAAGGTTGAAGGGAAGAATTCTAGTTTTGTACAACTTTTTGGAAATGACAATGCAGATGAATATGCAGTCATCGGGGTTATACCTCTACATGGATATGGCCAACCAGCTGATGTATGACATGAGGGACCACAGCAGTGAAAGAATGCAAACCAAGATAGATACCTGGAACTTGAAATTTTTCTAACAAATGTGTTGGAGGAACTGTTTGAGGATTTTTTAAAAAATTGTGACATTTGAGATGCCAGTCAGAATTGTGCCACATAGTCTTTGTTGTAATTCTTTTGTGCAAGGCTTGGAGGGAGGCACTTGAAAAGACAATACTTAATTGTCCCTTGGGGCCCAGACACCTTTTTTGAAATTGGGGATATGGACAAATATACCAATTGCACATTCAATGAATTTGTTGAGGACAGTCAGTGGTTCTGAATCAGCTAATAAAATTTCCCCTTTTGCTTCAAACCCTTCCCCTACACCCCACCGGCTCCTTATTCTCCTCTCTCTCTCTCTCTCTCTCTCTCTCTCTCTCTCTCTCTCTCTCTCCCTCTCTCTCTCTCTCTCTCTCTCTCTCTCTCTCTCTCTCTCTCTCTCTCTCTCTCTCTCTCTCTCTCTCTCTCTCTCTCTCTCTCTCTCTCTCTTTCTCTCAACTTCCACTGATGTTAATCTGCAGCACTCAGGCCCAAGGTGTCCTCCCCAACCCCAGTACACATGGCTGCTGTTTGCACCTAGCAGAAAGAGCAAATGTACGGATCTAGACTCATCTTCCCAAGTTCAAATATGACCTCAGACACTTACTATCTGTGTGATCTTGGGCAAGTCACTTAACTCTGTTTGCCTCATCTGTAAAATGAGCTGGAGAAGGAAATGGCAAACCACTTCAGTATCTTGGCCAAGAAAATCTCAAAATAAAGTCATGAAGAGCCAGACATGACTGAAAAGTAGTAAACAACAACAATAATAACTGATCTAGACTCAAGGGTGGGGAACCTGTGGCCTTGAGACCACATGTGGCTGCACTTGTGGACCTAGAGGGCCACATGTGGCCTTGAGGCGGTAGGCTCCCCACCCCTGGTAGAGGAATCTCTGGCTTTGTGTGTTTTTTTTGTTTTTGTCTTTTGGTTGCTGTTGTCGGTTGTGGTTTTTTGTTTTGTTTTTGGTTTGCTTTGCTTTGCTAGGTATCTTTCCATGAGTATAGGTGGGTAGTATTTCTATGTGGGAATTAATTCCCAGCATTTCAAAGGAAATTCTTATAAATAAAATATATGCTAATATTTATGTCCATAGCAAACTTTATAAAAATTGTGTGAGAGGTGTTCCATGAAATAAAGCTTTGGAAAGCAAAATAATTTTGTATATTTTGTGAAATTTGTAAAATTCACACACGATTAAACTTTCTAGGTGATCTGAGTGTTACATTATTTGAATATTGCCCAATAACATCTGCTTATATTTCCCAGTGTTCAAATATTTGCTGTAGTGTACAGTCTCTTGTAAATGCTTCTAAATCTAATATATCTTATTTACTAAATGTTTTTAGACATCCATAAAAATGAATAAAGAGTATGAAGAATTTTGTATTTTAAAAAAGATAAAGAAAATCAGTCAGCTCATTTGTCAAATATGATTTAAATAAAGGTCATAACATATTATAATAATAAACCATATATTTATTATTCTATTTTTTACAGAAAACTTTTTTACAGAAAACTTTGTAAACTTACAAAATTTTAAAATAACTCTAATATAGAAAAATGACTCATTGCTTATTATTATGGTTATACATTTTTATTTTAAAACATGTAAATAAAATATTATGAAAAATACAGGAATTTCTGAGAATTTCCAGGAATTTTGACTTCTCATTCCTAAATCCTGAAGATTTGGGAATATCTGTAGGGAATTTGCTAACATTATGGGTGGGTGATCCTTTGCTGGATGTTCCTTATCTTGATGGTAGCCTTGCTAGTGGGATTTCAAGAAATCAGGAGCTTCTGAGTCCCTCAGTGGGGGCTGGCTAGGAGCAGGGGGAATTTTCCAAATTGGAGGGGTTGAACAGCGACAAGAAGGGGAACCCACGCCCTGGCACCATCAGACAGAGAATCTTTTGCACCTACTTTGCAGGGTTGCTGTGAGACTCATATAAGACAATAGTTTTTTGGTTTTTTTTTTTAAAGCTTTTTTAAAAGCTTTTAAAGTAAGGTGCCTGATAGTAGGTGCCATACAAATGCTGATTCCCCTTTTTGAACTACCAGAGCCATCTCAGGTGGCAGTTTGTGTCCTCACCAACTAGGGTGGACTGGCTAGGGACAGTGACACTGTGTCTTGCAGCACCCAGCCCCAACAAGAGGGGAAGAGTCAGGCTGGAGCAATAGCAGCATCTGAAACACTCCTGCCAAATATGGGAGGGCAGTTGTACTGCAGACCGGCAGTAATACTCTTGCACAGGGGGGCAGAGTTAGGTGTAGACATGGGGGGAGGGATAACACTTGCCCAAACACATATAGATAACATTACTTATCACTTACTATATGCCAGGCACTGTGCTAAGCACTTTACTCATGTGCTCCTCACAACCCTGGGAGTTAGGTGCTATTATTACCCCCATTTTACAGATGAGAAAACTGAGGCAGGCAGAGCTTAAGTGACTTGCCCAGGGTCACATAGCTAGCAAATGTCAGAGGCTGGACCATGCACTCTATTGTGCCACCTAGCTGCCCCAATAGAAGTGGACCATGCTTTCCCCAACAAAGTCAAATCTGGCATAGGAAGGGTAGTCAGGTCCCAACAGTGGCAATAGAGCTCAGGCGCACAGTAACATTCTGTCATAGCATAGGGAGAAAGGGTCAGGTTCTAACACAAGAGCATTATACTTGGCCCAGCATGGGGCAGGTAAGCTCAAGGCCCCCAAGTGGCAGCTGTCAGCTCCAGAACAGGGAGGCAATGGCATCGCTTAAGACAGCTCTCAGGCCCTGGCACAGGAGTTGACCCTGGCAGAGTGAGGAAGACCCCTAGGCCCTGGTGGCACTGGCTGGTGGGCATTAGGCAGACATGGGAACCAGCAGCAGTGACTGGTGGGCAGCAAGCACCAATGTGTATGGCAGGGATGGTGACTAGAGAACAGAGCAGTGTGGTTACTAGATCTGGCTCCAGAAGAAGAGTTGGCAGACATGAATTGGCTGTCCATGTGGCTCCCAGGACAGCAGTGGAAGAGCAGGCACTGACCTGAACAGTGGCAAAACAACAGGTCATTGGTAGCCCATTGTTTACTATAATTTAAAACCAATTGGCTCCTCAACATTGCTTAAAGTACAACACCCGGTGGTCATTGTAGAATTCCTCCTTAGGTAGGACTTGGAAGGACCAACAGATGGCATTATGGGGTAGTGTCTTTGCTTTCTGGAAACAAGAGGGATGTGAAAGCATCAACTCATCCACTACAGAAGAAGGGAGGGCCTCTCATGGAGTGCAGATTTTATATTTACCACCACCACCAAGAGGTTTCTAGGGAGGAAGTCATCCTAGCTAATGGGTCAGGGAATACTGTGTAGCAATTCTCCCTGACTCATGACAAGGATCAGTGATTATGCAGCAAGTAACATCATTTCTGCTCTAGTGCTGATGTCTTTGGTGCTACTCCTGCTTATAGTCACCCCTTTTTACATTGATGGACCCACTGTTAATGCAAAGATTTACCATCACCCACCACAAGGACATAATTGTTTAGACCTGGGGCCTGGTCTTTTGAAAGAGGAGGGTCAGAAGCCTAAGACTTCTGGTCTTCATTCTCCCCTGTTCAGGCACTCCTTCAGGAAGCTGTAGCACTGTTTGCTTTGTATTGGTTTTGCTATGTTCTGTACAGGCTTCTTGAATATTTGAGGTCAGGGTTGACAAGTAACAACCCTAAAGTCATTTTCAAGTGGTGGAAGGTACTCTAGTAAACCTTAAGGACCTTACCCCTAAAGGATGGAATGTGATGAAAGTAATATCCTAAACCCTCCCCTCATCTAAGTTTGGCCACTTTTCCTTAAAAAGTACAAGTTGAATGGCTTAGGTGACTAACCACTTAGGCTATTGATGTCATATCCTGGTTACCTGAGTACAAAACAGTTATGAGAAGCTCCATATACTCTGATGCATGACTGGAAGGTGATGATGGACAATTCAGGTAAGGGAATTTCACTCAGCTGAATCAACTGGTAGGATCCTTAATACATATCCTTACTCCTTCTGCTACGATTAAGTAGATCTTCTTTTGTTAATTGTTATATGACCTATAAGGATCTTGTTTTATTCTAGTATCACTCATAAATTTTCAGTGGACTGGCCAGAGTCAAATCCAGTTGAGGTGTGTGTTGAGAATGCCATCAAGGTTTTGAGTCTGGTTAAAAGCAATAGTAGTACCCTTAAAAATAATAGGGAAACTGGCAAGAGTGGACCATTTTGGAGGAAATATAGTAAATTCTGTTTTAGACATGTTGAGTTTAAGATATCTGTGGGACATCCATAGACATGGATATTCACATGGCAGTTGATACTGCCTAACTGTAGTGTAGGAAAGATGTTAGAGAAGCATCTTCAGAGATGATAATTGAATTCATAGCAATTGGTGAGAAAGCCATGCATGATTAAATAGAGGGAAATAAGAGAAGGTCTCAGGACAGATCTTTGGGGGACACCCCCAAGTTACTTGATGGGAACTGGATGAAGATTCAGCAAAGGAAACTAAGTAGTAGTTAGGCAGTCAGGAGAAGAACTAGGAGAAGGCTGTCATGAAAACCTAGAAGGGAAATATTCTGAGGAATAGGGTAATTGACAATGTCAAAAGAGGCAGAGAGGTCAGGAAGGATGGAGATGAAGGAAAGACCATTAGATTTGGCAATTAAAAGATCACTGGTACCTTTGGAGAGAACAGTTTTTGTTGAATGATGATGACAGAAGCCAGACTGCAAAACATTTATCATCAAGTGAAAGGAAAGGAAGTAGAGGAACTTCATATAGATAGTTTTCTCAAGGACTTTAACTGAGAAGAGGAAGAGAGATATATAAGAAAAGGATGGTGGTATCAAAAGATAATGCGGTTAATCACAAAACCAAGAAGGCAGTCAGTTACTAAGTGACCAAGAAGGCTGGTGGGGGACTCTGTTTCTTTTTTTTTATTTGTTTGTTTATTTTGATTTATCAGTAATCACTTCCATATGCTTTTGAGTTTAAAATTTTTCTCCCCCTTCCTCCCCACCACCCTCCCCAAGATGGCATACAATCTGATATAGGCTATACATTTACATTCCTATTAAACATATTTTCACATTAATGATGTTGTAAGTAAAAATTAAAACCAATAGGAGGAACCATCAGAAAGAGGAAACAAAACTCAACAGAAGAGAAAAAAAAATAGCAATTCAACTTCCATAGTTCTTTCTTTGGATGTGGATAGCATTTTCCATCACGAGGCCTCTGGAGATGTGTTAGATCCTTGTATTGCTGGGAAAGGTTAAGTTTGTCAATATTAGTCATTGCACAACATGGCTGTTATTGTGTACAATGTTCTCTTGGTTCTGCTCACTTCACTCAGCATCAGACCATACAAGTCTTTCCAGGTTTTTCTGAAGTCAGCCTGTTCATCATTTCTTATAGCACAATAGTATTCCATTACATTTATATACCACAACTTGCTCAGCCATTCCCCAATTGATGGACATCCTCTCAATTTCCAATTTTTTGCCACCACAAAAAGAGCTGCTATGAATATTTTTGTACATGTGTGTCCTTTTCCCATTTATATGATCTCTTTGGGCAATAGCCCTAGAAGTGCTATTGCTGGGTCAAAGGGTATACACATTTTTATAGCTCTTTGGGCATAGTTTCAAACTGCTCTCCAAAATGGTTGGATCATTTCACAACTCCACCAACAGTGCATTAGTGTTCCAAATTTCCCACATCTTCTCGGACATTTATCGTTTTCCTGTTTTGTCATGTTGGCCAATCTGATAGGTGTGATGTGGTACCTCAGGGTTGTTTTGATTTGCATTTCTCTAATCAATAGTGATTTAGAAGGGAACTCTGTTCCTTGAGTCAGTGATTTGACTTTATCAATTAGTGAAAGGAAAAACCTGGGACTGGTTCCTCAGTAGCCAGTGAATGGTCAGTAAGACTACCCCTGAGAGCAGGTGGCTTCATAGGTAATTGCAGGGAATGTATCACCAGGAGTGTTTAGTGGTGGTGGGGGGGTTGATTTAGTTCTAAGAAGATGAGTAAGTAATTCTCAAACAATAGTTATTGACTGAGTACCTAATGCAGTATGTGCAAAGCATTCAACTAGGCTCTAATTTGAGAGGAAGATTGTTGTTGTTTGTCCCTCCTTCTTGAAGAGGACTGTGACAACAGGAAGGTGGTGTCATGACTTCCAAGTGAATTGAATTTAAGTGAGGCAGAACTGTGCAAAGTCACCAGCCTCACTCTCTCCTCAGGAGTCATCTGGGTCCAGTGGCAAGATATAGATCAGAACTGGAGATAGCCCCAGATGCAGTGGGAGACCTTGACCTTTTTAAGCTAAGGTCTTTCCCAGGTCTCAGTTTGTCTGAGGCAATACTCATTCAGTGATTAAAGCTAGATAAAAATGAGGCAAAGAATGACCTCTTTTACCTAGTTAAAAACAATCAGTCTGAGAGGGGAAGACCATCAGGGTTTCTGGTTAAAACAGAAATGATTGCTATTTACATTCACTATGAGGCACAAGAAAGAAAAATAAAGAAAGGAAGGAAGAAAGAAAGAAAGGAAAAAAAGAAAGGGTTTCTCACCTTATTTTATATTGACAACATGCCTATGAGTGAGTAGGAGAGGTAGTTAGAGTCATACTTTTTCTAAGAGGTGAAAACAAGATGAGAGAGGTTTAGTGACTTGTCCAAAGTCACACAATTAACCAAAGGCAGGGC